>NC_066329.1:12710612-13022071 GCF_022539315.1 Serinus canaria
CCCCCCCCCATATAAAATCCTTAGGATTTCCAGCTCCAGCAAAGCTAGGCAGGAATTTGGAGGGCTCTGCTGTAAATATGCAAGCTGAATTCCCTCCAGCCAGTGGAAGTTGGACACTGCTGTTCCACTCCATCTCATTTGCAGCCCAGGCCACAACTTGGGATGATTTTTTTTTTTAAAGAGCAAAATGACAAATAATTGCAGGTAATGCCATGCAACTTAACCATGAGATCAATAGAGCAGGATAAGGAAGGAATATTAAAAGCAGGAGCATTTCCCCGCAGCACAGGGCAGACACACTGAAGGAATAAAAGGAATAGAAATGTCTTGGAGAACAAACATTTGCTCTTGGTCTGAGGATGTCCTGGCACACTCCAGCTCCATCAGCTTTCTTTAAGAAAACTCAGTTATAAAAATGTTGTAAAACACCCACTTGCAACTTTTATTCCCCTTCCACACTAGGGAACAACACAGAGGGAGGAAACACTACGACCACCTAATTCCAGATCAAGTATTTCTTTCAATAAATCAAGTATTTCTTGGATTATTCAAGGATTTTTAAGGACTTTAAGACCAAGGAGAGAGCTCTCTGTCCTTCCTCAGCCTGTTGTGGAGGCAGAGGTGGGGTGGCTGCAGGATGAGCCATCCCTGTCACACAGCAGTGACCCCCAACCTTCCCCGTGGGGAGGAAGAGGAGGGAGAGGAGCAGCCCAGGGGTGATGAATGGAGAGCAGGCAGAGGAGGAGCAGTGAACTTCACCCAGCTGGGGCTGGGGTTTGCCAGCTGGGCTCTCTCTGGGCCCCTCCCAGCTCTGCACCACAAAGGTGCACTAAGTGAGACAGAGAATTCTGCCACGGCCTCAAAATCCCTGATCCTGCCCCTGCCCAGCCTGCCTGGCTGTGCCTGTGCCTGTGTCTGCCTGGCCCTCTGCTCTGGGTAATTAATGGGTAATTAATTAATGGGTAATTAATGGATTTCCTCTGGGTTGCTCTCCTGAGCTGCAGGAGGGACGTGGGAGCTCCTGCCTGGCCCCTGAGAGCCAATGCACTCCCACCTCTGATAGCTGCTCCTGCCTCTCCCTACAACTTACCTGCCCTAGGTGTACAATTGTAATTGTTTAGGTGAGTTTTACATTCCTTTTTAAGTGTAGAAAAATTGGCAATAGCTTCTCTTTCACAAGATGGAAGGTGTATTTTAATGCTTGATATTGCAAATTATATATTGAATATAATATATAATTATTATATATTAATATAATATAATAATTATATTAATTATAAAATAGGCAGAGACCCTAAAGCCAAGGAGGAAGAAGTACCAAGCTCAAAGACCCCCCTAGACTGCCAACATTTGTATTTATTAATTATTAATTATTAATTATTATTTGCAATGTTAGTGAAGCCAGCCATGCCAGAGCACACCACCCACTCAGATGGCTCTTTTGTCAACAGATTGTAAACTGATTTTAAAAAATAGGAGGAAACCCTTTGATTTTCAACTGTAGCTAAAAGTTGAACCCAGAGAGCAGCTGGGAGGGAGCAGAACAATCAATCATTCCCCAAGTGCAGCTGATTGCCTCCAGCACCATCTCAGCACCACGGAACAGGTCAGAAATCAAAGCCATGGAATGCCAACACATCGGGACTGCAGCAGTGCCTCTCACCAGATCCTTGGGAAGGAACATTCTGGAATTAATGATGGGCCCTGCATCAGATCCCACCCCTACCTCAGCCTGGCAAAGCAGCAAATGCCAGCTCTGCTTCCCCTGGGAGCAGCCCAGCTCAGAGCTGGGTCACCCTCGGGGGCTCCCAAATGCAGAAATTGTGTCCCAGCTGTGCCCTCTGTGCCCCTCTCACCTCCCGGGTACCCAGGGCGTGCCTGAGCCCCAGGTGTGAGCTGCAGCCAGCCAGGTTTGCAGGGGGTTCCTGCCCTTTCCCTGCCATCCCAGAGCCACGTCCCCAGCTGGCATTAAGGACTGCTCAGGGAACACAACCCTCAGCTGTAAACCAAAGCTGGAAATTGGCACAGTGCAGTGCTGAAAATAAAACCCACTGAAATTCACTGGAATTCCCTTCCAAAGTGAATATTTTGGCCATTGGGGCCCCTTTCCCATCACTTGCACATGGTCTGCTACAAAACATGGAGATTTCTCTCATGAAATATTTTTCCACAGGGACACGTTTCTGAGTGACCAACATCTGCCATGGGAGGGGCTGGGAAAGGGAGCCAAAACACAAATACAAAATAAAAAATAGATACAAAATAAATAAAAAATACACAAAAATTAAATAGTAAATAAAACGAGCTGTGGTGCAGAAGGTCTCACTTTCCACCAGGCTGGAAATTTCCTCTTCTTTTTGCTTTTGAAGGGCATGAGGAAGTTTTAGACTCTAAAGAAAAGATATTCAGCTCTTCCTTAACAAAAATGGGAAACTTTGGGGTTTTTTTGTTTGTTTTTTCTTTTTCTTTTTTTTTTTTTTTTTTGTTGTTGTTTTTTGTTGGGTCTGTTGTTTTTGTTTGGTTGGTTCATTTTTTGTTTTGTGTTTTTTTTTTTTTTTATTACAAATACCTCTGAATAACAGGAATATCATTTGCTGCCTGTTTCTATCAGAACCCCACCAAAGAGCTCCAAATTTCTCCCAGCACAGCCCAGACACTGAAATTGGAGTTTTCTCCTCTGGGCTTTAACTGAAGCCCCTGTGAAATGTTTGCAATAGTGCCTGACCCCTGGAAGGTGAAATCTGTGTCACAGCCTTCCCCCAACTCCTTCAGCTGTGTGGGAAATATTGCTTGGGATAATTAATTAATCAGCATCAGCAATTCATTCCAGTTATCATCTTTCCAGGATGGAGATTTTCTAGGGAACAAAAAAGGAGGATTTTTTTGTCTGTGTGTGTGTGCACCATGCCAGGTTCTGCACCACTTGGCATCTCGAGCAGACTGACATCATTGCAGCAATTTTTAAAGTTTTGCACTTCAAATCCAACCCTTTTTGCTTAAAAAAAAAAAAAAAAAAAAAAAAGCAGCAAGTATCTCCTGTCATTAATTTTCTCACATTTGTTCAGAAATGTGATGGCTCTTTAGCACTTTTCTTTTGTTGTCAGTTCCCAAGTGTGTGATGGCTCTGCCAGGCCTGGGGGGCACGGGCACCATCAGCGCTCACCCACGGGGGTGTCAGCTCACAAAAATCCAATTCAACAGAACAAAGCCACTCCAAACTTGCTTCATCACGCTCTGAGGTCAGTGAGCATCTTTGGGTGCCTGGCTTCAGCAGCTTTCAGGCCCTCCTGGGTGATGCCCAGTGTCTCCAGCCCCACACCAGAATGTCAGGATAGCACAGAAAACCCTGCTGGTTTCAGCTGCTGCTGCATCTTTTTACTTTGGCACTTCTCTCATGTCCTTTGGTGCCTGGAGGCTGCCCCTGCCCTGAGAGCTGCTGCAGTGGGAGAATCAGAGCACTCTGAGGATGTTGTTGTCTCCAGAGTCTGTCTGAGCTGCCCCCCTTCCCTCTGAGCTGCTCTGCACTCAATCCCCCCATTACCAGAAGTGCCATCACCCCTCTCTCCCACTAATGCAGCAAATGAAGAGTCAGCTCAGAGGAAACCAACTCCTCCAGAGCCTCGAGTGCCTCTCGTGTTTCTGCTGCAAGAGCAGCTGAGCTGCACTCGTCTGAGAGGAGCCAGGTCCAGCAGCTGGGGCTCAGAGCCCTGCAGAGCCAGGAAATGTCAAGGTGTGTGTGACAGAGGACATGCAAACAGCTCAGTGAGGGCTCAGCTCACCTCCAGCACCTCCAGAGTCTGGGAATTCCCCTGACGTGCATGCAGGTGTGAACACCTCAATGCATCCAGGTGTGAACACCTCAATGCATCCAGGTGTGAACACCTCAATACATCCAGGTGTGAACACCTCAATGCATCCAGGTGTGAACACCTCAATGCATCCAGGTGTGAACACCTCAATGCATCCAGATGTGAACACCTCAATGCATCCTGATGTGAACACCTCAACGCATCCAGGTGTGAACACCTCAATGCATCCAGGTGTGAACACCTCAACGCATCCAGATGTGAACACCTCAATGCATCCAGGTGTGAACACCTCAACGCATCCAGATGTGAACACCTCAGTGTATCCAGATGTGAACACCTCAATGCATCCAGGTGTGAACACCTCAATGCATCCAGGTGTGAACACCTCAATGCATCCAGGTGTGAACACCTCAACGCATCCAGATGTGAACACCTCAATGCATCTGGATGTGAACACCTCAATGCATCCAGATGTGAACACCTCAATGCATCCAGGTGTGAACACCTCAACACATCCAGGTGTGAACATCTCAACACATCCTGATGTGAACACCTCAATGCATCCAGGTGTGAACACCTCAATACATCCAGGTGTGAACACCTCAACACATCCAGGTGTGAACACCTCAATGCATCCAGATGTGAACACCTCAACACATCCAGGTGTGAACACCTCAATGCATCCAGGTGTGAACACCTCAACACATCCAGGTGTGAACACCTCAATGCATCCAGGTGTGAACACCTCAATGCATCCAGGTGTGAACACCTCAATGCATCCAGATGTGAACACCTCAATGCATCCAGATGTGAACACCTCAACACATCCAGATGTGAACACCTCAGTGTATCCAGATGTGAACACCTCAATGTATCCAGATGTGAACACCTCAATGCATCCAGATGTGAACACCTCAGTGCATCCAGATGTGAACACCTCAACACATCCAGGTGTGAACACCTCAATGCATCCAGATGTGAACACCTCAACGCATCCAGATGTGAACACCTCAATGCATCCAGATGTGAACACCTCAATACATCCAGATGTGAACACCTCAATGCATCCAGATGTGAACACCTCAATGCATCCAGGTGTGAACACCTCAATGTATCCAGATGTGAACACCTCAATGCATCCAGTTGTGAACACCTCAGTGTATCCAGATGTGAACACCTCAATGCATCCAGATGTGAACACCTCAATGCATCCAGGTGTGAACACCTCAGTGCATCCAGATGTGAACACCTCAACGCATCCAGGTGTGAACACCTCAGTGCATCCAGATGTGAACACCTCAATACATCCAGATGTGAACACCTCAATGCATCCAGATGTGAACACCTCAATGCATCCTGATGTGAACACATCAATACATCCAGATGTGAACCCCTCAATGCATCCAGATGTGAACCCCTCAATGCATCCAGGGGTAAATCCACTCAGGAGCACGGGGGTGTTTGTGGAATAAAGGGCAGCTCCTTTGCTGGGGGATGTTTTCCCAACAGGGCCCAGCCCCTGGCTGCTGTTTGTTCATCTTTTACTGCAGCTGGAACAGGAGCTGACCCCAGCCAGGGCTGTCACACCAAGAAACCAAATTGTCCTGGTGACGACCTCGGCACACACAAAGCTCCAGCTGCTGCTCAGGGCTTTGCTCTCAGCCTGAGTCAGTGGGAACACCTGAGTTCAGTGGGAAAACCTGACTGCAGTGGGAAAACCTGAGTTCAGTGGGCTTCTGCATCACAGAGCATTCCCTGC
The DNA here is from genome assembly GCF_022539315.1 of Serinus canaria. Classification (NCBI taxonomy): domain Eukaryota; kingdom Metazoa; phylum Chordata; class Aves; order Passeriformes; family Fringillidae; genus Serinus; species Serinus canaria. Next base: position 12,716,181 of record NC_066329.1, read on the forward strand.
AAGGAAACCCAGCAGGTCTAGCACAAACAGCCCTCTGGAACTGAACTTAATTATTGCTTTGACAAGCCTCCACTGCTTCCATTTCATCACAGACTTTGTGGGAAGCTCTGGGATGTTTCCCTTCTCCTGCAAATATTTAAACCCATGCACTATTTCATTATTACTTTCCTCTATATTTCTATTTTTTTTTTAACATTTCCCTGCACAAGATATATGCCCCAAAGGGATCAAAACAGAACAAGGGTAAATGATAGCTTATTAAAAGAGGAATGGGAAATATTCCTCTGATTACTTCTTTGCTTCTCTGGCCACGGTTATACCCTGCTTGCCTGGCTCTTAATGACCAATTTTACCATGAACTGCAAGGCACTTGTGTGACACTGTTGACCTAATTTTGATCAATGCTGTGCTGCAGAGGCTCCCAGCCTTACAAGAGAAAAAGCCTTTTCCAGCTGAGATGGGCTGGGTGGAATGGGCTGGACCAGGGCCAGCCTAAATGGGAATTCTACATCAGACAGAGCCCTGCCCTGGAGACTGGGTGGGCTGCAAGGAGCAGAGGGAAGAGAAGCATAATTAAATATGCAGGAGCTATTTTTAAACCTATTGAAGTGAAGACAACTGAATGAAAAAGAGCCAGGAGAGATTAAATATTGTTAGAGATGGACAAGAGGAGCTGGGGATGGAGGGGATGGACCCAGCCACGTGGTGGGGTTTTGGGAAATGCCAAGAGCTGGCAGCACCACACACTGGGGTGCTCAAAGGAGAGATGGGCTCTGCAAAGATAGAGCACCCAGCCAGGAGAGCTTCAGAAAGAGGAGGGAGTTAAGGAATAAGCAGAGTTCCTAGGGGGAAAAAATAACAAAAAATCACAACGTGGAGAGTTGATATTCACAGCTGCATTCTGCAGATCTGAGGGCAGCCCTGGGGGTGTGCTGGCTCCTTATTGCCCCGGGGCTGAGAAAGGCTGGGGGGCTCTCCTGGTTTGTGCTCTGGGCACACAGGGCCAGTCCTGGGCCCTGCAGACTCTGCACAGTGAAAACTGGGTGAGCAAGAGCACAAAAAGGAAAGGGGAGTGAGCAAGGGCACACAAATGAGAGGGAGTGAGCAAATGAAAGGGGAGTGAGCAAGGGCACACAAATGAAAGGGAGTGAGCAAGGGCACACAAATGAGAGGGAGTGAGCAAGGGCACAGAAATGAAAGCTGGGTGAGCAAGGGCACACAAATGAAAGAGGTGAGCAAGGGCACAGAAATGAAAGGGAGTGAGCAAATGAAAGGGGAGTGAGCAAGGGCACACAAATGAAAGGGGAGTGAGCAAGGGCACAGAAATGAGAGGGGAGTGAGCAAGGGCACAGAAATTAAATCTGGGTGAGCAAGAGCACACATTTTGCCAGAATCCAAAGCCAGTGTCCAAATGAACCCTTACAATTGTTCCCTATGACTCAGACTTCTTGCACTTTTTGAATTACTTTTTTTTTTCTACTTTTCCATCCATAATCTGATTATTATTGGTTAACTCAGGTGAGTTCAACTTGCAGAAGCAAAGAATTACAGGCTAAAGAACTTCACAGTCATTTTCTGGAGCTTTCAGTTTGGGATACTCGTGGAACTGAACACAGAAAATTAGGAACTGCTATTTAGTTATTTTTTATTCAAAGGGGATCTCCATCAATTAAACCTCTTATAGATATTTGGATGAATGATGAAGTTTGTGGAGTTTATTCCAGATCATAAAAACAGATAAAGCAAGAAAACCTATAAAATCAACTGTCTTAGGGAGGATAAGTAAAAATGGCAAGCACTTAAATTTTCTTTTAATAAACTATTTAGCAATATTTATTTAATGATTGCCCAATTCAGCTGCTGTAACACTCTTTAATAACTCATAAAGCATATTTTACAGCAGCCATGAGATTTAATGTCACCACAGTGGAAGGAAAATCTATCTTGACATGAAGCTTCTGAAAGCAATGGGGAAAAATGAAGCTGAGGATTCTGGATGGGAAAAAGAATTTTTTTTTTTATTGAGGCAAATGCTTTCTATCACCTTCTTTGTCTGTGTACTGTAGCCTGGCAGCTATTATATGCAATTTGAGTCTGTCACTTGAAGGGTGTGATGCATATTAGAGTGGGTAAAAGTAGTTGTGAGCAAGTTAAATTTAGCCCTTATTACCTGCATTATGTTAATGCCTCTGGGTGCTAACAGATTGAGAGCCATGGTGACAGACACTGAACAAGCACAGAGCAAGACAGGAGCCACTCAGGGCAAGGGCTGAATCAAAACAGACAAGACAGAAAAAGGGTAGGAGGCTTGGAGATGAAAGCAGAGGAAAATAAAGAACAGCAGAGCCAAGGGAAAAAAACGGCTCAGGGTTTTTTTTTTTTTTTTTGGCAAAAATACATTTCTTCCATAAGTGAACGTTTGTCAAAGCCATAAAATGTTTTCAGGAGTGCTATTCTTCCCTGGGCATGTGAAAGAGAGAGCAGCAGAGGTTCAAATCTCTGCTTGCAGGATGAAAAGATTTGCATCTTTGGTCTCCCAAAGAGTGACCTAATGACCAGGCTGGCTCCTCTGAGCTGCTCCCATGGAGAACAAACAGGGAGGATTTTCCAAATGTCACAGGGGTCAGGAGGTGGGAAAAGGCCTTCCAAGGCAGCTCTGCCCAGGAATGTCAGCGTGGGGCTGCCCTGCCCAGGAGCCCTGGGCTGTCCCTGCCTCTGCAGGCTGACTCTCCTCGTCCTTTTCTCATCTTCCCCAAGCAGCACAGCAGCTCAGCTTCCTACTCTGGCCCAAACAGAATATTTATTTCTAGAAATACCTGAGCAAATGGCTGCAGGCTGGTGAACTTTTCTAAGCTCATGCACAGGGATTCTGGTTTTGTGGGAGCCCCAGTGAAACAGCTCTGCCCTGGGTTAACTCAGCGTGCCAGGTACAGCTTGGAGGAGGGTTTTACACACCTCAAACCAAAGCAAAAATACCTGGAAGCTTACCCAGGTCTATCAGCTGAGCTGTGGAGGGCACCAGTGCTAACTTGGAGCTGTGATCAAGGAGGGAGGGAAGAGCAAACTGCAGCTGGTCACTGATCATGGTCACACACTGTTTTATTTAACAGCTAAACTCTTGCCCAGGATGATTTAACACAAGCAGACACACAACATGTATGTGTGTGGGTATCAGATTAGCAGCTGACAAGCTCCATCACCGTGGCTTCATTTCTTTGGCCGTTCCAAAATCCCCATTTTATTGTCCTTTCAGGTGGCTGCTGCGTGGTGACAGGCAACAAGAGCCCTGCCATGTCTGAGAAGCTGGGGTGGCTGTCATCACACAATGGTTTGAGGCTTCTCTCCAGCCCTGCATGGCAAGGATGTTAAAAAATGCTCCCTCAGGAGCAGCCTCGTTCCTCAGTGCAGCAGCAAACAAAGTGCTGTCATTTTGGTGAGCTCTGTTGTGAAGCTTCTACAAGAGCTGATGGCACGCCTGAAGGAAGGCAAATATCTCTGAAGTGTCTGTGTTTCCCCAGAACTCCTACATTTCAGCAGAAGAAAAATTGAAGCTTCTTTTCCTGTCCCCTTTCCAATTGTGTTTGTGCTCCCTGGCTGCCTGCGAGGCTGGCTGATGTCACCACAGGGTAAGTGATAAAAACGGATCCATCAGAAACATTTTCCTCTGGCAACTTAATTTTAACAGTGTTTGCAACTTTGCTGAGCTTACAGTGGTGAGGGGAAGCCTTGGGTGCGAGGCTGGGACCTGTGCCTTGGACCCAGCAGCAGGAATGTGCTTCCTGCAGTCCAGGAGTACCAGGGTGCATTGAACAGTGATGCTACCAAAGCATTGACGCTTCAGCTTTGACATTTTGTCACTTTTCCCCACCTTGCCCAGTGCTGTGGAAAGGCATCCATGGAAAATGAGCTTTGCTGGAATTACAGCCCCCAGCTCTGCCCCTTGCTTGCCACAGCCACCCTGGGAAAGGAAAGCTAACTGCAGCCTGCTCCCACAGCACAAAGGTGTCCAACTGGGGGTGCTCCTTGCATAAGCTCCTTCTTGTCTCTCCCTGGCAGGCAGATGGAGGCTCTGTGGTTCTCAGTGAGGCTGAGGGTGCCCCCAGCCCTGCAGAGCCCAGCACCAAACCCCCTTCTGCATCCCTGGGACAGCACAGGGACAAGGAGGGCAGGACACAGCTCCAGAGCCCTGCCAGCTCAGGGCAGGAAATCATCTCCCTGGAATGAATTCTCAAGAACAAAGAAAGAAGCCTTGGTCTGGCCAGTGCCCTGCCAGCCCTGGGCAGGAAATCATCTCCCTGGAATGAATTCTCAAGAACAAAGAAAGAAGCCTTGGTCTGGCCAGTGCCCTGCCAGCCCTGGGCAGGAAATCATCTCCCTGGAATGAATTCTCAAGAACAAAGAAAGAAGCCTTGGTCTGGCCAGTGCCCTGCCAGCCCTGGGCAGGAAATCATCTCCCTGGCATGAATTCTCAAGAACAAAGAAAGAAGCCTTGGTCTGGCCAGTGTCCTGCCAGCTCTGGGCAGGAAATCATCTCCCTGGTATGAATTCTCAAGAACAAAGAAAGAAGCCTTGGTCTGGCCAGTGTCCTGCCTTCATTGCCAATTCACCTTCCTAAGCAGCTCCTTCATTTTCCTAATTTTTAAAGAACTGAATTAACAAAGGTAAAGGGGTCTAATGAAGTGGTAAGATGTATCCCATGACACTGAGATGAAAACAATCCTGAAAAGCAAAGAAAGAAATCCTGAAACTGTCTCACTTTGGAGCTGAAACAAGTAACACAGCCAAGGTGAGTACCAAGAACATTGCCTGGCAGTTTTCTTTAGCAGGGTGTATGGCCCCTGCTCACAACTCCAAGGCTTTCATTTATTTGTCCTCACAACATATTGCACCAGGGATAGTGAAGAAATATTTCCCCATTCATTAGTCAGAGAGGAATTGAGAGAGCAGAGCAAGACAGAAAATATGCAGCCACTTACTTCCCATGGAAATGGCATTAAGAGCCAACGAGAACGAGTTACACGCTCAGGTAATTTATTTACCTGTATTGCTATTACCAATAAAACCCAACAAAAACACACCAGGCAAACGTGAGCTGAGCCTCTTCTGCAACAGGAGAGCTCAGCAAAAATAACAAAAATAACCCAGAGCAGTACCAAACACCCTCTTTCACTTGGCCTGTCCCTGACCCTCCGTGTTTCTTAGTGACTGATTAATATTTATGCAAACCACCACTTCAATTAGAAACCTAGTGGGATTAATTGGATGGAAAACTACTTGCAAAGCAGCACATAAAGGGGGAAAAATATCAAAGAGAGCTTTTCTGTCTACTGCCACCAGAATAATGCAGCGGTTACAGGGTGGGTCAGGGATGCAGCCCCAAACTCTCACTTCCAGACTGAGAGCCCTGGGATGGATGGGCAGCCTGGAGAGATTACCTGGATGGAAAACTACTTGCAAAGCAGCACATAAAGGAAAAAAACAAAAAAGAGAGCTTTTCTGTCTACTGCCACCAAATAATGCAGCGGTTACAGGTCCAGGGATGCAGCCCCAAACTCTCACTTCCAGACTGAGAGCCCTGGGATGGATGGGCAGCCTGGAGAGATTAATCTAGATGGAAAACTACTTGCAAAGCAGCACATAAGGGGGGAAAAAAAAGTCAAAGAGAGCTTTTCTGTCTACTGCCACCAAAATAATGCAGCGGTTACAGGGTGGGTCAGGGATGCAGCCCCAAACTCTCACTTCCAAACTGAGAGCCCTGGGATGGATGGGCAGCCTGGAGAGGCAGCAGGGCACCCAGAGAACCAGCTCTGATTGAAGTGCTCCTTGAAGCAGCCAGCTCTGCCAGGAAGTGTCCCAGGATCCCATCTCTGATTTGAGTCTGGCCTTTACCTGCCCACAGCCACGCCCTGGGACTGCTCTGCCTCTCACTCTAAATGTGGCCCTCCTCAGACACAATGCACCTGCATCTCTCATCACTTTTCTGCAAGTTTAATCCTGCTATCTCACAGAAACTGTCTGACCACCTGAGTGAGAAGCAGGCCCCAATGCTCTTCCCAGGCAGATTCACAGATGAATATATAAAGATCAGAGATTTCTTGCCAGGAATCAAGTTCCTTTCTTCCCCTGGCTGTTTAAACAGTGGGCCAGTTGCTTGAAAAATAGGAATATCTCTCCTCTCTGCTTTTTCTTGCCAATGGATCATGTTTTTCCTCAAATCCTGGCTTCATATACCGCCACAGTGAAACGTTGCAAAAATGTGAATAAATCAGGCCTTCTAAACAAAAGTATGAAACTTATAAATGGAAAACTCAGCTTCACTCTGCTATCCTCAAAAACAGTCATTGTGGGCGACAGAAATAACTGTTTGTCAAAGGAAAAAAATAGAAATACGGGGCCTTTTTATTGCAGCCTAAATTATTCAGCTGATGTTTATTACCCCTGCAGAGCAGAACAAGGAGCTGTGGCCCAGCTAAAGCCGTTTTGCTGCTGCGCCTCCAGGAGCAGGGGTGTGAAATGTCTCCCTCCAGACAGCTCTCAGCATTTCAGACTCTCAGGGAAAGAACCTCTGGCAGGGTGGATTTGAGGAGCTTGATCAGACCCTGGCAGAGGCTGCTGTCTGATTTTTGGCAGGCAGGCACTGAGGGTTTGGTGTGTGGCTGGCTTGGAGCAGCTCCTGGCCACGCTGCTGCTCCCTGGCTGCCTCTCCCAGGTGTGTCTGCTCTGGTGGACGAGGTGGTGGCTGTGAAAAATGCACATTTCATGATTGGCTTTTCACAAATATTCAAATGAATGTTATATGGGTTGTGTTAGAAAGTGATGCTGTGTTAATTCTCTTAAGCAGCGTGTTAGATGTCGTTTTAGGTTATAACAAAATGGTAAAATAGAAACTCTGCTATGTAGGATACTTTTTTTCTAAAGAAAGGACCAGCACTGAGATAGCAGCCAGAGGACACCACAATCTTTCAGAGAAAGAGAATTTATTGCTCCATTATCAGGAGAAACAAACTTCTTCCTGCACCCTCAGCCCTGGAGATGCTGTTAGGATTCAGAGGAAGAAGCTGACACTGCCCAGACAGAATCCTGTGTTTGAATGGAATTTATGCATCATGTATGAGATCTATGAATATGCAACAGGTTGTTGTTGTTAAGGGTTAATCCTCTGTTAACGTGGGTCCTTTTTGGGGTTATTTTGCCCAGAAAAAGGTACCCAGACTGTCTGTAACTCTTTGTTTCTATTGTCTCATATTGTCCTGATTCAAATTGTCCAAATTATTATTCCTCTAATGTATTACTATTTTCATAACCATTTGATTACTATAAAACTTTTAAAGTTTTAAAACCAAGAGATTGGCGTTTTTCACACTGGGGATGTGCTTCCTGCTCCCTCAGCCTCCCTGGCAGAAGTGGCTCCTGGTGCTAATTCTGGCACCCTTCAGCTCCAGAAGGAACGTGGGATGCCTTTGGCTCCGTGCCCTCCCCAAGCCCTAAAAAAAGGCACCTTGGCAGCTGCCAGTGCTGCCAGCATGGGGGTTCTGCCTTCCCAGGGCTGAGCTTGGGTTCTGGAGGGGTTTTCTACCTGAATGCCTCTCCACAGGAGCTGGGGCAGCTCCAAGGAGGTCAGGGGAATCCTGTTCCCTGCCCACTGCAGGATGCCCCGGCTGATCTCAGCATTCCTGCCCTTCCTGCTGCCCCTTTGCCCTGCAGCACACGGGGGGAGCCCCCCAGGCTCCTCTGGGGAGTGGGGACAGCAGAGCTGCCCCTCCACCTCCTGCCTGGGCAGCAGGGAACAGCTCCAGGTGGGGAAGGACAGCTCTGCCACAGCCTGGAATGCCCCACGGACAGACGGACAGAGCCTGGAATCCATCACAGACACAGCCTGAAATCCCACACAGACAGACAGACAGAGCCTGGAATCCATCACAGACACAGCCTGAAATCCATCACAGACAGAGCCTGAAATCCCAGACAGACAGACAGACAGACAGAGAGAGCCTGAAATCTCATAGAGACAGAGCCTGAAACGCCCCATGGACAGACAGAGCCTGAAATCCCCCACAGACACAGCCTGAAATCCCCCACAGACAGACAGACAGACAGAGCCTGAAATCCCCCACAGACAGACAGACAGACAGACAGACAGACAGACAGACAGACAGACAGAGCCTGAAATCCCCCACAGACAGACAGACAGCAGCACTGTTTTCCCCTTGGCAGCCCAGCCCAGCCCAGCAGATCCAGCCCAGGAGCAGATCCAGCCCTGCCGTGCCCCATCAGAGGCACAAGCAATGAGATAAAAGTTGTTTTTCCTTCCTCTGAGGCTCAGACTTTCTCTGTGAAGAGAAATGTGGCTGCAGGTTGGTGTGGGCCGAGCCCAGGGAAGGATTTATTGCTCAGGGCTGGTGCTGCTGGGAAATGTGAGCACAGGGACAGCAGCCCCTGTCCAGGTGTTCCAGGTGTCCCAGTGCCAGCCATCCCTCTGCACATTCCTGCGGGATCACAGCTGGAAAGCGCAGAGAGAACCAGCCCAGCACGGAGCAAGAACTGCGGTGCTCCTGTCCCAGCCACCAGCTCTGTGCCTGCTCCCTCCTCCACCGTGCCCTGCCTGAGAATTTGAATTTGGATAAATTATCGATGCTGAGGGGCAAGGGAGCATTAATGGGCCATTTACCACCTGAAAAGTGCATTAACGGGTCATTAATGCCTACCCGTGCTGCTCTGCTGCTGGGACTCACCAGATATTCCATATTTTTTAAAAAGGTTGTACTTTTTTTCTTGTTGTTTTTTTTTTTTTTTTTTAAGCAACCAAGATTTTTTTACTTCCCTTTTTCTCCCTTCCTCTCAATAAATCTTGGAGGTGTAGAGGAACAGCAAGCCAGGAAAAGAGAATGGAAAGGAATTATTCAGTTCTTCTGTGGACACAGCTGATGCTCACCCACACCCAGCAGGAGGAACCAGTCCTGAGATCTCATCTCTTCCCGCAGGAATGGGACAGAGCTCCACAGAAGCCTCAGCTGAGATATTAATGTCCTTAAGTATTTAATTAAAACTGACCCCAAGAAAGGCTGAAATCAGTCAAGGGCATGGAGGATCCCCAGCACTTCCTACCAGTTCTCCTGGACAGCCCAAAACGACTCAGGAATTTCTGTTGGGATTTGTCTTTGTGTGGAGGAGAAGCTGGATGGAAAGCCCTTGCCAGTCCTGCTCTCAGGGAAAATGTTGCTTTTCAAACACGAGGCACTGCTGGGTTTTCAGTGCTTAAACCAGCGAGAGGAACCAAGAATTGGCAAAAAGTAATTATTGCAATATCCGAGATGGCATCATTCTCCTCTCCTCTCTTGTCTGTACAAGTTTGGGAATGAAAAGCCCCCAGTGGTTCAATACCACGGCAGAATCTGCTGCTCTATCAGAAATGTGTCTTTTGCCAAATGAATGCAGATGTTCATGCCAGGACAGGAGCACTTTGAAATTGGAAAACAGCTGAAAATAGAAAAAAAAAAGAAAAAAAAAAAAAAAAAAAAAAGGAAGTGCATTCCTGCCCTGCCTTAAATTGCCTGTAATCCTGGAAACAAAATCAATTGAATTCAGCTCCACTGAAGTTTTTTGCTGGATTACTTCTCAGCCTGCTGACAACAGCTGGAATTTCCACAAAGGGAGCAATTTCTAAAGATAATTAGTGCACTTCATGTGCACCGAGAATTTTCAGAAGAGGAGAGTACCTGTCTGCTTTTTATGCATTCACCGAGCAGGAAAAGACAGCAGAAACTTTCAGAGTGCGTTTGACCCTGGGATCTGCTCAGCAGGACAAGTGCACCGGGACTGGGAGTTTATTGTGAAAAATGTGTATTTCATGATTGGCTTTTGGCAAATGTTAAAGTGGATGTTGTATGTGTTGTGTTAGAAAGTGATGCTGTGTTAATTCTCTTAAGTAGCGTGTTAAATATCGTTTTAGGTTATTAAAACGATATTTAACAATAAAAAATTTAAAACAATTTAACAATAAAAAATTGCTAAAATAGAAACTATGCTATGTAAGATACTTTTTTTTAAAAAAGGACTCGCAGTGAGATAGCAGCCACAGGACACCTCAATCTTTCAGAGAAAGAGAATTTATTGCTCTCTTATCAGAAGAAACGAACTTCTTCCCTCCTCGAAGGTGTTGTTAGGGTTAGGAGGAAGAAGTTGAGGATGATCAGACAGAATCCTGTGTTTGAATGGAATTTCTGCATCATGTATGAGATCTATGAATATGCAACAGGCTGTTATTTTTAAGGGTTAATCCTCTGTTAACGTGGGTCCTTTTTGGGGTTATTTTGCCCAGAAAAAGGTACCCAGGCTGTCTGTAACTCTTTGTTTCTATTGTCTCGTATTGTCCTAATCCAAATTGTCCAAATTATTATTCCTCTAATGTATTACTATTTTTACAACCATTTGATTACTATGAAACCTTTAACATTTCAAAACCGAGTGGTTGGCGTTTTTCACACGTGACATCTTCACACACTGAGGGAAGCACCCTGAGAGGGGCAGCTCCTCCCTCTCTAACAATTTCTGGGCCTCACTTCAGGTATTCTGGCAGAGATTGATGGAAATTGAAGGGAGGTTTCCCTGAGATCCTACCTGAGTTTAACAACCCCAATGAAAGCTGCTCCCACCCCAGCCCTCTGCCAGGCATTAGCATTGAGCTCAGAGCTCAGTGTTTGTTATTTTCCCCGTTTTTGGCCACAGCACAGCAGCCTCCCAGCGAGGCTGGCCTGCAGAAAATGTGCCTGTCCCCAAGGAGGAACAGCTCAGGTGATGCAGGGAGAGGAGCAAGGCACAGGCTGTGCAATTCCAAGGGGGAATGGTGATTGCACTGACCGAGGAGCAGCTTTTGGGCTGAGCTGAAGAGAATGGATGTGGCAATAATCCCATGTTACCTATTGAATGGTAATTTCAGAGACATCCTTTGCTGAGTGTTTGAAAGGACAAAATTTGAATTCTAATTTCCAGAGAAGGCAAAGGCATTTATAACAATTGCCTCTGTGCAATTGCTGGAGCCAGGCTCTCTGCAGGGGCACAGGACAAGGCATCTGCTAAGGAGTCAAAGATAAATGGAATAATCTGAGATCTACAACTCTAATTATGCCCATCTCTCTATCCTGAAGGGCTTTATTTGGCTATGGTTGCTTTCAGAGCCATTAAGGAACTGTTGCATTATATCTCTGTTAGCGTGGGGGCATGTGCAAAGCTGCACTCCTGCCTAAAGCCTATTTCTACATGGAATGAGCCCTAAAATGGAATTCAAATTCAGTTTGTTTCCATTACAGTGCTGTGATCATTACAAATTATTATTTTTTGAAAATACTGATAATCACATTTCTGCATTAAAAGGGTGTGTAAGGAAGGAATGGAATCCACACTGAAAACCTGAGTTAGGAAACATTTGCAAAGGAGGAAGCAAAGAATAAATCTGCTACAAATGCATTATCCCCTTAGCAACACAAATCCCAGCCTGAGCTTTCTCTGCAAGTCCTGTGGGCTGCAAAACCAAGATTTCCTGCCCTGCCACACTCACACTGGGGCTCTGACCTCTCCATCCTGGTGCAAAGGGTTGGCTGGGAGGGTGTGAAATGCCAGGGCAGGAGACCCAGAGCATCCCTGCAGGGCAGGAGACCCAGAGCATCCCTGCCAGGGCAGGGGGAGACCCAGAGCATCCCTGCCAGGGCAGGAGACCCAGAGCATCCCTGCCAGGGCAGGGGGAGACCCAGAGCATCCCTGCAGGGCAGGGGGAGACCCAGAGCATCCCTGCTGGGCAGGGAGAGACCCAGAGCATCCCTGCCAGGGCAGGGGGAGACCCAGAGCATCCCTGCCAGGGCAGGGGGAGACCCAGAGCATCCCTGCCAGGGCAGGAGGAGACCCAGAGCATCCCTGCCAGGGCAGGGGGAGACCCAGAGCATCCCTGCCAGGGCAGGGGGAGACCCAGAGCATCCCTGCCAGGGCAGGGGGAGACCCAGAGCATCCCTGCCAGGGCAGGGGGAGACCCAGAGCATCCCTGCAGGGCAGGGGGAGACCCAGAGCATCCCTGCAGGGCTGCTGGGGGCAGGAATGGCTGCAGAGCATCACCAGCAGAACATCTCTGAGGCTGCAGTGGCCCAGCATGGCCAGGGGCATCCAGAGAGCTGCCAGCCCCCTGTGCCGAGTCTGGCATGGAGCTGATGGCTAAATGCCAAAGTGATGTCTAAAGTGCTAAAGCCTGGTTCTAAAGTGATGTCTAACGTGCTAAAGCCTGGCTCTAAAGCTCTGCTCCTTCTGCAGGCTGAGGTCACAAATGCACACCTGGGAAGTGCTGCCTCTGTCCTGTGCCTGCACCAGAGTGGGATTCCTGCACGAGATTCCTGCACAAGGATTCTCCTGAGGACAGCTTGGATTTAGAGCAGCACAGCAGTGTAAGAGAAAAGAGATTTATCTTCCAAAACAACACTTTGCCTCAGCATGGGTAAATTTGCCAGGAGAGCAGGGTGCCACTTGCTCAACCCCACCCTGAACCAGATGATTTGGGTTGGAAAAAGTCACAGTAAAATTGTAACAGAGCAGTTCTGTTACAAATAAAAGTGAATGCTGTTGATCGATAGATTTAAATCTTTGTCCTGCTGTCACCAGGAGGCCACAGCCACGGAGTGCTGAGCAGGATCTCACCCATGTGGCTGTAAAAGCAGAGGGTTTGGGCCCACACCATCTGACTGCTCTCCCCCACATCTACACACCCCATTTTAATGGCAAGAGAAGGGAAAGGCCTTTGACTAGAGGCAGAAATGCAGGCTAGAAGAAGAAGAAGAATATGCAAAGTAGACCTAAAGGCTAAAAGTGAACAAGTTTTCAGGGCAAGCCAGAGATTCAGGGCGAGTTACAAACAAGGTTGGTTCTACCAAGGGTGTTCTGGCTGCTCTAGAGATCAGCTGAGCACAGCCAGTTTCTGACCAGAAATCTGAGCACAAACAACATTTTCTGTCTGCAGCCCTCCCGGAGCAGGTCACAGCCACGATCACCAAGAACAACCATCAACACAGATTCCTTGTTCTCCTAATCCTTCTGGTCTCACTCTGTGTTCTCTGAGCTCCTTGGCCCTTCAGAGCAGGAGAGGTAATTGAATTTCAATCATCTCAAGGCCTGGCTGAAAATAACCCACAATGGCACTCATTTCAGTTTTGCACCCCTGATTCTTATGCTGGGTGCAGTGTGTGCTCTTTGCTGGGGAAATTTCCATATGCTCCTTGCCCTGAATTCCAAAGAACAGCTCTGTCTAATGAAGCTGAGCATTGAGATTTCCCCCTCCTGTGACTTATGGGTGTGATTTGAAAGGGGGGGGAAGTAACAAGGAAATGGAAAGCACGTCCAGCAGCGAGTGATGATGAACAGCCCCTGCAGTCTGCCCAGCCAGGGCTTGTTCTTCATTCCCAGAGGCACCAGCCACTTTTATTATGAGGTGACAGCTGAGTTTTATTCTCAAGATTGTGCAGATTTCTCACCTGACTAGCTCGTGACTGCATATTTCAGGTCAGAGAGCAGCTCAAGCCTTTCCCCCCCTCGTGGCTGCTCTCCCCTGCCATTCTTTGTGCAGATTTCCATCTCTCAGTCCCACCAGAAAGTTCCATTCTCTCAATTTATTCATTTCTATCTCCAAGAACAATCCCTGTGCCCTCCTCCACCCTGCAGACCCCAGACCCACATCCCTGGGCTGTGATCACAGCTCTCTGCTCCTCCTTCTTCCCTCCCCAAACCCTCCTCACAGGGGGCAGCCACATCCCCTGGGCTGCTCTGAGCAGGGTGAGTGGCCTGGGAGCACCCTTGGTGACATTCATCAGTGACATTTGTGTCACTCAAAGGGCAGAGCAGTGCCTGCACCTCAGAGGTTCAGTTATCAGCACACTCCCCCTGGGCTCCTGGCTGCCATCTGTATTTTCATTTTCCACGTGCAAATGGGCAAACCTGGCTGCTCTGTTAACCCTGAAATCACGTGGATCTTGTGTAGCCAGGTAAAAGTCTCTACTATTTTTAAATGTGTTTATAAGCACCTGGCAGGGGGATATTCCATCAGTTCAGGGGAAGAGGATCCATGTCTGAGCCCCTGGCCTCTGAGGCATCACCTCCACAGCACTGCTGAGCAACTTTTAACTGGTTCTTGCAGGGTAGGAGTGATGGTAAGAATAGACCTGAAATTTGTTCTACCAACCTCCTTTTCCAGGGCTATCAAACCAGCACTGCTCCCCTCCAGTGCTCTTGCTGAGGAAAATAAATCTGAATTAAGAGCACAGCCCACATCTGCACTGCCAGGTCAGAAGCTCAGAGCGCTTGGATGAACACCAGCCAAGCCAGATGGAACATTTAGTCAGCAAGGAGACTGCTCTGAAAAGCTGGATCCAAACCCAAATCACCAGGGTTGATAAGATCATCCTCAGGCACTGCTGCTGCTTTTGGCCCTGTCAGCTCCTGTCAGCCCTGGCTTCTGAAACCTCAGCGTCCCAAAAGGGAAAAGTGGATTGAATCCTCTCCAGAAATTTTGCTTCACTGATTAAAATCTCTGCAAGCTTCCCCCACAGCTCACCTTGAGGACATCTATGCCTTGGGAATCACCTCCACCTAGGAAGGGCCATTATTTGGGTAATTTGAGCAGTGAAACCAGGCTCTGTGTTCCACCTGCAGTGCCACTTGTGAGACTGAAACCATCTCTACATCCTACAGGCCCAGCATCCAGTCTAAGAATGAAAAACCTCTCAAATCTGAGCATTTCCAAGCAGATTTCTGCTTTGTCAGATGAGAGAATGGGTTTCACATCACCCAAGGCACTGGGAATATTTATTTATTCATTCCTCAAGATCTTCCTTTTGTAACCTTACCACGTATAAATTTTATTTTGCCTCCTCAAGTTTACCTCGGAAACCAAGGGACAATCACCAGGAAACCAAGAAAGAATTGTATAAAAGAGTGGGACAGTTTCCAAAGTCCCCTCCAGGCCAAGCCCTGGGGACCACCCTGAGGTTGAAGGGGTGAAGGATGAGGTGAATCATCCTGAGGAAAAGGGTTTGAGTGGAAGCTCAGCACATTTTCCCACAGATTTTTAATAAATTCGTGGCTGTGCAAGGATTTTAATGGAATGTCCCAAACTTTTCCCACTTCCTTCAATTCTCCTTACAAAGAGCCAGCACTCAGGCCAGAGCAGGCTAATGAAAGAATCCCAGTGGTCCATGAGATACTGGTGTGCTGTTTGATGGGGAACAAAGCTGAGCTTCCTCACCACATTTTCAGCTTTTCACAAGCCCACATTCTCAGTTAATGACAGAGGGACTGGACACTTCCCTGCTGAACAAACACAACTTGGATCTGCAGGTGCCTGCTCATATTTCCTCTCCCAGCCTCCTCCTTGCTCCATTTTCCCCTGAACAAAACCAGACCCTGGGCTCCTTTAATCCATCTGAGCTGGCCAAGGAGCAGCTCTGCACTCATCTGTGGGGGCAGCTGCTCACCCACCCCTCTGTCTGCAGCAGAGATAAACACAGAATTTCTCATTTTTCCCAGTGTTCTTGGCCTACTTAATCAAAATCCAGCCTTGCTGCCAGCAGACCCAGGGTTTGTGGATGTTGTAGTTCAGCACACACTAATGCTGTGTGTTAAATAATTCCAACTTTCATCTCCACCAACATCGAGATTTTTGTGTGTGTTTGTGTGAGGAGCACACGTGCTGATGTTCAGTTTTAGCTGAGTTTTGTAACAGTCTGGCAGTTTAAGCTGGGGGCTGAGCATTTGTATTTTGTGTGAAGGCGTCAGAGAATGAATCTATTGAATTTTCCCTGATGTTATCCTGAGATTCAGAAAGCTCCAGCAGCATCTCACATTCTGCAGCACTGTTTGTTCACAGAGGTGGGGAGTGTAAACAGCAATGAAAAAGAAAATATATAAATGCAGGATTGTCAGGGATTGTCAGGAAGACTTTTACTGGGAAAAAAACCTCATAATCCATCCTCCCTCAGATGTGAAAACTGCCACGTGCAAACAACTTAAAATATGTATATTTAACTAGAAGTGTCATAAAAAGGAAAAAAGAAAAATTAAAGAGAAAGAAATCTTCTAAACAAGACAAGAAAAGTCATTGCCCCCTTTGTGACTGACAGCAATCCTCCATCGTTGGGATCCTTTTAAAAGTGACAGGATAATTTTATTTTATTTTTTTTTCTAATAAAATCAGGGTCTGTGCTCTGGAATGAGTCATCAGCTGTCCATTAGCACTGAGCCAGGATGCTGCAGGTTGGATAATGCATCCTGAAATCTCTCTGCACCCCTGGAGTGACCTTCAGGCTGACAAGGGGACACCACGAGAGCTCAGCTCAGGAAATGAAACCCCAGGTTTGGCTGCAAAAGTTTCAAATACTTGGACTGACCTTGTGAAGTATTTCACAGAGGGTTAAACATGGAAATTTAAACTTCAGTTTAACACCCAGACACCCGAGGAGGCAGGAAAGCATCAGCTGGTCCCAGCCTGGAATGGAACTTCCCACGTTCAAAGCAAAAGGGATTTTGTCTGCTTTTAGGATGAACTCATGCAAATCAGAACAGAGCTGAAGACCAGTGACAAATGTCAGCAACAGCTGGGGGAAGCTGCCAAGATCAAGAACTGATCAGGAATTGGTTGCACAGCCATGTCTGAGGCACTCCTGCCAGGGAGCTGTGCAGGAGGAGAGCAGAGTCCCAGGGCAGGGGAAAGGGGAGCACTTCTGTGCTGCTGGGCCCAGTTTCCCCCAGTTTCCCCCAGTTTCCCCAGTTTCCTCAGTTTCCCCAGTTTCCTCCTGCAGGAGGAGAGCAGAGTCCCAGGGCAGGGGAAAGGGGAGCACTTCTGTGCTGCTGGGCCCCAGTTTCCCCCAGTTTCCCCAGTTTCCTCCTGCAGGAGGAGAGCAGAGTCCCAGGGCAGGGGGAAGGGGAGCACTTCTGTGCTGCTGGCCCCCAATATTTGGGCATTCCTGTTCATGCAGCTGTCCTTGACACAAAATACAACCAAACAACCACAAAAGCAGCAAAAAGACCAAAAAAATCCCTGCCCTGGTGCCCCCCAGCAGGCAGGAAGACAGAAAGGGAGGGGAATGCATGCCAACCCTAAATCCTTTGCAGCAATTGGACAAATGGGTGCAGTTTCTCATCAAAATGAAACAGGGCTCTGGAAACCTCTCTGCTCCAAGTTGTGGGGGCTGAATCCACTTCTGTTTTGATTTTGTGTTATCAATTAATTCAACTGAACTTCCTGGGCAAGTTATTAAGTCCCCATGGCACTTTCTCATTATCTGTAAAACAGGGCTAACAGTGTCAGCCCCAGTCCTTTACAAAGGAGATCAAGGATTATGTGGAACTAGGAATAATTCCCAAATCCTGTTGAAAATTGCATGCCAACTTTTCCCTCTTATCTGGAAACCTCCAACCTCCCTTCAGCATCATTAAAAGAACTTATTCCAGCATATTATTGTATAAAAACAAAACAGACAGCAAGCATTTCAGATAAAGTTTGCCTCCAATCCTGGCAGGACTGCCATTCTCCTGTTTCCTAACAGGAATCTGGTTTTGAAGGTGACCTGCATTGCTGCAGTGTTAATAAAAATGCACTGTGTGTAATCAGTTATTATTTTATCTCTGGGCATATTCAGTGCCTCCAAATGTGTGAGCATTCCCAAGGGGAGCGCCGTGCCAGGAGGAGAAGGCTCTGCTTCAGGAAAAAAAGGGTCAAATCCTCCCCCAAACACAAAGCCCCTGCTGATAGGGATCTATGGACACACTGCCTAATACATTTCACATTTAGGTTGTCAGAATGTCTTGGACTTTGTCACATATTTAGGTTTTGCCTCAAGAATAACTAACTTTCCTGTTGCTGTCAGTGCAGGTGCTTCTGAGACCCCACTGGCCACAGCACAGGTGAAAATCTTCCTGGTGAAAGAGAATTTCTGTGAAATGATGCTGAACTGCCGGGAAACAATTTCAATTTCCAAGCAAAACTGCCCTGTCCTGTGCACCCTTCACTTTGCTCTCAGCCACACACTCCTGCTTCCCAGAAAACTTGAGATTTGTAAACAAAAGCATCCCATTTTTTTATGCTTGGTCTTTTCAGAAGCAGTTTCTGTGCAGGACCCAAGGGCCACGGGGAGGACAAACCCTCTGATTTCCAGTAATTCCCAGGAGCAATTTCCTGATGGAACCTGAGTAGCTATGGAAACAATCCCTTTTGTTTCCTGCACAATAGTCTCCATTTCTGAAAGCGTCCCCTCCAGAGAAGGACAGCCCTCCCTCACTGTGACAATTCCTTTGCTCTGAGCCAGGGCAGGCTCAGCTCCAGGTGGAGCAGGGTTTGGATCAGTGCTGATCTGTCTGGGGTGTCCAATCCACTCTGGGGATGCTGCTGGGGACAGTTAAATCCACTCTGCTGCTCTCATCCCCCTCATTCCCATTGCTGCTCTAAAGGTAAAACCCTGGGATCTGCTCCACACAGAAATGGGGACCCCAATTTGCATTTCAGGGCCCCCCAGTTTCCCATCTCCATCAATTCCTGGGCACACACAGAGATTTAGATCGAATTAAACGTGTCCTCCACTGCCCAAAGGCCAACCCACAGGAGATGTGGCCCTGGGAAAATCAGGATATTCCTTCTGCCTCTGGAGGGGTTTCCAGTATAACCCATCCTGACTGCCCTGCCTCAGTTTCCTCTTCCACAAGACCAGGGCAATGCCCTCCCCCTCCTGCAGGTTTCTGATGGAAACTGCCAAATGACAGTGGCAAAAATCTTTATCAGCAGAGAGAGAAACAATCCTGCCACTCTCCGCACGTATTTTGAAGAATGGGTCAATAGATTTTCCTCATCTGGTTTGCTCCCTCCCCAGCAGATTTTATTCTTATCTAAAACTTGCTCTTGAAAACCCCATTTAGTTTTATAACCTGCTTGGGAGCCCTTTGGAACAGTGTCTACTTTATAAAGGCAAGATAATCCCCACTGCTCCCAGCCTTCTGCCTCGGACTAACACTCATCCAAAAACTGCAAACAGCTTGAGAATTTTGCCATAAATGCTGCATTTCCCTCCCCAGTGCTGCATCACCATGGAGGGGGGAGCAGGGGGCTGGTCTGGCTGCATTTGTGGGTGGGTCACACAAATCAGCAGCAGGAGCTGGATGGCAAACACAGCTCCAAAAAATGACCTCCCAAAAAAGGAGCATCCTCCTGGGCTGGGTGGCAGAGCCCTGCCCAGGCTGAACACTCAATGCACACAGCCAAATTCTCCTGCAGTATCTGCAATCCCAGAGAGCCTGGAAGCCTTCTGGAACATTTTTTTGGTTTAACTCTCTTGATGACAGCTCCATTTCCAGCTCCTCAGATGTCACTCTGGGATTTAACTTACTGTAATGCTCTTTCAAGGACAGGGTCAATTTTTCCTATTTCTTTTGTGTATGAACACTTAGAGAATGGATTTGCCTCCTTTCCTTGGTGGATGCACACTGGCTGAGGTCACCAGATGAAAAAAGCTGCTTTCAACTGACCCCAGTGACACTTTCAAAGGCCCCCAGGTCATTCCAATCCCTGCAAACGGAGTTCCTCCAGCTTTGGGGAGGAATTCTGCTTTCCCTGATGCACATTAGGCCTGGAATGTGTCCAACACCAGCTTCTACAACAGCAAAACTGAAATAACAATTGCAAACTGCAGGGATGGGAGCCTCCCCCACCTTTATGGAGCTGGCATCCAGAGATGTGTGAGAAGGAGCTGCTGCTGACCCCGGGCTGAAATCCAGATCCTGCTTTTCCTTTCCTGGTGAATATTTCACTGGGCAGTTCCCACCTGCTGCCATGAGGATCCTTGGAAGGAAAGCAAAGTGCAGGGTGATGGCAGAGAGGTCTCTGCAGTGATTCTGGTCCCCCCCTGCTCCTCTGAACCCCTGCTTGCTCCAGCAGGTCTCACCTGATCATCCCTTGGGAACCTCTCCCCTCAACCCAGGCCCTCTGGCAAAGCTCTCCTGAGCACTCCCACCCAAATTAAATCGGGATAAACCCCCCAGGCAGTCACCTTTACCACCTGGATGGTCCTAGGAACTCAGAATTTACCATCATTTCATTCCTTGCACCAGCTTGAAAATCAGATTGGAGGGACCAACAATTTCTTCCAAAACACCAGTTTCAAAAACCCTGGCAAAGCTTTTCCACTCTGCAGCCACTCAGTTATTCTGGAGATTGACAGGCTCCAGTGGGACCATGCAGCTAAGGAAAAAGAACTACTTTATATTTATATTTATATTTATATTTATATTTATATTTATATTTATATTTATATTTATATTTATATTTATATTTATATTTATATTTATATTTATATTTATATTTATATTTATATTATTTATATTTATACTCTCTATATTTATATTTATATTTATAATTATATATATTTTATATTTATATTTATATTTATATTTATAATCTATAATTTTTATATTTATAGGTATCTTATATTTATATTTATAGTATATTTTTATATTTACTATGTTTATATTCATATTTATAGTTTTTCTATATAGTTTCTTACTATGTTCTATTTCTATATTCTAGTTTTATATTTATATTTCTATTTATATTTATATTTATATTTACATGCATATTTATATTTACATATAAACATACATACACATTTTTTAAATATAAATATGTGTATGTATATATATGTATATCTATATATTTTTAATTATTTTTTTTTTTAAGTTTGAATCAGAACAAGCACTTTATTCTAAGCACTGATGACAGCCTGGTGTCCTAAGTCCTGTTTTGGCACCAGTGGTGCAATCCTGTCCCCTTTCCCTCCCCCACAGAATCCCAGTGTGGGGGAGGGAAAGGGGATCCAAAATTTAGGATGGAGGGACCTCACCTGCTCCAGCCCTGCTCAAGGCAGGGATAAGACCTTAAAACACTACAAAAACCCCATTTTTTCCTATTTCTTCCAGCAGTTAGTGCACAGAACAAACCTTTCTCTCAGCCCATGGCAGCTCAGTTATTTGAAAAGTTTTTCTGATGACTCTCGCCCAGAAGATTTGGAAATCCATCTAAGGCAGCACAAACCAGATCACCCTTCACGTGTTTATTGATTCTACCCAAAAGCTCTAATGGGTTTGTGAAATATGACCAATGTTGTCTCTCTCCCAGGATGTCTATCAAGTCTCTTTATTACACTTTTCTACCATTTCATCCAGGAGAAAAGTCAGGGCTGCTGCTCTGCACTTTCTCAAGTTCCTCCTACACTTCTCAAAAGAAAAAATTTCCTGATTGTGGCTTCATGTGTCCTACTTTCCATTGCTTTCAGCTCATTTCAGCTCTCTGGAAAGATAAAGAATAAAGAATTTGGGTTGCTTTGGTAGGGCAGTGCCTCAGCTCCTTGAAGCAGGAGAAGCAATGACAGCATTTCCTTCACTGTCACAACAATTCCTGACAAGTCTGGCACAAACAGAATTTCTTTTTTGAGTTTTGCTAATAGAATAGTTGGAATTCTGGCTGAAAACTCCCCTTTTCTCCCCCAGTATTGCAGAAGAGGTGATGTTCTGGCTGGTTCCTGCAAGCTACTGCCAGGAAAAGAAATGGAACGTGGCACTGCTTTCTCCCCTGCAGAGGGAATCAAGGACAGCAAAAATCCCATTTTTACTGTGATTAAAAATAACATCTCAGGGTTCAACCCCAGCTACGACCAGAGTGACTTTCTTTAGAGAGTAAAATTATTCTAATTTCCCACTGGAAGGTGGAAGTGCTGAGAAAATGGAGAATTGTAAAACCCATGGCCAGCTCCTGTGTGTCAGGAGGTTTTTCCCTGGCCTCCAGCAAGTGGAGACTTGTTCTGTTCTTGGCTGTACTGAGGCACAGGAACAGCAGAGGAGCTGCAGGACAGAGTCTGCCACCTCACAGCTTCTGCAGACTGGGATTGCTGCTGCTTCTGAAGCTGAACCACAGCCTGTTAATCGAGAAATAAACAGCTTGAAGCTACTTACCTTTTTAAATGGTATAAAATGTTTAAATTAGAGCTTTTTTCCATAATGTAAATCTGATTATGTGCTCCATATAAAACCAGAATAATCTGGTTTTAAAGAATGTACTTTGCTGTGGAATCCTGATTCTTATCATCTTGTTTGGGATTGAGCCAGGAGAACTGGAACACACCACTGTTGGTTGTTAGATATATAGAAAAATATGGATTATAATCATATAGAGAAATAGTCTATTATAATATAATATATAATATTATAATATACAATATTATATATATATATATTATATATATAATATATAATATAGTATATACTATACACTATATACTATATACTATATATATTATATAGTATATAGAATAGAATATATACTATATAATATAAAAATAATAAATATGTGGACTATATAATATATACTATATATACAGTATGTATTTTTAATATTCATATATATGAATTCATATCTATATGAATTATATTCTCATATATATGAATAATTAGTATATATATGAATATTTAGTATATATATGAATATTTAGTATATATATATATTTGTATATTTATAGTATTATATCTTAGTATATATATATTTAGTATATATATGAATATTTAGTATCGATATATTTAGTCTATCTATCTATCGTATCTATATGACTCTTTCGTGTCTCTCTCTATCTATATATATCTATATATATATATATATTTATTTAGTATATATATATATTTACTAGATGAAAGCCTGAAGGGGATGTGTAGAGTCCATTTTGATGGAAGCTGAGTCAAGTCTGGCTGCCTGCTGCAGTCTGGCTGTCCCTGCCTGCCCCAGGGTCAGTGCTGATCTCCAGCAGGTGCAAAGCTGCAATTCCAAGCCTGCAGTGCCGAGCCCCCTGGCTTTCCATGGGGATCAGGCAGATCCCAGAGGTGTGAAATACCTGCTCTGAAATATCTGGGGGGAAATGGGAGCAGCTCTCCCAACTTTTCCATGGCTGTAAAGGAGGAATTCCTGAATTCCAGCTCCCTGCTGGGACTCTCTAACTAGCACCTGTTTATGAAGGGAGGATTTACAGCATTTTTACAGCACCTTGCACTACAGAGCCATTTCCAAACCAGAGCTCTCCAAACACCAACCCAAAAGTTGTTTCATGAGGCCTGAGATGGGAGCCAAACCCAGAGCCCCACTCCAGCATCACCAGCCCTGCCCACACCCCTGTCACTCTGCTTTTGGCTGAGGGTGACTCTCAGATGATCACCAAAAGGTCATGGAGAAGTCACCAGCAGGGGCTGGAGCTGGATCAAACACTCCCCATGACAATAAAAGGAACAAAGCCTTTGTTCCTCCACCTTCTGCCTGGCTGGGAGCCCCAGGAGCAGAGTGTGGGGTGCTGCAGGACAGAGAGGAGCTGTGAGCTGTGTCCCAGTGCTCTGAGCTGTTTCCATACCCCAGAGGCTGGAACAGGCTGTGAATGGATGCTTTTGGTTGCTATGGTAATTTGTATTGTCCAAGTTTTAATAACCTGATCAAGACCAGGCACTCAGGAGCAACGTGGCACCTCTACATCATTGAACAGAATCCACTGGTGGCTCTGGCACCCTTTGAAACACTGCACGAGGAAATGAAAAACAAACAGAAATAAATCACCACCGTGCCCAAACCAATAAATAGTTCGGCTGAAAAGGTGAGCAGACAGTGGAAAGGAAAAGATATTTTCAGAGAAATGATGGAAGCCTCTCAGCCCATTATTCTCCTCCCAACAGCAAGAGCAAGGTGAGCCCCCCATCAGTGGTAATTAGCTGATGGGCTCCTGTGCTTATTGTGCATGAAAAGCCATCTTCAGCAGCAGCTTTGCAAAATTCACATTTGTTAGCCCTCAAGTACAAAGTACACACGTTGTTAATATTTAATTAAGGCAGGTTAAAATGATAGGCTAAGCCCCAGAGAGTGTCAGGACTGCTGTACACAGCAAACCCTCTCTGAGTTCATTTTCAGCCCTGGTTCATCTGAGTGTGCTTTGGTCCTGTCTCTAAACCTCCTCAGTTCCTCACACACCATCAAATTACTCGAACCATTTGTTTGGTGGCTTTACATGCTGCTTGTGCTTCATTTGCAGGAAGAGATAATTATGTTTCAGCTCTTTAGTTTGTTTTTCTGCTTGAACTTTATTGCATTTTAATAGTTTTTCTAGCTCTCTCTAGTGCCTAAATAAGAGAGGGAGAAGGGACTTTAATAAATAATTTTTCTTTCTTGTCACTGTTATGGTTCAATATGTGAAAATGGCAACACTTTGGACTTCCTTAAGTTTTTAAATTGTATTAAAAGGGCTTGAGTTATATGAGGCCAAATTGTGAACACTGAGTATTAACTTCACTGAAGCCAAACAAGAATCCAGTGCAGAGTGAACCTGAATTAACCACAACTCCTGACAGATGCACAAACAGTTCCAACCCACAGTTCCCCTCTGAATGCCTAATTTTCCCCTGGGCAGTTTTATTTTCCTCTGGACCCATCCCCTGCCTCTCCTCCCAGCGTGGATTCCTGCCTTTTTCCAGCCACAGTCTCAGCCCAGCTTTTATTTTAATGTATTGCCATGGCTTTGGTCTTACTGAAAGGGAGACAGCAAATATTTATTCACTGCCCTTCTTTACAGCCTCCACTTGAAATGAGCAAATATAAAAGTGGTGCTGGTCCTTCTGGCTTTGTGCTGCAGCTGAGGAGGAGAGTGCTCCAAGGCATTGGATGGGCATGGAAAGGACAACACTTCAGTGGATCTGCAGAAATCCTGGTGAGCACAGAGCTCCAAAGAGACTGGCAAGAAATCCTGGGGGAAATCAGATTTCTTTTAGTGCCTTGGTCATTCATAGAGAGGCCAAACCTAGAAACTCCAGGATAGGTAAAATCTCCTGCATCACCAAAAGGGTCCCCTTGGCCAAGGCAGCTCCTGCCCTGCTGCTCAAAGTGCTCCAGTGGCCAAACTGTTCCTGCCTCAGGACAAGGCAAAGTTCACAACCTGAAATCCTCATAAAGGAACCTCGGGGTTTGGGATCTGCCTCACCACTCCAGCCTCACTGCCCTCCCAAGCACGCCAGGATTCCTCCCAGCAGCAGGAGCTGAAATCCTCCCTGGCTGCAGAGCACTTGCACTGTGAATATTTTAATAGCCTTGGATACCACAGGCAGCAATCAGAGCTTCCCCAGGTGCACAATTGTAAATGAAGCTCATATTGAGCTTTTATTTTTAGAGAAATAGAATGATCAGAATCCAGAACAGCCCCATTACGGCTGTCACTTCGTTTTGAGGGACTTCAGGAATCAACAGACCTGAAATGTTTAAGGTTAATTAAAGGAAAACAGAAAGATTTATAGTGGCTAGAGAAGCTGGGAGTAAAAGGTGTGAAGTGATCAAACTCCTCTGATGCCTTGTGATGTGAGTGAGGGTGGGATGGCAGGAATGCACAGAGAAGGGAGAGAAGGTTTGTGCTGGGTGAACTTTGGCAGGGAAGTCCCATTTCTGTCAGCAGAGCCATCCCCTGTGGAAGAGCAAGCAGGGTTTGAATTTCATGGGAGGATGCAAAGGAATTACAGTAATTCCCTCAGCTCTGTGCACTGGCAGAGCAGGAGCTGCTGAGCTTTGTTCCATCAGTTCTGGACCAACTGCTGAGATAGCCCTGATGTTCCAAATCACAACCCTTCCTTTTCCAGCTCTGTGGCCATGCCTACAAGGGTTAAAATGCCATTTCTGCTGCAGCCACAGAATGATTTGTCCTTGTTTTCAATTTCCAGGCTTCATGAAGCACCATTAGCAATATTCCTATTAATTTTCTTTGCTCTCTTTGGAATTCCTGGGGCTGTCCAGAGCAGATAACCTCTTGCTGATGGCAGAGGGTGCAGCTGCTGAGGACACTGAGGCCCTGCAGGAATTCCAGGAGCTGCAGTGTGGGATGTTCCTGCATCAAAGCAACTCCCAGCTCCGACAGAACAATCCCAGCCCAACTCCTCTGGAAAACACTGGGTTTTTTCTTTGCTCCACCTCGTAATTACAGCTTGTGTCAGAGCCTAAGCCAGGAGACTTTTCAGATATGTGTCTGGAAATAATTAGACCTTGGCTCTGTGCAAGCTGCTGAGAGGGAGCAGCTCTCTGCTCAGCACCTCAGCACCTCCTCTGACTCAGGGCACCACCTGAAAGCAGGAGCTGCTCACAAAAGCAGCTCCTTTCTCTGAAAATGCCACTACCCAAAGAGGAGGCTCTGCAGTGGTGCCAACAGCATCCCAGCTGGCCAGAGAGCAGTCAGTAAAACATCCAGCCAGCTCACAGGTCAGTGACCCTGCAGTGAAATGTTCTGTCACCTGTGTCCTCCTCTGGCCCTTTCAGGGGGTTCTGGGCAGAGGACACCAAGCCAGGACTGGCTGAGCCAAGATTTGATCCAAGGATTCCCACAGCCCCCTTTGGACTGTGTCCTGGGAGCCATCCAGGGTTTAATGAGAGCATTCCTGTCCCTCTCTGCTGGCTCCTGAGTGCCACCCACCAGCATTTCTGCTACCAGCAGAGCCCCAGAGCCCTTTGCCAGGCTCTGCTGCACTGATCCTGAAGCCCAGGCAGTGGCAAACACCTCCCAGTCCAGACTGGAAAGGAACCAGTGCCCAGTGTGCAGGGGCACAGCTGCCAGTCTCACAGGGCACTGGTGGAATCCACTTTTTTCCTTTCAAAAACAAAAATCTTCACGTTTCACCCTGCATTTACATTATTTATAAGTATTTACAGTGATTGAATCCCAATTGTCAGGTGTGTCCCCATCCTGGGGTCCTTGTGCTGGAAAACAGGAGCTGGGCAGGGATGGGCTCTGAAATTCCCTCTCCTTGGGGAACTCAAGCAACTAAAGCTGAGATTGCCCTCAGGGACAGAGCAGGACCTGCCTGTGACCCAGAGGTTCTCTCGTTCCCTTTCCAAGGATGTTCCACTCACAACCAAGGCCAGACATCCCTGAAGACATCACAGTTCTCTGAACAGCTCTGCCCAGGTATTCACCAAATTCTCTGGAAATCTTCCTTACAGACATGAAAGGGAAATGTGGCTTTCAGAAAACCACATTTGGGGTGAACAATGGATTCTGTTTTCAAAGTGAAATGTCACTGATGTGTTCAGCAGAGGCCATCCCAGCGAGCACAGAAATTTATTCAATATTCCAGAAACTGCCAAGGCAGGGCTGGTGATAACACAACCAAGTGTTCAGCTCAGTTTGACCCTGTTCTTTTCATTTTTTAATTAAATTTGATTGATAGGATAGGACTTTTTGGTGAACAAACCAAGCTCAGGTGCTCCTTTAGCCTTTTCCCTCTCCTGGTTGCTCTCAGGACTCCTTGCAGAAGCACAGATGCTCGTTTGGTGAGCAGAGGGAATCTCTGGTACCAAGTGTCTCCTGTGGTACCTGGAGCTGCTCTTATTCCCTTTGTCACCCCTCACTGAGCCCATCAGCAGCAGGAGATGGCAGGGGCCGATCAGCCTGCCTAAAGCCAAATCAATTTTAAACCAGGATGCAAAGGGCAGTGCTGGTTTTCTCCCCAGTAACAAAGTGATCATGGCCATCCCCTGTGATGGCAACTGAAGAAGTTTTCTCTAAAGCTGGCCCAAAATAAGTTGAAGCAGTTTTGACAGAAAGAAAGAAAAAAATTGCTTTCTACAAAAGCTCATCTTCTAAAAACTTTAATTTGAAATGCTCAACTTTCTTGAAGTTAATTTGGAAACAAAATATCTCAACAAGCAACAGAAGTTTGGTGTTGTGTTCTAGAAGCATCTTTCCAACAGCTCGGTATTTTAAGTCTGTGAAAATCTTCAAAATTGCCTGCCATAAATTTATCACTTTGTCCATTGGAATATTCACCAAACAAAAATATTCAAGAAGGCTGTTGAAAGGTGTCACAGGCTCATTAAATTGTGTTTTGCAGAAGTGAAGCATGTGAGTGTAATAATGAGATCAGTGCAGGCTTTAAATACACACACACATCGTGCTGCACTGAAATGAATCCTTGCACTGACACCTGCCCTGCTGAATGCCTGCAGAACCAACACTATGAAAGAACAAAGACCAAAAAGGGCTCCAGGTGTTGTGCTGAGCCTCGGTGTGAGCTGGGCTCACAGAAACAAGGAGCTGAATGGGTTTTATTGCAGGAAACAAAGGCTGCATGCAAAGAGTCAGCTGCTCTGGGAGCAGGGGGAAGAGTCATTAAAAGCTGATTAGAGAGAGGTCCAGGCACAAACACAGGACAAGGAAAGAAAGAAAGAAGAAAGACAGAGAGAAAGACAGAGAGAAAGAGAGAGAGAAGAGAGAGAGAGAGAGAGAAAGAGAGAGAAGAGAGGAGAAAAGAGAGAGAAAGAGAGAGAGAAAAAAGAGAGAAAAGAAGAGAAAAAGAGAGAGAAAGAGAGAAGAAAGAGAAGAGAAGAAGAAAGAAAGAAGAAAGAAAGGACAGGAAAGGAAAGGAGAAAGGAAGAGGAAGAGGAAAGGAAGAGAGAAAGGAAGAAAGGAGAAAGGACGGAAGGAAAGAAGAGAAAGGAAAAGAAGAAAGGAAAGAGACGAGAGACAAGGAAGCAGAAAGGAAAGGAACGGAACAGGACGCACAGCCGAAAGACTCGGAAACGGAAATCCCTGTCACTATCCTATCCCTGCCCCTGCCCTCCCGCCTCCCGCCGCATCCGCACCCACGCACGGCGCTCCCGCCCACCGTCCCTCACGCCACAGACCCCCTCACGTCCCGACCGACCAGAACCGACATCCGACAGACAAGAAAGAAGCGTACAGAAAGCACATACGTCCCTACCGCAAGATCCGCACTGCAGCCCGTCCAGTTTTGTTTTCCCAGCTTGGTTTGATTTTCCTCCTCGAAGTTTCCGCAGGAACTGGGAATGTTCCAGTGACATTTTTCCAGGTGACATCCCCAGCCCCTCCCTGGGCTGTGGGAGTGAGCTCTGCACACAGGTTTTCAAATGGTTTTTTAAATCCCACTGTGGGATTCTGAGCAGCACCTTACAGTAACTACCCAGAACATCTCTCACACTCCAAGTGAGAGAAATGATGAATGCTCACTGCCTTTGGACAATAAATATAAATAAGAGTCCAATCAGACACAGCAGCTCTGGCTGAGTCTGAGGAAAGTTAAGGAGTCAGGAGCTGATCTACATGCTCCGTGGGAAAAGGGAAATGTGGACGTTTGTCTACCAGAAAAATGATATTTAATAATTATTAATTTTGGGTAAGATTTATTCTCCTCATGATTTGTTCCTGTGGGCTTTCAGGACAGGCTTTGTTCCCAGTGCTCAGTGTTTGGGAAAGCCAAGTTTGGGCTCCTTGAGCAGCCAGGTGAGGAAGGCAGCATTTCTGCAAGAGCTAAAATCCTCCTGGCGGGCAGGTACTGAGAGCAGAAATGTGGTTTTTTTTAGTCAGATAGTGCCTAAAATGAACAATATATCAGCAGAGGCAGTGCCTGTGGTGAGGCCAGCAGAGCTCTTGGTTTAACAAGTGCTCATCATTTAATATTTCCTTTGGGAAAAACTGCAAACCCCCGAAGCTCAGAGAGCAGAAAGGAACTCTGGAGAGAGAACCAGAGTCCAGGCACAGACACTGCTGTGCTCACACTGGGACAGAGCTGCTGGTGGGGCAGGGTCCTTTCTGACCCCAAACCACCAGAGGCATTGTTCTCCCACCAGCCTGATGGGGGAAGAGGGGAATGCAGAATCCCAGCAGATCCTTCAGGGAGTCCACCAAAGGATTCAATTCAAGTGTAACACCCTGGACTTACTAAAATCAGAGAAAAACTTCAGCATCTTCAGCGAGTTCAGGTTTGGTCTCGTTCTCTTGCTACCCTTGCCACCCCCCTTGACATCTTTTCCTACCTGGAATATTTTCTCTCTTCTGTAGAGTGAGAAAACCTTAATCTGGCAGGATCTGAACTCTCCTATTTCCAGTCTGAATTAAATCTGGTATCAGATTGATATCTGGTATAAAACAGAGACAGAAAATGCAAATGTTGCCCATTTTGACTCGAGATTTGATCAGATCTCCTTCAGCTGCTGTTGGCACTGTCAAATCAAGGAGACCAGAGATGCTGCTGCTCCTCTGAAAGTATTTAATAGAAAAAGCAGCTCCATGGAGATGACACCCAGCTCCCCAGGGCTGAGGGGCTCTTTGAAGGAGGTGAAAGAATCAGAGTCTGAATCAGGGTGAGGAGAGAGAGATTAAAGAGATCTCTCCTAAAATAAAACAGCATTTGACCACGATGAGGTTGGCTTTGGGAGTGAAAAGACTTCACACATTTTGGTTTATCATGTAGCCAGAAAATAAGGATTCTGTGTGTCTTTCTGCAAATAAACAGGCTCACATGCCCAGACACTTGCAGATATGAAGATAACCAGCAGACAGATATCGTGGATGAAATGTTCTCAGAAAGAAAAAGAAATCACAAATAAGATTCCAGAAAAGAACCAAAACCCCTTTGTGGATGGCATCACAATAAAATTCCTGTGCTCTCCATGGCTGGGATGCTGATGTCTCCATCAATAATGTAAATAACTGGATTTTTAATGCCTTCAGAAAAGCCCACAACCAAACAGAAATGTGTTTTTAATAACTGATGTTGAAGAAAACTTGGCCCAGTCTGTATGCAAATTGTGAGAGCTGATTCTCTCTGCTGGTTACAGAAACCTGCTGTGGAAAATTTATGTGTGTTTTTTACTTTAAAAGCTTCCAGAGTATTTCACCCACCAAACTGATACCAGGCTTTTGAAATATGGTTACCTTGAAAACAGAAGCTGGCAGTGGAAACAGAAGCAATACTGCAAAACTGCAATTGAGTGAGAAATGTGTCGCTTCACAAACATTCCACACAGGCCACAGAAATCTTCCCACACAAAATACTGTCCAAAATCCTTTATCAGCCAAAGCAAGTGGCTCCTGACACAGCAAGAACCCAAAACAAACCCTGATTTTAAACTTGTGGACAGTGAGAAAGGAAGGAATGGAAAGAAGATGGGGCCTTGACCAAGAAACTCCTGAACTCTCTCCTCCTGCTTTGGACTCTGGCTTTTTCCTGGCCAAAACCCATCACAGCCCCCTCACCTTCCCCTCAGGGATCACATTTATTTACTCAGGCCCTGATGGAGTGGAAGGGATGTTTTACTCAGCCAATTTCACTGACCCAGGAAACAGAGTGAGCAATCTGGTTAGAAAGGTCTGACTGAAACCCTGAAATCGATTCCCTGTGTGCTGAGCCTTGTGTCAAAGGGACTTTTGGAGATGGAAATCCCTGTGTAAACTCTAAAGAGGGCTGTTTTGTGTGCTTGAAATCCTGTTTGCAGAGGACTCCAGAGAGCTGCAGTCCCAAAGCAATGCTCAGCAGGGCGGGTGCCAAGGGCAGCCCAGCACAGGGGCTGCAGCAGCCCCTGCAGTGCCAGGAGCACAATTCCCCTGGCAATTCTGGACAGGTGAGGCACCTCCAGGGGAAGCAGATTAAGCCATGAATCCAAACATCATCAATCTAAAATGATGCGCCTCAAATTGCTGCTTCTCTCATTTCTGCATGGCACAGTGCTGGGTCATTAGTTTCTATTAAAATATGACAGTGCTGTGGACTCTGCTCCTGACTGGCTCTTAGCAGGGAAAGAAGGAGAGACAGAAGAGCATAAACTTATCCTGCAGAATGGGGCCTGGCCATAAATACAATTCTCTGTCCTGATGGTCTGGCTTGCCTTTCTGCTCTGTGCAGCTGGGAATCACATCCAAACAACCTCAGGAAAATTTGAATTTTTCACCTGACGCAGCAAGAAGTCAACAGAGAAGGGAAGTGTAGGAAATCCCTTGATCTGAGAGAGAGAGGAGCTGAGAAAAAGGGTATTTTTTGATACTGCACTGGATTTTCTGAAGAGCCAGAAGGAAAGGTTCAGTTTCAACCAGAAAGTCTCATTCAGAAAAGGACTTATGCCCCCAACAAACAGTTCTTTCATTTTGTTGGTGCTCAGACCCTTAACAGGTGGGTAACTCACTCATTATTTCATGCAGGCTTTTTGTTTCTGAAGGCAGAAAACATTCCTTTATTGCTACATGTTTGGTGGTAATACAGCAGCTGCTGTTTATGGTAATTCCTGCTTACTTGCAAATAGACCTGTGCTTATTTTGTGCCATGCCAGCTGTCAGCAAAGACATTTGAAGAATAATTTCCATGCTCACAGGAAAGGCTCTGCTCCCCCTTCCCACTGCTCATTTCTGTCTCCTGGTTTCAGATGCAGGGGCTGTTGGGCTGAGAAGGGTCTGATGGGGAGGTTGAGATGAGCTGAACCTGGATGCTGCTCCCTCAGGAGTCCCTCTCTCACCCTGGCTATCTGCACTGCCCACCCTGAGCTGCCCTGTTGGGAAGGGTGAAAGTTTGGCAAGGAAGTCTCACAGATATCTGTGCTTGGCAGAAAGATTTTTCAGTGTAGAGTCTGATGAAGGTACAGAGATGGAAGCAAGTTTTTATACAGAAGAAAAGAATTGCTGAGCCAGTCTGACTGGATAACCAAGGAGGCAAAGGGTGTGTGAGTTAGAAAGGGTTTTTATGGCATCCCAAACAAGAAGATGTTTTTACCAAGCAGGAAGAGAGCACAGGCAAACAAGTCAGCAAATGTGGCAAGTACAAAAAAGGTCTCAGAATTTTCCACCGCAAGAAAATTGAAAAACAACTTCTAGCTTAAACTGGAATGTACTGACTGTGAGTGACTGGAGAACAGTGACATGAATATGGGAATTACAGGAGTTATGATAGGCTATAGATAATAGTTAAGGGATAGATTAGTGCTACTGTGTGAAGATGCTCAGCAAAGAAAAGTAAATAATGCATTGTAACCAAAAGAAAAGAAATAATGCATTGTAACCAAAAGAAAAGTAAATAATGCATTGTAACCAAAAGAAAAGTAAATAATGCATTGTAACCAAAACCAAAGGGTCTCCAGGCCTGCCTGCAGCTGGAGCTGACAGCTGTGGGCACAGCTCCGTCACCCCTGACCCTGCACTGCTGTAACCTCTTGGATACAATAAACTGCATTTGGAGAGCCCCTGGATTCCACATCCCTCATTCAGGCTCTCACACTGCCCCTCTGCAGTGCTGCCCTCAGCTCTGCCCCAAGCAGGGCACAAACCCTGGCACAAGGAGTCCCAGTGCAGGGAACCCCCTGGGGGATCCCTTGGGTGCTCACCTGGCTCTGGGCTGCCCAGCAACAATCCCAGGTGCCAGCCTCCCTCCCCAGAGCTGGTCCCTGCCCTGGGAGGAGGCTCAGAGGGTCTGGGAGCCAGCCCTGACTGCAGCTCCGAGGAACTGATGCCATGAACAGCTCCATGTACCACTCCCCTGGATTTGCCCACTGAATTCATCTGGGTGCAGCTGAGATGAAAGTCTGACTGGGGATGTTTTCCAGCATGTGAATCTCAGGCTTTTCAGCAGCTCAGCCTTCCCTCAGCTGGGGCCACAGCTCTGTTTTCCCAAGGAATCTGGCACTGCCTGCCTTTTCCTCTGAGATCTGAGGCTGCCAGTGCCTCATTCCTTCAGACAGCGTGTTACTACCCATTAGCATTTAGTGCATTCAGCGAGATCACAGAGCCCCTGAGGACAAAATGCTCTCAAATCAATCATTCAGGGACTCCCAGCCCCGAGCAGCACAGCTCCCTCATTCCCCACAGCTTCTAGGGAGGAAGGAATTCCATCTCCTGCTCCCACAGAGCCGTGGCTGCTCAGTGAGCAGAGGGATGGAGATGGATTCACTGCTCACACCTTGGAGAGCTCTCTGCCAGCTCCTGCTCCAGGGCTGGGGGCTCAGGCTGCTCCCAGTGGACCCAGCACAGCCACAGGAAAGGACATTGCATGGCAGCAGAAACCTGCATGGCTGAGGGAAAACCTGGGGGAAGCAGCCCTGAGCCCAGCCAGGTGTGAGCTGGGGAGCAGGAGCTGCAGGTGACAGCACAGTCCCCGGGCCATGGTTTATTCTCATGGTTTATCCCCTCATGGCTTATCTCCTCAAGGTTAATATACTCATGGTTTATCCCCTCATGGTTTATATCCTCATGGTTTTTATCCTCGTGATTTATTTTCATGGCTCATCTCTTCATGGATTACCCTCATGGTTTACCTCCTTATGGTTTACCTCATGATTTCTACCCTCATGGTTTATCCTCTCATAGTTTACCTCATGATTTCTACCCTCATGGTTTATCCCCTCATGGTTTATCTCCTCATGGTTTACCTCATGGTTTCTACCCTCATGGTTTATCTCTTCATGGTTTATCTCCTTATGGTTTACCTCATGGTTTATTCCCTCATGGTTTATCCCCTCATGGTTTATCCCCTCATGGTTTACCTCATGGTTTATTTCCTCATGGTTTATCTCCTCATGATTTCCACCCTCATGGTTTTTATTCTCATGGTTTATCTTCTTTCTACCCTCATGATTTCCACCCTCATGGTTTATTCCCTCATGGTTTATCCCCTCATGGTTTATCCCCTCATGGTTTATCCCCTCCTGGTTTACCCTCACCCAGCCAAGGTGACTCAGCTGAGAGCGCTGCAGACGGATTTTGTTCTAACAATCCCCAGACCATCTCCAGCTGTTCTCCACGTGCCACAGCAGGCCAGAGAGCCTGTGGGAAGCCCAGCTCTGTCCCAGTTTAGAGCAGCTCTTGGTAGCCAAGTGACCAGAGAGCCTGTGGGAAGCCCAGCTCTGTCCCAGTTCAGAGCAGATTCAGAGCAGCTCTTGGTAGCCAAGTGACCAGAGAGCCTGTGGGAAGCCCAGCTCTGTCCCAGTTCAGAGCAGCTCTTGGTAGCCAAGTGACCAGAGAGCCTGTGGGAAGCCCAGCTCTGTCCCAGTTCAGAGCAGCTCTTGGTAGCCAAGTGACCAGAGAGCCTGTGGGAAGCCCAGCTCTGTCCCAGTTCAGAGCAGCTCTGGGTAGCCAAGTGACCAGAGAGCCCAGCTGGAGCAGGAGGAGCTGCCTCAGGCACATTCCTTCCTTGCCAAGCCTGTGCTGGCCATGCCACCCACATTTATGACTGCAAGCAGGCAGAGGAGCATGCCAGGACGAGTTGGAGATTTCTTCTTTTCCTGCTCCAGTTGCTTCCCAGCCAGCAGACACCGGGAGCAGCACTGAATCCATTCTCACTCCCTGCACTCCATATGTTCCCCAGGACTCCACTCAGACGGTGCCAACAGGAGCACAGCCACACCACTGGCACAGATTTCATCCTGGGCTGGCTGGCTAAAATCCCTTCTAGGGAGAAACAAACCTTCCCCTAAAACCAGGAAATCCTGTTAGGTGGTTAATTAGCAACAGAACTCTCCATCATTGATTCAGCTTTGATTCATCCTGCAGCTTTCGAGGTGGCAAAGATTCTCCTGTGCTTCCTCTTAAGTGTAAGCATGTTTCTAAGAGCATGGAAATGTTTCTAATAAAGGTTTGTAATGTCACTGAAATGTCTAGAATATCATGGAAATATTTATAATATCATGGAAATGTTTCTAATATCATGGAAATGTTTCTAATATCATGGAAATATTTATAATAATATCATGGAAATGTTTCTAATTGAAAGGTTTGTAATATCACTGAAATGTCTAGAATATCATGGAAATGTTCATAATATTACTGAAATATTTATAATATCAGGAAAATGTTTATAATACCATGGAAATGTTTATAATACCATGGAAATATTTATAATATCAGGAAAATATTTATAATATCATGGAAATGTTCATAATATCATGGAAATGTTCATAATATCACTGAAATATTAATAATATAATGAAAATGTTTCTAATATCATGGAAATGTTCATAATATCACTGAAATGTTTATATGTTTATATTTCATGTGCACATACAGGCCTCTGCTTGAAGAAGGTACTGTATCAGTGAATAAATAAATTGTTACAGAAATCAAAAGCACAGAGTTAACCAAGGTCCCAAATAATTCTTGAAAGCTGCTGTTGGCTAAAACATTTAACTGAGGGATGTTTTACCCAGTGAGAGTTCCAAAAGAGAGAGGTGAGGCATCTGCACATCCACGTGGCCTCGATGAAAATGAGGTGTCCAGTTTTTAAAAGACACCTGGTGAATTTTCATGGGGAATGTTCCACGCTTTCTCGTAAAACAGGAAATGTTTCCTCAGAAAACCTTTCATGAAAGACACATTGCTTTTCTTTTCCCCTGAGAACCTCTGCAAAGCAATTGAGGGAGAAGGAAGGCTCTGCCCTAGAGCACAGGGGTGGTGCAGTTCTGAAGGGGACCTTCATTTAACAGCTTTGGGTTTTTGGAAGGAGCTCCTAGATGCTATTAACTATGTGCCCCATCTGCAAATGAAGTAATGAATAAATTATCATGAATAAACACAAACATCCAAAGTCAGCAACAGCTAGAAAGCAAAAAATAATGAAACTATGAAGGAAACCCTGCCTTTTTTTTACAAAAGGTATTGCTAACACATGAGTTGTCAGGGTGGGAGTCAGTCCATCAGAACAGAAAAGTTTGGATACTTTTGCTAAAAGTTCTCTCCTAAAAGCTGGTCTACTGGTGAGCAGGCTTGAAATCAGCTCAAGCTGTTTAGTTGGGTTCTGCAGGCAGCACACTTGCACAGATTGGCACAAGACAGGCAGGCAGAGAAGTGTGGAGGCATCCACATGGATCCAGGATCCTGGAGAAATCCTGGCAGGCAGCAATCAGCAGTGCTGGGAGCACGGGAGCCAAGCTGCACAGCCCTGATCATGCAACTGGTGCTTCCTTCTCCTCCAGCAAGCAGACTCAGAAACACTTTAAAGCCCTAAAATTCCCCCCAGAAGTGCTCCATGCACTCACAGTTTTCAGCAGGAATTAATAGGTTAGGGGATATAATCTGTGGGTCCCAGTGATTTCAGTGCAGGTGTGGGCACTGCTGGGCACAGGGCTGCTCTGACAGGCTGAATTCAGCCCTGGGGAGGATTTGGAGCTGGCTGGATCCAGCAGGGGGTGAAGCACACACAAACAAGCCAAGAAAGGATCTGTGGCACAGAACCCTTCCCATGGAAGCCCGGGAACTGGGGGACACAAACACAGGGCTGTTGGACAATGCCAGCTCCACCTGGAGTCACCTGAGCTGGGCTTGGGCACCTGGACTGTGCTGCCTGCCTGCAGCACCAGGATCCACTGGATCCATCCTGCTGCTCCCACTGTGCTCAGACACCACCTCAGGGCAGGGAAAACTCCCTGCAGCTGGGACCCCTCTGCTGCTGCTGCTGCTGCTGCCTGGAGGTGGGAGCAGGAAAAATCCTGCAGGGAGAACATCTGGAACTGGACACACAGATGTTGGCACGTGCAGTTCTGGCTTTCCCAGGAGCTGACACACAGCCATGGAATTTCTGCTCCCTCCATGGCCCAGAAGAGGCAATCCCCCCTCCCTCCCAGCAGCTCTGTGTTCTGCCTCACTGGATGGGGAGGTGGGTGACGTTTATTTGTTAAACATTGCCATAAATATTTAGCAGAGCAGGCCTCAGTTGAGAAGAGGACATGGAAACAGATTGCTGGTGAGCTAACCCTTGGAGGTTTTCCAGGTTTCTCTCTCTTCCTCCCCATTTCTTTTTCCTTTATGGAGAAACTAAATGAACATTTGAAAGGAGACGCACGGCTGGAACAAAACCCCCATAAATAATTCAAAAGAAAATTAATAGGATTCAAGATACACTTTCTGATTATCAGCACGGATGCTACTCTTTATTTTATTTTATTTTTTACAGCAGCAGCCAGCTGGTACAGTGCATCATGCTAATCAAGGAGAGCCTTTCACATTCCTGAAACACTCCTTGGAAACACATCTCCCTCCATCAAACTGCTTTGAAGCTCAATTTTAATTTAGATGCAAACTATCCCAAAAGTCCTGATAGTCTAAAAAGCCCCTCTGGCAGTCCATAATTATGAGGCAATGGAGCTGTCAGCTTTGATTAGGGGGTGGCTGCAGTCACTCAGGCCATGCAGCACCACTGAGCCCCTCCTGATCATTTAAGTAGCATTTATTATTTATATATTTATAATACTATAATAAATAGATACAAAATAGTATATTTTATATTTTTATTTAATACTTTTTATTTGTATATTTAATTTATTATTGATATATCATAAATAATAAATTAAATATAAAAATAATAATTTATTAGAATAATTTATATAATAATTATATAATAATTTATTAGAAGCAAAGAGAAAAAATAATAATTTCATTTCTGAGTGTTCATCCTTCAGCCCAATGGCTCTGAATGCCTCCCTACACCAGCTTTTCCTCCTGCCCAGCCATGAAATAAACCTCATTCTGCTCTGAAGCTCTCATTCCAAGCCAGAGCTGCAGGTCACAGCAGCAGCCCCAAAAATGTCTCACTTGCCATCCCTGTCACTGTGTGCCTCAAACCCACCAGGAGAGCTTTGGCTCTCATCAGGGCCAGGCTGCAAAATAACCTTTCTGATGGTGACATTCTTGTAAGGAACTTTCTCCCACCCTTTCTGTAAATAACTCATTGTTTTGCATTCTTTGATAGAGGAGAAGAGATTTGATGGGCTGTTGGTTTGTCCAGTGGCATGGGAGAGGTGGCACTGTCACCCTCCAATCACTGTCACTTTTGGAAACCTATAAATATTGGAGTCAGAAAATAAACTGACTTTTCTTTTCCCTTTTCCTCCCCTTGAGAGCAGCAGTGTGTGCTCCTGTTTGGTGTCCTACAGGGACACCACAGCCCTGAGATCTCCCAGGACAGGACACGGCCAGGGAAGGGGGCAATGATGGACTCCTGGAATTGTTTAGGTTGGGAAGCACCTCTGAGATCATCAAACCCAGCTTTTCATGCCATGATCTCACCAGTTCTGGGCTGGCAGATAGGGAAAGCAAAATTCCACATTCACCCAAGTGGTCAAAGGAAACCCTTCCAGTGCAGGATTTACACCCTGACCCTCAAGCACAGTCCTGGGCACCTCGTTCTAGATCCCTCTGGTTCCCACATCACTCTCTGAACTCTGGTGTTTCCTGCTCCACAAGACAGATGATACCTCTTGGAATAAGTAGAATAAATCATCCCCTGAAAGTCCCTTTCTATTTCCTGACTAGAGGGACTCCAGTTTATTTAGACCAGAAATCCATTTTTCACGTGTCCAAAGTTACGTGATGTGAGCCTGACCATTTTTTCTGCCCTTTTTTCTGAAATCTGTCGGCAACCTGGGAAAAACATCTGGGAGCACTGAACACACCACCCATTCCTGCTTCACATGCAACTGCACCAACAGCTCACTCTAAGAATATAAACAGACTTTTACAAGGCAGAGGGTTGGTTTTTAATTATTATTGTTTATTTCTGCTCTAGCTTTCAACACGAGCTTTTTATTTTTCCTATCAGAAATTAAAGGTTCCTGTGAAGCCCAGCTCCAAAGGGAGCTCTATCCAATATCAAAGGCAATCCTACAAAGCTAGGTTTTTATTTGGCTGGTTTTGAAATAAACAAAGGCAGAGGATTTTCATCTACATTCCAATGGTCTCAATTCTGTGAAGTTTGACAGGAGTAGTCCTGAAACACTCTTATCAGCAAGGTCCATTTCTGTATTGGGCAGACGAAAAAGTCTGCAGCTTCAGAGAGCTGACTGCACTTCTAAATGTCTGAAAACACAGATTTGACAGAATTGAAGCTCTTCACAAACAGATATTGATCTCTCCAAGACTGGAGATAAAAATCTGTTGAATAAGGTTGAAACATTTGTTTGTCTTGAAGCATGAACTAAATGTTTTAGGTAGCTCTGATTTTTAGATTATATGCTGAATGATACTTGTCAAAAAGATACAGCTGGAATATGTCAGAAAAACCAAAATTAAATATTTCAGCAAAGTTAATTATAAGATCTCTGAGACTTCAAAGGAATTCTAGCTTGTTTTTTTTTTTTCCCTGCATTTGGAACAAACCCAGAGAAAGAGATGGCCCATCCTCAAGAGCTGAAATCCCCCTGCAGAGCCAGCTCCCTCCAGGATATCCCTGCAAGCACTAAATGCTGTTATCTGCCAGTCCTACAAGGGTCACGTCTTGGAGGAGCAGCAGAGTGAAGGCATTACAACATTCTACAACATTTCAGGGGATTGTTCCTTGTCTTACTCATCTCATTTGCCATTCAATTGCACTGTGAGTGTGAGTAAGGCACAGCACAAGGAATCCATTTAACCACGGTGTTGAAGGGAGGCTGTCTAAGCTTTTGAGTCATTCCGAATTCCAGGGAATTATTTGCTATTTCACTCCTGAAAACGATGATAATATCACACGAGCAGTCCTTAATGCTCCTTTTCCACATCAAATCCCCCTCTCCTCAGGAGGGCCTGGCCACCAGGTGCTATTTTGATTTGGCATGTACACAGGAGAGATGAAAATGAGTGCAGTGTATTATCTCTGCACGCATTTGTCGCTGACAAACCCGATTAATTGCACATGGAAATCAATGCAGAGCAGGGTAGCTTTCAAGCCAGCTACAGAATTAAATCCAGGCCCTATCAAAGCTGATAATCCCTTCTTGCATCCAACACATGGCCGAGGTCACCCAAAAGAAGCAGCCTGTGAAATGCATCAGAGTCAATCCCACACACGACTGCGGGCATTGAACTCCACAGCCTGGCATTAAATGTGCCCACAACAGATACTGACAGAAAAAAGAAACATTTCCCTTAGGAATGGGCAGCCTTGAGGAAGGAGGGAAGGAACCCCACGTGGGACTCATGGAATTAGGGCTCAGTTCTTGGCTCAGCCTTATAATTTGTGCCAGTTAGCTCACGTTTGTGTGCTTTGGCTCTGCA
Source organism: Serinus canaria (assembly GCF_022539315.1). Lineage (NCBI taxonomy): Eukaryota > Metazoa > Chordata > Aves > Passeriformes > Fringillidae > Serinus > Serinus canaria. The sequence goes on from NC_066329.1 coordinate 12,757,040, forward strand.
CCTGGAATAACCCTGAATCCCAATCTTTGCCTCCCCCACGGAGCCCCTCAGCCTGGAGAGCTCCAAGCACTGAGTGTCAGGGACTGGTGGCATCTGTCACCAGGAGGGGCTGGCTCAGCACTCAGGGAAGGTTTGGAGCAGAAAGCTCTGCAGAAAACACCAGGCAGCTCCAGCTGAGCATCCCTTTTCCATCCCGGTGTGCAGCAGCTCAGCCAGCACTGCTGGGCATGAAGGGGTCACTGCCTGCTCCCTGCTCCACTCCTCACTCGATATCCTCTCCTCTCTGCTCCTTCTTGCTCCTTCCTGCCTCTGCTCTGCCTGGGTGCCCTGTGCAGGCTGACCCAGAGCAGAGGCTGCACAGAGCTAAAGAATAAAGTAGGGATTTACTAAAAGGCCTCCATGGATCCACCTTGGGCAGCCCAAGAGCCCAGCCAGGGCTGCACCCAAAAATGGTCCCAAAATGCCCCACTGGTCACAGGGTCTCTCCCTGGGATCAGCTCTGCTCCATTCCCACCTTGCAGTTCACTGTCCCATCCCAGCTTTAGCCCAGGCAGTCCCACCCTTGTTTTTCTCTCTCCAGCCCACGGGGTTTGTGCTCCTGGCCTGAGATTTGGATCATTTATTCCCCAGCTACAGAAGGAATTGTTTTGTCTCCCTGCTCTGTGTACAGAGCTCACCATCCCCTGATGTGAACCCAGACCCACACCCTAAAGCAGCACAGAACCTGAAAATATAAAATCTAAACCTGAGGCATCACATCACCTCAAGCCCAAAGCCTGGAATGCCCAATGCCCCCAGGCCAGAGGGAAGAGCACACCTGTGTGCTCATCAGCACCTGCTGCTCCTCCTCCTCACCCTTCATCCATCCTGCCTCTGCATTTGGAAGGGTTTGGGTCAGGGATTGGGTTTTGCTCTCTGGGCTGGGAAATAAGGAGCTGTTTGCTAATCCTCGGTCCTTCCCGCAGGAATGGCACATTAGAGCTCATCAGCAGCTGATTATCAAGTCCACACCACACTTAAAACAATGCCCAAATGTCTCACTTTTAAAACAATGCCCAGCTATTCCTTCAGTAATTCTGGCTGCTGCATCCTCAAGCGTTCCTTTGATTTATGAGCCCAGTGTGTTATTAAAATAATGAATTATGTGTTGGTACATTGCATTTAACGCAGCATACACAGGGGCAAGTACATCTGCTACCTATTAATCAAATATTCACTAACAAAGCTTGATTAACAGCATTTTACATATTTACAGCAAGAGTGAAAAGCATAATAGAGCTGCACTGAAGATAAATGGCAATAAATTATTAAAATGCATTTATCTGTGCACTGATTAGTGCGTGGGACAGACAGAACTGCAGGTATGGTTTTGTTCACCACACAATACCAGCTTTCCACTGAAGCACACATTTATTTAACACCTTATTTTCAACTTTGCTGGGGTAAAGAAAGCCCCACAAAGCCCCTGCAGAGCTGTGCACGTTCCCAACCCAATTCCAAGCCATGGGATTTCTGTGTCCAGCTGTGCCCTGTTTATCTATCCCACCTCCTGAGGTGGGGATGTGAGGCTCAGAGCCTGAGAGCCCAAAGCCAGGCTCTGCTGGGGCTCTGGGCATCCCTTCCAGCTCTCCAGCCCTCTCTGCAAGGCAAGATCTGCCAAGGAAGCACCAACAAAACCCAGGGCCTCTTAAACGGATATTTCACTCTGCTAGGAGTTGAAATTACAAACCCATATTTCTATTTCCTGCGTGGAGAAAAGGCCAGGAGCATTTTCCTGTGGCTGGAGCTGTGATTTGCACAGAGCTAAGCCTGGTTCTCCTGCCTGAGCCCAGCTCCCAGCCCTGACAATGGATTAAAGGTCTGGAGTCCGTGGAGCCCTGGGAATCCTGCTGCAATCAGCCAGAAATCCTGCTGAAATCAGGAATCCCAGGGCTCCCAGGCTGCAGGATTGTTCTCCCCTGCTAATTATTGGCAGCTCCTTTAACCAGACTTCAGAGAAAATTCCTAAATTGCCTTTTTATTGATTTTTGACATACCAGCATCCCAGAAAGCAAAGATGGACTATAAATGAGAGCTCAGACATGCAGTGCACATAGTGTGGAGCAGGGGAGGAAAATGTGGCATGTTAATAAAGCCAGCTAAAAGAATACCAACCAGAAAGTAAATAAACAGATGCAGGAATTACAGGAGCTCCGAATTTGAGTTCAGGGAGAAGAAATTAGGGTTTGCATTATGAAAAAATTACAGTAGAAGGAAAAATATTATGGGAAAAATATTTGCAGCTGGTGTAAATCAATACTGACTCTTCATTTACTCCAGCTGAGAATCTGGTCTGTGCATCCTCAGGTTGGTAGAGAGAAAAACAACCCAATTTTTCTCTGTGGAAAATAATTCCATGTGGAAAAAAAAAAAAAAAACAACAAAAACCAGCCCAACTTCTTGCTGATCATTTATCTAAGAGCTCACTTGTAAAGCATTCTACTGAGAGTAAATCACTTATCCATCTCCTCCATGAAACAAAGGCAGAGAGAGCCCTGGCTTTCATCTGCTCTGAGTGGCACTGTGTGGCCAAGAAAGCAATCTATACATACTGCAATTAAAATGACCTTCAGAGGTTTGTGGTGGAGTCTAAAGAAGTCCAAACTTGAGAAATTTAAACAAGAAGAACATATCAAACATAACCTGCTGGTCTCTTCCAGGTGTTTCAGAGCCTGAGCTCAGCTCCGAGGGCCAGGGCACTGGGTGTGAGTGACAAGGGCTGCACTGGGGCTTTCCCAGAGGTTCAAAACCTTTTCCTGTATTTCCCTGGGCAGTTGGGATGAGCTGGGTGTGGAACAAAAGCCTCCTGGCTCTGCTCAGCTGTCCCTGGAGCAGCCCAGTGCTCAGGGTGTGCAGGCTCATTTGACAGGTCCCGGAGGGAGAGGGGCCCTGCCCTGGCAGCTGGGCACTCCGTGGGGCAGGGGGACACAGCAGACCCTTCCTCAGGGCTCAGAGCCCCCAGCAAAGCCCTGGCATGGAGCAGAATTCCCTTTGCTTTTCCTTCCCCTGCTTGGCAAGGTCCTGGCAGCTTGGGCACCTCGGCTGCAGGATGAGCAGGGAGATGGGAGCAGCTGAGGTCACCCACCCTGCAGCTGCTGGGGAGCCGTGCCAGGAGGGCACAGCAGTGCCCAGGTGCTCTCCAGGTAAAGCTGCTCCCAGCTGAGCAGGTGCCCCCATGGCCTGGCACCATCCCTCAGTGCCCTGGGATGTGCCAGAGGGCAGAGAGGGGGAGCAGAGCTGCCCACACAGCCCCGAGGTGGGAAAAGCCACCCGCCCTCTTTGCCAGGTGGGGTCACCAGCACCTTTTGTCACTTGTGCAATATTTCTGTAACACTCTCAGTTCAGCTGGGTGCCTGCAGCACAGCAACCACTTTGCAGTGCCTGCAGACAGAATTCCTGTGCCTCCTCCCCTCCCTCACCCACCCAGGTAACTCAGGCTCGTCAGGAGCCCTGCATCGAATTCAGCCTCGGAGCAGCTCGGTGGGAATCCAAGGAAGTTTGTGTTAGGGATGGATTTGGTCCACTGTCTCTTGATTGCTGATATATTGGGATCAAAGCCTTGCCAGGGATCCCACTGAGCAGGAAATGGTTGCATTTGTCAGTGTTCAGGCATCCAGCAAAACACTCCCCACGTTTCCTCCACTCCAGAAAGAAACAAAGCACGTTCAATAATGGAAAGCTGCACTGAGCAGGAGGAGCTGCAGCAGCAGAAAATGGGCCTTGATCATCACCTGAAATGAGTGAAAATCTGACAGAACACCTCTGAAGGGATTGCTTTGCTGATAATAGGGGGTTTTATTGTGTTTTCCTTGCTTGTAGCTAGACTGGGATACTCTAAACCAAATTTTTAACCTTCCAACTAAAATAAAAAAAATTCAGGATTATTTCTAGGGGGATCCTAACTATGCAGGGAACAGAGGGTTATGCTGGCTTGGCAGAATTAATTTCCCAAGGGCAGGTTCCATCTCCTGTGAGTACCACAGCACCAGTGCTGTCAGGGCTTTCTGAGCACATGGACATCCCCAAAACTTCTGTGGTCTGACCTAAATTGCAGCACTTCCCCTGAATTCCAGTGACACCAGTGCATTTTTCTTTGTTTCATGTTGGAAAAGGTTACATGAGGTGTTGTTTTTTTCTGTAACAGTGCTCTCAAAGCAAGCAGAAGGCTCAGAGAAGGTCAAGAACCCATTTGTGTTTCCTTGCCTACACCAACAAAACCTTCTGAAGATCTGTAGAACATTCACTCCCTGCTCCAGAGCCCTGGCAGCACCCACAGCTCCACAGCTCCACACCAGCAATGCTGGCACGGGAGATGAGGGTTAAAATCACACCTAAAAATGGGGATTGCTTTGGCTTTTCATTCTGCAGAGCAGCATTTTAACACATCAGCTACAAGCTCCCTGACTCTCAACACTCCTACCAGCACACGAGTGGTGGAATTGTAATTTCTCCTTTATTTCTCCTTTCAAACAGAATTTTCTTTCTGGATTTCTTTGAAGAAAAAGAACTTCTTTTTAACCATATGTCTGCTCAGTGTATGCATTGGAGCTGGAAGTGTGTGGTAGCTCACACGAGGAGGAGACATATGTTAAAAGCTGTTCTCTTTCCTCTGCTCTAGAAAATAAAAAGAAATAGCAGTTGCTCCAACAGACACTGAAGTCAGAGCAGTGACAATCAGAGCTGTGCTGCTCCTCACAGGGATTAATTGCTGCTTCTCCTCAACCAGGTGGGGTGGCCGAGGCTGTGCAGTGCCCTGGGATTTCTCAGGGTGCAGGGAGGAGGGAAGGGGGTGCAGCAGAACCAAACAGGATGAAATGGGGGGAAGCAATCCACGCCAACATTGTAAAAGTCCTAGCTACAACTTAAACAACTTAAAAACATCCATAAACCCACAGTGCTGCAGATTAAACCAAAACTACAGATTGAAAAAAAAAAAAAAATAAAGTCATTAAAGGATGTTTAGAGTGAAGCTGTCACTGGTGGTGACATGGCTGTAATTTCCCAGACAGGTACCATTTGCTCTCGTGCTTGCAGCACACACACTGCAGCTCCAGGAATAGCTGCTGCCCTGAGTCAGTGCCTGGCTGGTTATTTCAGGAACCCCACCTATGGAATTCAGGCTCCAGGCAGTAATTACAGCCTGGGACAGGATTAGCAATCCTTAACTGCACTTCCAGGCTGGCTCAGCCCTGTCCCATCCCAGCCCCTCTGCAGGAGAGCATCCCGAGGATGCCACAGGCTCTCTGCCCTGTCCCTCCTTCCTCTCAGAAATGCTGATGTCTCATAGGGAAATTGTTTTGCACCAGGTGATGGCCCCTCAAACTTCTCATTTAAAAAAAAACCAAAAAAACCACCCCCAAAACGAAACAAAAACCCCCAAATTTCTCATTGTCAAAACATGAGAAGTGAGCAATAACCTCAGTTTGCTTTCAGGTACAGCCTTGTCACCCCTGCACCTTCATCTTCTTGTGAACTGTTCACATCCTCCAGGAAAACACTCCTTTTTCCACAAAACAACTATCATTTTTCAATTTTAAAAATCACAACAGAAAGAATTTCCATTTGCCACATGGCTCTGAAAAGTTAACCACTCTCCTTCCTTTTTTTTTAATCTTAAATAACGGACAGAAATACCAAATAAACGTGAAAAAGGCCCAGAAGGCAGGTGTACATTTTACAAATTCCCACAGAAAAGCAGATTGTTCTGTGGTCAAGCAGCTCTGAGCACCTGCATTCATCTTGCTTTTACTCAGAATTGTGCATTTGTCCAGGGCCAAGGCACATTCTGACCTCTGGGACAGCCCCCATCACTCCTGCTTGCCAATGCTCCACTGGCAAGTCCTGCAGGTAATTTCTTTAAATCTTCCTGCTCCTAAAATATTTAATCTAAGGGAGAACTTTTCCATTAATGAAATCAAAGGGGCTTGGTGGAAATTTTCTGCAGACTATTTATCATTAGGCCACTTAAAGAAAATAGTGAGAGGAAAATCAAAACTCTGTGATGTCTGGAGGGGAAAAGTAAGTGAGGAATAATTCAGAGAGAAGATGAAGGGAAGGGAAAATAAAGGCAGTGATGTAAATTTTATTCTGGTTTGCATTCACAGCTCCTAAGTAATTTCTCCCACTTGTGCCCCAAATTATATTGTCTGTGCCCTTAAAAAGCAAATTAACATTTAGAGACCTCTTTTCTCTGGATGTAATAATTTATATCCCTTTCAGAACTGGCTCTGTCACTTAAACAACAAAAAATAATGACAATCTCTATTGTGCCCAGCTTCCTGTGCACCCCCACTGCGCATCCTGAGTCCCCATCAGCCACCTTGAAAAGAGGCTTGTGACACCAGGAGACCTCAAAGAGCTCAGAGTGCCTGGAAACGGGAGGCCAGGATAGAGGAGGAGGTTTTTTCTGGCATATTTTGTTAAAAATTAAAATCCTGAAGATGAATTCCCCCAGCATCTCTGGCTGGTGGCTGTGCAGAGCAGAGCAGGGCAGGGACAGGGATATCCAAACACCCAGGCAGTGCTGGATAAAGCTGTGTTGCACAGGAAATGGAGCATGGGGAAAGATCTATTCCTTGGAAATAACGAGGGAGAGCCTGAGATTGAGCTGGAATTTGTCACTGGGGCCCTGAGCTGCTCCTGCTGCTGCTTTCAGGGCTGGAACAAAGAGCCAACAACATTTACACAGGTGCTGCCCTGGTGAGATCTGGAGCCCTCTCTGGGCTGGAGGATTGTGTTTGGAGTCATCTCTAAACTGCAGCTGATTCACAGAAAATATCCAACAGGAAAAAAAGGCATCCAAACAAATGAGGTTGGTATTTCCCTTTGTAGTCAATAGTCAAAGGGATTTCGGCTTTCAAGGATTTTAGATTTTTTTTTACAGGGTGTAAATGAACCCACCCTGCTGGAGGATGGAACTGATGGATTTAGTTAATTTAGAAAAATTAATCCTTCCCTGCTAATTTAACCCATCTTGTTTTTTACAGAATTCCAGTAGCAGAGCAGGAGAAGCTGTGTGGCACTGTAAATATTATTATTGTCTGAGATGCTTTCAGGGAAGCAGTGACATATACATCTATGTAAACACAATCATCTGTAGCATATGTCAGCTGGCTGTGTGCTAGAACTTAGCACAGCACACTGAAGGAGAAGATCTGCAGCACTGAGAGCTGAGAGCACAGGGGAGGACTCTGCTGAAGATTTTCTTAATTAATGAGTTGGTTGCTCCCTTCCTAGGAGGTGACTTCATTTGTTCTGACTTGTCAGAGGTCTGCTTTATTGCCTTGGCTGGGTTTCTAAAGTGCTCTGTTTCACTGTGTTTGTTAAAACCAGCAGCAAGAGTTCTGCCATGTCCAAATATAGCCTTAATAACCCTTATTTACACCAAATAGGCACTGGAAGGCTCAAATCATTCATGTTTGTAGAGGGCTTCAATTCCACCAAGCACAGCAGAGCAGAGAATGCAATAATCACAGAAATTGTTGTGTGCTCCCGTTGCAGAATGGGCTGAAATAAGAAATACACCCAGGGCTCTCCACAAAGGCTGATTGTGGGTGCAGAGGCTGCTCCCTGTGAGCTCTTTCTGTAATCAGCAGAGAGACACTGGCACCTTCAGAGGGCAGTTCAGAGCAGCAGCTGATTGGAGTGCTCTGGATTGCTCTCCTAAACCCATCTCCCTGAGGTTCCAGCCCTGCAGCCCAGGGGTGCTGGCTTTAGCTTAAATGATCTAATTAAAGAATGACACCTAAATTATTTTTACTTTTAACTAATTACTCAAAGTCCACAATGCAGACCTTTTTCTCTAATTACAAAAACCTACTTAAGTTTCTGAAGAAGAAGGTGAAGAAGAAGGACTAGCTACTGCTCTAAGACTTTTTAGTTCTTTATCTATTGTTATATTCTAAAACTTTAAAAGTTTTCTACTTTGTGATATTATACACTTCTAATCAACTCCACACTCATCATCTCAGTGTTATTAATTAATTTTCTCTATGGCCTCAGGTTAAATGTGGTGGTTTTTGGGGAGTTAGAGTTTGTCAGCACAGAAAGTTTAAAAGTTTTAGTGTCTAGAACTCTGACACAGGGAGGGTCAGGGAGGTTCCTGCAGCAGAGGGCACAGGAGGGTGAAGCACCTGTGAGCCAGAATCACCTGGGATGGTGAATCCCAAATCCCAGGAGGGTGAAGCACCTGTGAGCCAGAATCACCTGGGATGGTGAATCCCAAATCCCAGGAGGGTGAAGCACCTGTGAGCCAATCACCTGGGATGGTGAATCCCAAATCCCAGGAGGGTGAAGCACCTGTGTGCCAGAATCACCTGGGATGGAGAATCCCAAATCCCAGGAGGGTGAATCACCTGTGAGCCAGAATCACCTGGGATGGTGAATCCCAAATCCCAGGAGGGTGAATCACCTGTGTGCCAGAATCACCTGGGATGGTGAATCCCAAATCCCAGGAGGGTGAAGCACCTGTGTGCCAGAATCACCTGGGATGGAGAATCCCAAATCCCAGGAGGGTGAATCACCTGTGTGCCAGAATCACCTGGGATGGTGAATCCCAAATCCCAGGAGGGTGAAGCACCTGGGAGCTGCCAAAACACCAGGAGGTGCAGGGGGGGAGGGGGCCAATCCCCCCCGATGGCAGCTGGGAGCCCCAGGGCCCCTGGGGAAGGGGTGCCACCCTCCCTGGCACACAGAGCTGGGCAGGGCCAGGCTGCAGCAGCCCCAGCCCATCCTCACCTGCCCAGGGCACCTGGTCCTGCTTGGCTTTCCCCTCCTCTGTGCACAACAGGGTCCCCTGGGCTCCTCAGAGCCAGAGCAGGGTGGGAGAGGAGCAGAAGTGCTGGGATGCTGCTGGCAGGAGGCAGGGCTGGTTTTGGGGCAGGTGACAGTGGAAGTAGGACATGTCACACACCACATTGTGTGAGCTGATACCTGCTCAGGTCTGCTTTGAACAGAGGCCTCCCTGACAACTCTGAACAAACTTTTGCTATTGTTGAGGCACAAAACAGAATAAATACATATTCAAAAACAATAATGAACCCACGGGCAAAATTCTTGAGGAGACATCTCTTGTTTTGTGCTGTGACAGCAATGGGGCTGCTGCATCTTGGCTGCAGGGGGTGTTTGTTCTCTGAACACTGTCCTGCAGAACAGCCCAGGCAGCAGGTCACACTCATCCATCCACCTGGAAAGCAGCTGGAATAACGAGATTCCAGCCTGGAGCCCAGACACAGCCAGCCCCCAGCCTGCCAGGCAGCCTCTGGCACTGGTGCAGCTGGTGATTTGTCAGTGGAGTGCAGCAAACATCCACACCCTCCCCTGGACACACACTTCCCTGCTCTGGGGAGCAAATCATGCCACAGCCCCCTGCAGGAGGGGAACTGAGGGGTCAGGGGGAGCTCAGGGGTCCTCCAGGTCTTCTCCAACCTAAAGGATTCTATGAGGAGAAAGGAGCAGAAGCTTTTCCCTGTCTCTGGCTTGCCACAAAAGGAGCCTACAAGGTGCTGGTGATGCCTTGGCACAGCCTCCTCCTCTCCCCACAAACCCTCCTGCAGGTGCTTCTCATTTACCTGAGGCTGGGGCCAGCAGCCCTAAGGGAAACAGAAGCTGAGTGACAGCACTGCCAGACAAGCCAGGAGCAGACAGGAGGGAAAGGAAATCAATTTGTGTGACTGCTCCTCTCCCTCCTCTGTGAACGTGCTGGGGAGGGACAGGATCAGGATCCATCTCTGCTGCTGGCAGTTGGATCAAAGTGCTGTTGAAGGGGAATTTGGAAAGGAAAATGTGTTCCTGCACTTGTGGGTGAGCACTGTGAGTGGGATACAGGACAAATTCTGGAGCAGCAGAGAGGAGAGCAGCCCTGAGGAGCCAGAGCTGTCCTTTAGAGAGCAGGGCAGCCCTTGGAGTGCTGTGCCACCTGCAGTGGGCCAGGCTCACAGGGAGGACACAGGCAGCTGCCACAAGCCAGAGCTGCTCTCAAGGCTCCCCTCAGCAAGGAGGAAAGCACTCCAGAACAGTTCTCCATTTACCTGACTTGTTCTTTTCAGCTACATTAACAGCTTCAGAAATAATTCCTAACAAAGGCTTCCAGTGTGCCTGAGAAGTGAGATAAAGCAGCAAGGACATGACAGATGAGGAGAGCTCCTTGAAGGACCACAGTGATTTCAGCTTTCAATCATTTTAGATTTTTTTCCCAGGGAGAAAATGAACCCACCCTGCTGAAGGATGGGACTGATGGATTTAGTCATGTTCCTTAGTTAATGGTGAGACAAGGCAGGTTTCATTTGGCTAATTAGGCTCAAGCATAGCAAAGATCAGAAAATCTATTTCTTGCCACGTTCAGAGGAGACAATGACCAGTTGGACAGTTCAGCAGCCTCATCACAGGCAGCATGAGCAGCTCCTGTGTGTCCTTTGCCACCTCTGCCAGTGACAGTCTGGCTCATGTCACTCCTGCCCAGATCTCCTGTCCCTGCAGGTGTCAGGCTCTGCCCACCTGTGGCACCTCCCTGCCCCTGATTCTGGCACAGAGCTGCTGCTTCTGCAGCCACTGCAGACCCCAAAGCCACCAAAGCCATTTCCAGCCTGCAGGGAGCAGGGTCCAGGTCCAGAGGGGAGCCCCCAGGACAGAGCCCAGCAAGGAGAAGCAGCCAGGCTGCTCTGCCAAGGAGAAAGCAGCAGCTGCATCCTCACTGTTGTCATGGAAGTTTCTCTCCATTCTGAACTAGTCCAAACAAAAATAAATTTTCAGCAGCTCTATGTAGTCACAATAATCAATATTTAAAGGGTTGTGGAACACTGTAACAAAGGGGTTTGATTTTAGTCCCTGACAACCAGAGAGGTAACTTGATTTAATAAGGGAATGCAGCAGCAGCCACGCTTCTGAGCCATTCTGGCTAATTCTAAAGACCCCATAGTGATAAAAGAACAATAATGACTGAGGACTAATAAAAACAAAATCAGTGAGGGCTTAATCATCAGCAGAAGGACATGAATTGAGTGTTAGAAAACATCTCCTGTTTAGAGAGTTAAGCTGTTATGCACACTGAAGCATAATTTGCTGTCACTCTTTTATTGTCATGCAATATATATTGTAGAGTAATCATTTTAATCTGCATGCAGATTATTAATTAGGGAAATAATAATTTAGCCCAGAGTGAAAGCACAGGCAGGCTGAGGAAGCAGCTGGTTATTTCCCCAACCTTTTCCATTTCAAAAGCTGCTCCATAATGACCCAGCTGCTGTTTGGGGACAATTTTTATGTTAACTTTGTTGTAAAAAACCTTTATTATGTGTGAGGCTGCATTATGAATATGGCCATACAAAGACTTTTCTGGTTTTTGTGCCAGGCTAAGGAACTGCACCTCACCATTGATTTCAGGGCACATGCACTCTGAAAAATGCTTTTCTCTCACCAAACTTCCTGGCAGCTCAGGCCTCAGGGGAACAGGCTGTGCCAGAGCCTGCTGGCAAGAAATCAGCACAGAAAGATGCTCTAGGATACTGATAAACAGTGAAACTGATAACAAAATATTAATGGAACTTCATGCACCTCCTTCCACTTGAGCCCAGATGCAGAGCAGAGTGCCCCAAAACAAAAGCCACGATCACATTCTCCTCTCTTGCCCTGCTTTTCCTCCTTGTGCCAAGGTGGCATTCCGAGCATGGCACCCAAAATCCATTTTGGGCAGAGCCCCACCTGCAGGGGGCTCGGAAGGAGGCAAGATTTCCTGGCAGCTCATTTCCCAGGAGCAGCCTGGGAGTGAGGACAGCACACAGAGTACAACACAGCTCCTCTGAGAGATTCCTCCTCAGCCCCAGCCGAGGGAATTTCTGTGCTCAGAGGTGACACTGCCTGGCCAAACCCTTCTCTGCCACCCCAGTTCTGAGGCTCCCCCCTTGCAGCAAAGCCAAATCCTTCAAAGCAGGACAGACAGCTGTGGGCAGCTACAGGCAGCAGAGTAATTAAGGGATTTGCTGGCTTGAGTGAAAGCAAAATGAAATGGAAACCCAATATGAATATATGTGGGAAAAATCAATGCACGATGTGCAGGGGGGCTTAAAAAGGCTTAAAGGAAGGATTCCCAAAGCTTGAGGTGTCTCAGGAAGCTTTCATGTTCACCTGGGTCAATACCAGAACACATTCTGAGAGGGAGAAAAGAGTGATCTCTGAGATTGTTGCTGTATCTCAGCCTGGGATTTCTGAGGAATGGATTTTGCCTTCCAAGCAGGCAGTCTGTTCCTTGCCTGGGAATTGTGCCTGGCTGGTGCTTAGCAATCAGATCTCCTTTAATCTGCGTTCCAAAGGAGACAAGATTTGTAGAAGGCTTAGGTGAAAAAAACCACCCAGTCTGAGGCCTCCTGCACTGCACATCTTGTGAATGTGCCTTCCCTGCGAGGCTTTTTCTCCTCATCCAAGAGGGCTGAGATGATGAGGGCTCTGATGGCTCTGGGAGCTGCAGCACACACCCACGCTCAGCCAGCACTTTGCTAATTATATCAGCAGGTCTTTGAATTGCTGCTGGTTAAACTCTGGATAAACAGCTCAGAGTGGAGGGGAGCAGGGATGGGGCCCCACCTTCCTCAGACAGCCTGCACAAAGCAGCCACTCTTTGATGGGCTAAAAATAAAAACCTTCCTCGCCTTAGCAAAGGACTTATTAAGAGACTCCAGAGCTCTGCTGCTCCAGGGCAGAGCAATTGAGGGGGAGAAGGACTGAAAGCTGTTAACATCACAAGTTTGGCTTCAATATATATGGAAAAATAAGGTGGGCTCCCACCACTGCCTGGAGTGGTTCGTGTCCAGGAAAACAAGATTCCTTGGGAGCTTCTCTCTCTTTTTTTTTTTTTTTTTCCTTCAGAGTAAAGCAAAGATTTTCATAATTGAGTCCCAAAAATCTTATTCACAGGACTGTCATTAATTCAAAGCAGAGTCTTTTTTATAGTCAAGGAAATACTCTAAAATTAAAAGTAAACCCATGACAGAGTATGTCTTATTCTTCTCAGCCTTCTAATTTATGGAAGTTTAGGGAAGCCAAAGGCTCATTAAACTCACTGACAAGTGGGCATTAACCCTGCATTGCCAGAACATGCCACTGCACTCAACACTTGTGTGTGAGCAGCTATAGCAGCTCTCTTTTCCAAGAGATGACACACTACACCCTCAGCTCTGCCCAGAACACTCCAGGATAACACCAGGAATCAGTGGCTCAGGTTCTCTGCAGGCTGGCACTGAATGCTGATCAGAAGAGGGGACCCAACCCCCTCAGGGCCGTCCCTGTGCCAGTCTTGTTCCTTCCAGCACCCAGCTGCATTCCTCACTGGCACTGGGGCCTTCCCAGCTGCTTGCCCACCTTTGGAAGAAGCTGGAAGAGAGATGGTCATTCCCTTTCCCTGGCTCAGCTCAGAGATGTTCATTCCCTTTCCATGGCCCAGCTCAGAGATGTTCATTCCCTTTCCATGGCCCAGCTCAGAGATGTTCATTCCCTTTCCATGGCTCAGCTCAGAGATGTTCATTCCCTTTCCATGGCCCATCCCTGCAGGGGTTCCTGGCTGAGCCTCAGGTGCCTGCCCCAGGTGAGCCTGCCTGGGTGTGTTGGCAGGAGGGGCACTGGTGCCCACCCAAAGTGGATCTCTGCCCTGCCACCAGCACAGTGAAGCTGCTGGAGAGCAGCTCTTCAGCAGGGCATAAGTTACTCTGAACCCTCATATTGGAAATTTATAGACAAAACAGTTCATGTAACTGTCACACTTAAAAATTAGCAAAACTCCATTAATGTTGCCTAAAGTTAAGGCAGGAGATCTGAGCCCATCTGAGGAGCTGACAGCTCAGGGCTATAGATCAGGACTGCACCTTGCCAAGCCAGACATAAATCCCCCAGTGTTTCAAACAAGAAGATAAATAAGCTATACCCTCAGATCTTTTGGCAATTCTCCTTGCCTGGGATGATATGTAGACAGAGCTTCTTCATCTCCAGAATTTTAAGAAGGGCTCCAAACAAATGACCACATCAGCCAAAGACTCTTTCTGCTGAGCTTCTAGAAGCTTCTTTCTGAGTTTGAGCACATTGTTGCTGCTGTGATGGTTAAATAAATTTGGGGGGATCATTGAGGGAGCAGCGCCTTCAATCAGGTGAGAATTTGGTTTTCTGGGTAGGTGTGGAAGGCATGAAGAAATGAAGAAATGGCATGAAGAAATGGCATGAAGTAATGAAGAAATGGCATGAAGGTACAGAAGCAATGGCATTCACTGCTGAAATGGAGCCACAGACAAAAAGGAACATCCAATACTGCTACACATTAGTTCAAACAGGAGCAGGCTCTCCAAAGGCAGGGTCAGACATTCATTTGTGGCTTTGCTCTCAGGCCATGGGGACACTGCTCTGCTGCCCACGTGCCTGCAAGGCACCCAAGCACAGGAGCTCTGCCACCTGGAGCACCTGAAACCCTCTCCCCTGAAATAAGCTGCAGTTTCCATTCCTTAATCACTACAGAAAATGGCAGCAGAGGGAAGGTGAAGGATTGGAAGGAATGAATCCTGAAGGAGGAGTGCTAACAGTGCAAAAACGTGATTAACAGAAAAATAAATACAGAAATGTTTTACTGGGCCAGCCAGGGCCCTGGGGCACTGGGTGAGCTGATGCAGGTCCAGCTGCTGTCACCTGGACACACAGGCAGCTCTGAATGCACCCAAATCCTCCCTGCCACACATCCCTGAGCCCTTTGCAGGGACACAGAGCCAAAGGTCAGCAGCAGAAGCCCTGGTTAGGATTCTGCCCAGAGCTGGATGAGAGCAGGGCTGAGATGGAGGCAGGGAAGGGAAGAACAATCAGCCACAGCCACTGCCTGGTTTGAAATGCCCAGCTCACATCCTGGCACAGGACAGGGGAGCAAATCCAGGCTGGGAACCAGAACCCTCCTGAAACACCAAGGGCTGGGCACGTCCTGCAACAGGAAAAGTTGGCATTTCCCCTTTCCCCTGCTCTTCTGATGCTCTCAGCAGAATTTCTGTTTGACTCCTCATCTCACAGATCTGGGCACACAGGAGCAGGCTGCCAGGGCTGCTGCATTGATGGAAACCACCAAGTTTTCCCCAAAATAACTCCCCAGACAGCTGTGGTGAAGCTGCAGGGGAAGAATCCGACCCGGGAAGCTGCAAAGGTACAAACTGCAGAGAAAATGAGGAGCCAAGCTGCTGCAGAGATTGAAGGGCTATTGTTTTTAATCTCTCTCTCCACTGAATGCTTCTTCCTACACAGAGTTGCCATAGTTTCAGATTTCTGTACCTCCCTGGCTGCTGGTTACCAGGACTTTTTTATAAAACCCTGATGATTTTATGATGTGTGCAAGGGCTGACTTGGTTTTGCACTCTATATGCCATCACACCTTACATGCTAAAGAGGCTGTAATTATTCTCTGCTCTTAAAATAATCTCTTTTCAGGGTCCTTTTGCAACTTGAAACCTAAAAAAAGGAGCTCAAATTCCTTTTTTAGTTCAAAACCTAGCTTTCAAAAAATCTCTTTGAAAAGTGTGGCTTAAAGAAAGAAATAATTAAGTTTATATTATCAGAGTTTTCTCCAAGGCTGCATACTAGAGGGAGCCACTTGTTGATACCAATACAGAAATTCCTGTACTCTCAGTGGGAAAAAACCTGCTGGGAGTTCTGCAATAAAACTTCTTTTCCTGTTATCAATGCACATGTTCTACTGAGATGCTTAATTATTGGGGGTTTTATCCTTTTTACACATAACCTGGGTATTAGAGGCAGGAAACTAAAACCAGGTATTTATGGCTTGTTTGATTTTCAGCAATTCAACTCTCACTCTTGCAGGTGAGAAAACATGGGATTTGGAAACTCTCTCCCACCCTGGTACTTTTCAGCCTCTTGCCCATCTGGGGGGACACTCCAAGCTGGGTTCTGTCACAGAACATTTGCTCTGTCCCTGCTGTCCCCTGGTCTCTGTACAACAATCCTGCATCTCCATTCAGTGACTCTTTCCAAGCCTCTTTTTCCAGTCTCCAGTCCTCCTTTCTTTGTGTCTGGTCTTGGCAAGTTCCCTTTGCACTTCTTTCCCAGCAAGGCCAGGTTTTAGCTTTTTCTCTGCCTCATTTATTTTGCAGCTGCTTTGTTCTCCTGCCCAGGCTATTTAGCAACATGTCCTGTGGAAATGCAAAAATTCCCCCCAACCATCAACATCTCATCCCCCTAATGTGCTTGAATCAGATTTCCAGGCATTTGCACTAATCTATTCCATCCCCCCAAGAAAAAACCAAACAACCCAGAAGAGCTGGCCAGTTTGGACTGGAAGCACTGGGATTTGGAGAGCCAAGCTCCAATCCTGGTGTTCCAGAGGCTGCAGAGAGCAGCCACTGCTGTCAGAAGCAGGATGTGCTCCTCTGCAAAATGTTTGTTTCTCATCTTGCTTTCCCTGCTGGATTTTTTCTCTCTGTGGGTTGATGCTCTCCACCAGCCACTCTCTGGCTGCAGAGCCCTGCCATGCCCTGATAAAAGATCTGGAGATGGCAGCTCTGCCCTTTCACTGGAGCCTTTCTGTGCCACCCACCCTCAGTGCTCCCTGCCACGAGCCCAGAGATGAAACAGGGACCTGGAGGGGGTCAGGCTGCAGGAGGGTTAATGAGAGCCCAGAAATGGGGACCTGGAGGGGGTCAGGCTGCAAGGGAGCTCAGGAGAGCCCAGAAATGGGGACCTGGATCAGCTCAGGCTGCAAGGGAGCTCAGGAGAGCCCAGAAATGGGGACCTGGATCAGCTCAGGCTGCAGGAGGGCTCAGGAGAGCCCAGAAATGGGGACCTGGGTCAGCTCAGGCTGCAAGGGGGCTCAGGAGAGCCCAGAAATGGGGACCTGGATCAGCTCAGGCTGCAGGAGGGCTCAGGAGAGCCCAGAAATGGGGACCTGGATCCAGAGACAGAGACCTGGATCAGCTCAGGCTGCAGGAGGATGCTCCTTTAGCAGATCCCAGAGATGGGGACTTGGATCCAGGCACAGAGGATGCTCCTCTCTGCTGGGTTTGCTGCTGTGACTGCAGCTGGGAGTGGAATGCTCAAACCCCCCAGGGCACTGTGAAACCCCCCAGGGCAGAGCTGGTTTGCTTGGCTGAGCCAGGAGCAGCTGCTGTGTTCCATTAATGCTGCAGTTATTGACCTCTGGCTCCTGGGTTGGGTTTGTTGTCAACTGGCTGCCCATAGGAATGCTGATCCCTTCCCATGCTGATCCCTTCCCATGCTGATCCCCCTTCCCATGCTGATCCCTTCTCCTGCTGATCCCCCTTTCCATGCTGATCCCTTCCCCTTCTGATCCCCCTTCCCATGCTGATCCCCCTTTCCATGCTGATCCCCCCAGGAGCTGCTGGCATGCAGGGATGACAGCCTGGCCATGACTGGAGGCACAGCTCCATCTTTCCCCCCTGGGTTTGGATCTCTAGGAGATCCCAGAGGAGGAGGATCAATCACCTCTGCCCACAGCTGGGTGAGTGCCCCCCTTGTGCAGCCTGCTGGGCCAAGCTTGGCCCTGAGTTGGTGATGGAGGCTGGGCAGGGAAGGGATCAGCATGGAAAGGGATCAGCAGGGAAAGGGATCAGCAGGGAAAGGGATCAGCATGGAAAGGGATCAGCATGGAAAGGGATCAGCAGGGAAAGGGATCAGCATGGAAAGGGATCAGCAGGGAAAGGGATCAGCAGGGAAGGGTACCACAGGAGGCTGAAGGAAGGCATTGTGTCCTCATACAGACTGCTTTGACTCCAGAGATAAATCTGCACTGCATCACTGTCTTATTATATCCTTTCCTTACAAATGGAAATTATTGCATTGCTTTTGCCTCATTTAATTCTTTTTAATCGCTTTTTTCTTCTTCTTTTTTGTTTTTTTTTTTTTGCCTTCTGGTGATGGCTTTTGCTTACTAATTATCCAAGGCTGACACCCCATGGGAAGCATTGTGCTCTGGTGCTCACAGAGCCACTTCCACTCCCCAGGAGCTGCTGGGGAAGAAAACCTCAACCCTGGAGAAGAATGTTCTTTGTTCCTGTGCTGCTGACAGGCCTGGGGCATTAGCTGGGCTTACTCCAGGGCAAGTGAAATGGGATTCAGGTTTGCTTGCTTTCTACTGTTGGGCAGGTGCTCACTGCCACCCCACCCAAAATAACTCAGAGGGTAAATCTGAGGTTCTGACCCCCCCACAGAACACTCAGCTCCCCCACACAAACACTCCTGTAGGAAGGATCTTCTCCTGGGATAAACATTTCCACCTCTGTCCCAAGGGAATTCTGACTCAGGTTGATTGTGAACTGCAAAAACAAATTATCCATTACAGGCCCAAGAAGAACAGAGAAGCCCACTCAGAAAATCCATGGATTATTATCACCTGGAAATCCCAGCAGTGCATTCTACAGCAGACTGGATGGCAAAGTCTGAGTGTGAGATAAAGTACAGGAACTTAAAGATGTTATTAATGCAATTAATTAGTTTTTATTTCTTTGTGCAGTGCTTGGAAAAAAAATGAAAAGAAAAGCCAGACAGAACTTTTATATTAAAAGAGATCCTCCAGGAGACAAATTAATCAGCATTATGATACCCCAAGTGATTAGGATAAAACACAGGGAGGCATAATGAGAATGTCAGAATTAGTGCAGTCAAAATTTCTCACCCCACCTCAAAGTGTTATTAAAAATGTTAAAATACATTGTTGTATTTTATTTCAAGGACTTACAGTCTAGATCTAAATATCTTAAACATTTGGGTTTTCTTCTCCCGGTTGTGTTGCTTGTTTCAAAATGTTTTCCTGAGTTCAGAAATCAGGAGTTTCCTCCTGACAAAGAGCAGAGAAGGAAGAGCTGATAGACACCCTTTGAAGTGAAAAGGCAGATTATCTGATTATCTTCAGCTTCTGAGCTGCTTCATCAGATGGCAAAAACTGAATTCAGAAACCCCAGAGTTCAAAGAAAAAAGAAATTCAAATCTATCACTTCTCCATCGGACAGAAACTGCCAAGTCAGGGAGTCAAAGTGCAAAAAAAAAGCCAAAATCTGAGCCTGGTTCTGCCCTTGAGCTGAGAGCAGAGGCAGAGCTGCACTTGGGCATCCCCAGCTGGGGTGGGCATCAAATAAACCAGGGAGGACAGGAGGAGAGGCTGGGAATGCACAGAGAGCACCAAATAAACCAGGGAAAGGCAGGAGGAGAGGCTGGGAATGCACAGAGAGGGGCAGGAGGAGAGGCTGGGAATGCACAGAGAGGGGCAGGAGGAGAGGCTGGGAATGCACAGAGAGCACCAAATAAACCAGGGGGGGGCAGGAGGAAAGGATGGGAATGCACAGAGAGGGGCAGGAGGAGAGGCTGGGAATGCAGACATCTCCCTGTCCTCCCCCCAGTCCTGCCAGGCACCAGAACTAAGCCTGCCCTCAGATCTCTCCTCATTATGGCAAAGCACACACCCAGCAAGTTTTCAGGAGGCTCAGAGAGGAAGATGGAGAGGAAGCACAGCAGATGTTGTTATTTTAATGGAGAGCAAGAGGGGGACAAGGAGAAGCTCCTCTGCACTCTGGGGCTGAGCCTGCAGAGGTGGATTGTCATTAAAGCCCTGGTGCAATCTTTGCTGTCCCCAAACAACAGCAAGGCTCTGCCTTCTGCAGGGCAGCAGGAGCTGCACTGGGTGGAACACGAGGCCATTCCCTCCCTCTGGAAAATTGCCACGTAATAACAAAGGAGGGAAGAGCTCTGCAGCTGCCTTCAAGAGTCTGATAACAGAGGAGGACTCCTCATAAAACACCTTTTTAACCTGAGCAGCCAGGTGGGAGAGCTGCCCTGTGATCCCACTCCGACCTTTGCTGCCAAATGTGAATGATCTCCACAGAGCACTGCTCTGCTCACTGCACTTACTGCTTTTATTTTTTAACAAATCACTTTGTGGGGGGTCTTAAAACTTATTAATGCTTTATTCTTTTATCTGTTGCTTCTGAAAATTTGTCTTTGTGGTTCAGGGGTTTTCCTCTGGAACGGCAAAGGAAGGGTTGAGGAAATGTATGAACAAGTGTCAGCCAAAGCCCACAGGCTGTAAGACTGTACCAACTCTGTATAAATCCATTTTTTCCTGGCTATCATGATAGAGACTCATCCCAGCAGAGTTTTGCTTTACAAATAAAGAAAAACAACTCAGAGCTTTGCTGCCACCCACTCTGAATGAGCCAGGAGTGACAACCCAAACGGGCCTGACACCTTTTAGTGGCAGACTCTGATGAAGCTGCTGAGCCAGAAAAGGCAGCCCAGGATTGTGCTGAGCTCTGAGGCGGCTGTGGGGCAGAGCAGAGGGGGTGGCTGTGCCCCCAGAGCACCTCTGGCACAGCTGCAGCTCTGGCCCCTGAGGTGGCCTGGCTGGAGGCTTTGGGGGCAGCTCCTTGGGAAGGTCTTGCTTCATGTTCAGCCCTTTTCCATAAAGAACTCCACAGAGTTTTTTAGGTTTTGTTGGCAGCAGCTGGACAAACTTAACCCAGTCACAGCATCAGGGAAGAGCAGAGCCTCCAGCCAGCCTCTCCTTCCACTGAGGCAAGGGAAGCTGCACTTTTCATCTCATTCCTTCTCATTTCTGAGCACCTCCCATGCAGTGATGAGGGGCACAGGCAGAGCAGGAGCAAGGACTGGCTCTCAGGCTGGGAGCATTTCCATCTCCCCCAGGTGTGGCTTTCCAGCAGGAGCACCCCAGTGCTGGAGTTCTATTTGCCTGTGCTGACAGGTGATGGCAAGAAGAGCTCCTGTAGCTGTGCCACAGCTCAGCTGGGAGCTGTAACTGCACCCACCAATTACCAGGGACACGCTGCAATTACTGCTGCAATTACTGCTGCCTCTGCTCTGCAGCTTGTCAAGCTCAGGATTTCCACACTGGGCCAAATTCTGCTGGAGTTACACAGGTTTGGAATGAGGGGGGAACAAAGCACAGCCTGGAAAAATCCCTTCTAAGGGACAGCAATCCCATGAGAAGCTGCCTGGAGGAGGAAGGGGTTCTTTTGTCAGGCACTGAGGGGATTCTGGAGAGCCCCAGATTGCTGAAGACCCTGAAGGCTCTGGGGGAGCAGCCAGGCCAGCTGAAGCCTCCCACTGCTCTGGGAAGGGCAGGCATCCCCAGGAGTTGAAGCTCAGTATTTAACATCCTGCTGGGTTTGTTTGTCTGCCCTCGGGGCTGTTTCCTTCAGAGAACACTTCTGGAGGCCAAGGAAAAGCTGCCCTGCAAGAACCCAGCTCACTTCCCTTGGGGCTTGGGCTCCACTCCCTCATTGCAGCAGGGTTATTTCCATTTTTCCACTGATGTGCAATGTCAGAGTACAGGAAACCCCTCCTCAAACCCCAACAAGGAGAACAAGCTGATCCTAAGGAGGAACTGTGAGCTCCTGTGGTGGCCTTGTACATCTCTCACCCCTCAGCACCAACAATCAGTCTCTGGCAGAGCCAAATACGGGGCCAAATGAAGACATTTCTCTCTTTGAGGTGAATTCTATTTATTCCTAAACTCCCCTGATTTATGGAGGCATTTTTGGGGCTGGGTGCTGTGGTGTGCAGGTGACTGCTCTGTGCTCAGCCTCCTCTTACACACTGGGGAGCCTCAGCAGCAAAACTCTTGTGTGCCCACTGAACCAGGAGTTAAACTAGCAATTAAGCCAGGAGTTAAGCCAAGCCAGGAGTTGGTTCCACCACAGCATCACCTTAAAATTCTGCAGGTGAGCTGAAGAAAGCAGCAGTTTTGTGCCCCAAAAGGCCACACAGATCATCCTTGACTGGAACTCTTGCCTTAAAACAAGACTGTGCTAAGGAGAAGCACTAAGCATGGGTCACAGGTGGAGGCTCAGAGTTAAGCTGAGCCTTGCACTGAGCCCTGCTGGAGCTGCCCTTCACCCACAGATGAGCTGCTGCCCTGCTCTGCTGATTGTTTGCATCCAAATGACATTAAGAGAAGAGTGGAAACAGCAAGAGCAGTATTACAAGAATGCCTGGCTGGGGGAGCAGGAGAAATAACTCAAGCACTGGTGATCACTGATTATTACATTTCAGTGCTGCTGAAGGGAATTTTTGAAGTATGTTTACAATCATCTCCAAGTTCTATAAATATTGCTTTATTATTGACTTTGTGCCATGAATCCAGTGCTGATGAAAATATTCCCCCTTCCCCCTGCCAATGGCAAATCAGCACTCTTGCTCTGCCTGGCCTCTGTGCAGCTCCAGAATTTGTGGGAACGAGAGTTCAATGGCTTAAAAATAATGAAAAGAGTGTGAAGAAAACAACTTCTGCCAGGATGAAAGAATAGCACGAGATTTAAGTGCTAGGTTGTGTTTACATAAGAGCCCAGAAAGAACACAGCTCCCAGTATTGCAGCTGTTTGAAAACTGCCACTAGTAAAGGGAAAACCTTGTTAAATATGGCCATGCAGAAAAAAAAAATAAATCTTTACCTGTTCATCATAATCACACACACACAAAAATTTTAAAAATACTTGTTAGGATGCATTGAAATGCTCAGTTGATATTGCTTTTAAAGAAGGAAAGCAAAATATAAACCAAAAGGTTTTTACAAACAGGGTGGGAATGTGTTTGCCAGGGCCACATTTCTCCTGAGCAACAGAATGCCATAAACCCCTCTGGGACAGAACTGAAAATATTCCAGATAACTCCAGAGGGGAGAGCAGCACTGCTGGGATCCCTGGAACTCCTGAACCTGGGGCTGCCCTTGGATCCTGCCCAGGAGTCCAAGCCTGACTGCAGGCACAGCCACCTTCTTTTGCCCCAGATTCTGATTCCTGGCAGGTACAGATCCCATACATCAGAAATGCCAATAGTTACAGAAACCAGGAAGGGCCAAACATTTAAGTCATTTCAATTCCATACAGAACTGAATAGGGATGGAGCATCAAAAACTCCCAATTCCTTCTGCAGTTTTATAAGTGGATCTGAATGGAAACATTTCTTCTGCAAGGACTGGAGGAGCAAAGCACAGCTGTTGGTGCTGCTCTGGTGATAAAACTGCTCTATCTCCTGCTCTCAGGTGGTTCCAGCCCCACAGCCCATGAACCCCAGCCCAGCAGCTGTGCCCAGGTGAGGGGAGGCAGGGCAGGGTGCCAGGGGACCATCATCCCACCCTAGGGAAGCTGATGCAGAGGTGGCAGCAGCTGGAACCAGAGCCTTAATGCAAATTTGAGGAGAAGGCTGGAGCTGAATATTCTGTTCCATTCCTGCTCCTGCCTCATTACCAAAGCCAAGCCCAGCAAGGAGGGAGGTGCTGATAATGATGGGCTGAGCTACCCTGGGAAGGACATTGATTATCCCTGGGAGGACATTGATTATCCCTGCTGTGATCTGCATTTCACTGACCAGCTCCTAAAGGACACCTTTCCCTTGCCACAGTGACTGTGGCACCATCACTGAAGGTTGCCAGGGCTGGGATTGTGTCTGGGTACAGAACACAGCAGAGAGGACAGAGCAGACACAGGGAGGGGCCTCCCTCTGCTGCTCCCAGCCCAGTCCAGGTGCCTGCAGCCCTCCAGGGCTGGCAGGGTGGGGAGGGAGGACCAGCAGGGCTCTGCAGTGCCTGTGCCTCCCTGCAGAGCCTGGATTTCCATCTCAGCCGGGCTCAGACAGCAGAGGCAAACGCTTCCAAGGAGCTCAGTGCCAGCACAAGGCAAACAGAGACGGAGGCACAGCCAGAAAACTTTGGGCTTGGCTCCTGGATTATTCCATGCATGAAGCTGAGGCTCAGCTGAGCTTGGGATAAATGTGAGAGGCAGTTCAAGGACAGAAATGCTGTGTGCAGTGGCCTGGCTCCAGTTAACCCTTCCCCTGCAGGAGGAGTGCTGGCTGTTTGAGTTTTGCAGCAGAGCTGCAGTGGACACTGGGTTCTCACCATGAACTGCAGGAAAATACAGCCCAGCTGTACTTGGGGACTCTTGGTGGGAAGGCTGTTATTTTTTAAAGAAGTCTTTTCTCATGGGAAGGTTTCTGCAGCTCCCTCTGAGTTTCCTATTTCTTGCCCAGGAGCAGAGAGCAGCAGAGCAGAGCTCAGGTAGTTTAAAGCAGAGTTTTGGTGAATTGAGAGGTTGATGTCAATTTGATGCTAAGCTTAATTTACCTCAATTATCCCTCTAAAAATGAAGCTGAATGAGTTCATTTTCAGTTTACTAGGAACTTGTACAATCTGCTCAGAGCCATGCCAGCACATCCATCCCCTTATGGGAGAGAAGGAAAACAAAGATGATCCCCAGTCACTCACCTGCCCTTGCACACCTCTACACTGAATCCACCAAAGAGAACTGAGCCAACCCCAGGGACACGAGGACAAGGCCAAGGATCCTTTGAGCCAGAGCCTTGAAGGGTGGGGATTCTCAGAGGGTTTTTTTCCATTTCAGTGTCTGGGTAAGGCTCCCCCCACCATCCCAGGAATCCTCCTTCCCCCAGCACTCCCCACACACAAACCCCCTGGTTCCTCTCTTTAACACCTATCCTCTCTGCCTTTTGCTACATTTATTGGCATTTCAAGGCTGCATGTTTCCCCAAAGATCTCCTGTTTCTGTGGCCATGCATCTTCACCTGGCAGCTCAGCCTGGATCCTTTGTCACACCCCACTGCTGCTTTTGGGGCTGTCACCTTGAATATCAACCTTCATCCAGTAACTACAAAAGGAAATCAGAAATGGCTTGGCTGCCTCAAAGCACAGCACAAGAAAAAACACCCAGCTTCATCATTTAGCTTTATGTAATTAAGATTTCTGATCATTGTTTCTGAAGAAGAATGTTACCAAATGCTAATAGGAGCTTGTAAGATGTACTGAGTTTAAGCAACCTCAGTGGGAACTCAATGGAGCAATCAGAATCATCTGAAATGAGGGAGTAACATTAGAAACCAAAGCAGCACCTATGCAAATGATGGTTGTGTGAGTGCTGGGTCATTCCCCTGGGGTCATGTCACAGGGCTATGGCTTGTCCTGAGACAGATGAACCTCTGAACTCTGAGAAACCTGAACCAACTTCCTGAAGGTGACTCCTCATTAATTACCACAAAGCCACAGCAAGGAAAGAAAAGTCACAGGAGGAAGTTTACATCGAGAGAAACCGCACTGTATGAGAACAAAACCCAGAATGTGTGATGGGCTGAGGGGCTGGGGAAGCAGAGGGAAGCTGCTGAGAGCTCAGCCTGATCTCTGCAGCATGCACAGCCCAGTCTGGTGGCAGATGGGAGAGGGGAAAGCTAATGACAGACGAGATGGATCAGCTCTGCTTGGGGAGCTGCTGCTCCATCATGTGAGAGACTGAAGCTCCCAGCCAAGGATAAGCAGGGAAAAAACACTTGATAAGGGGAAAAAAAAACCAAAAAACACTCAGCATGGGAGAAGTTTACTTCAATAGATTTTGCTGATTGCTCTTTGCTCATTCAAAGTGGATCATCTGAGTTTTTCCCTCAGAGAGCATTTTGGTAGAGGTGTCACACAACTCCCCACCCCTCTCCCTACAGAACACTGCTCCTGGTGCTCAGTGTCATCAGCTCAGCAGCAGGGAAAGGAGTGGGAGCAGCCCAAAAAGAGTGGCAGCAGCCCAAAAAGAATGGGAGCAGCCCAAAAGGAGTGGGAGCAGCCCAAAAGGAGTGGGAGCAGCCCGTTAGGGAGAGCAGGATGGCTCACACCTGACTGACTCCTGTCCCAGGATCCCACTGCAGAACATGTAAACCATGCATGAGGTCAGGAATTAAAACTCACATCCCTGAATTCCACTGGTTTCAAAGTGGTTTGCAATTTCCTGGAGTTTTTAACACTTGCTTTCTGAAGTGACCCAGTGGGGCAAGTTTAACGTGCATCATGCTGATGGACACAGCCCTGGTTTCACTTCCTGGTGTCCAGGTGTGATATTATTGGGGAGGAAATGATCAATCTGACTCCATGGTCTCAGCAGGCTAATTAATTATTTTATGATCTATATTATATTGAAGAATGCTGTACTAAACTATACTAGAGAATACAGAAAGGATACAGACTGAAGCTAAAAGATGATAATGAAAACTTGTGGCTCTCCCAGAGTCCTGACACAGCCTGACCTTGATTGGCCATTGAGTCAAAACAATTCACATGAAACAATCTCCAAACACATTCCACATGTGAGCACAGCACAGGAGAAGCAAATCAGATAATGATTGTTTTCCTTTTTCTTCTGAGGCTTCTCAGCTGCCCAGGAGCAAAATCCTGGCCAAAGGGATTTTTCAGAAAATCTGACTGCCACAGGCATTTGCTGAGTTGAGCAGGCTGCAATGACTCAAAATTCAGAAGTGGCATTTGATAATAAAAACACTGAGCTTCCTTGGCATCTCTGAGCACAACAGGAGCAGCCCCTGAGCAGAACCATCCCAAGGAACTCTCACAAAATGAGCTCTTCTGTACAAACCTGACATCCACAACAGCCCCCAAACAAATTCACTCACACCATTTTTAATCCAAATGCTCCGAGGGGTTGCAGCACAATCCAGGGAGGCACTGGGGGCACTTTGTGTGCCCAAAGCACAGTGTTAGAAACAAGGGCAGAGGGAATGGGCCAGGGGGGACAGGCAGGAGACAAACATGTCCCCTGGCTCTCTGGGAACACCAGGAATTCATTCCCAGTGAGGAATGGAAGGAGTGCCCCACAGCACACCTCCGTGCCCAGCTGTGTGGCCCCACTGCCCTCACTCCTTTCAAACACATTTTTCCACCACCACCAAGACCTTGCCCAGGCAGCCCAGCACTCCTTCCCCATTAGTTTACATTTAAAAAAGGATTTGCAGCATAGGAATGAGGGGTTTGCTGCTACAAAGAGCCTACAATGAGCAGAGCCCTGCAAGCAGCTGTGCCAGCCTCCCCAGGTGCTGCCCACTCTCCCAGCCCTGTTCCTTCCCCTCTCTCACTGCTCTACAGAAATATCCACATTTTCCCCCATACATATGCATGGATTCCCCAATGCTGCTGACTTAAAGGCAGCCCCATCATTTACCACAGGAATCATTTTATGGAACAAGTTGTGAGGAGCTTCTTAAACTGGCAGAGTTACCAAGTGGCTCAGTCTCAATTCTGGAGTTTTTCAATTACATATGTTCTTAATAACTGCATTTCCACACCAGCTGATAGTTGGTTGCTGCAACTCATTTGCAAGCATGATTAAAAATTCAGCCAAGATTAATCTTTATTTTTCACTCAACTACCTTCAAACAAAATCACCTGCAGCGATGTGTAATCAACCCACACTAAAAAGCTTAGAAATGGGGAAAAAAACATGAGTAAAGGGTAAAGTTATTAAAATTTGAATTATTTCTTTTCTACAAAGTTTTGAGATAGTGCTCTTTAACTTTGGATATGGCAATTCCTCTGCTCTGCTCCTCCTGAGGTGAATAAATAATTGACAGTGATTTGGCAGCCCTTTAGAAGCAGCCCATGAAATGTATAAATAAAATGTTCCAGGATAATAGGGAGCCTCCATCCCACAGACAACAAAGAGAATTTCCTTGCAATCTGTATTGCAGAGGCTGTGCTGTGTTTGAGATCACCTCAGGAAATCCTGGGACAGCCACATTCCCTGGGGAGTGCAGGCAGAGCCAGCAGCCCCTGCCTGGAGCAGCCTTTCCCCAGGGAGGGCCAGGCAGGAGAGGGGCCAGTGCCCCCCAGGCACCTCCCTGGCACAGAGGCTGGGCAGAGTTACAGGAATAAGGGATAAAGGAATAGGGATTTATGGAAAGGCCTTCAAAGGAGGCACCTTGGGCAGTGCAAGAGCCCAGCCAGGGCTCCACCCAAGATGGACAATGCTCATGAGTTCTCACACTTTGATAACTTTTGGTCCATTTCCATCTCGGGTTCAGTGTCCAATTCCAGCTCAGGCTCTGCAGTCCCACCCTCCCAGGCTGCTCTCCTCCATTCCCTGCTGTTTGCACTTTGGGGCTGGAGCTGCAGCGGTGCCCTTGGTTCTGGGGCTGGGAAAGGATTGAGAGGGACTGGGGAGAGGGAAAGGATTGAGAGGGACTGGGGAGAGGGAAAGGATGAAGGACTGGGAGGGAAGGTTGAGAGGGACTGGGGAGAGGAAAGGATTGAGAGGGACTGGGGAGAGGGAAAGGATTGAGAGGGACTGGGGAGAGGGAAAGGATTGTGAGGGACTGGGGAGAGGGAAAGGATTGTTCTGTGGGATTGGAGAGAGGGAAAGGATTGTTCTGTGGGATTGGGAGAGGGAAAGGATTGTTCTGTGGGATTGGGAGAGGGAAAGGATTGTTCTGTGGGACTGGGAGAGGGAAAGGATTGTTCTGTGGGATTGGGAGAGGGAAAGGATTGTTCTGTGGGACTGGGGAGAGAGAAAGGATTGTTCTGTGGGACTGGGGAGAGAGAAAGGATTGTTCTGTGGGACTGGGGAAAGGGAAAGGATTGTTCTGTGGGACTGGGAGAGGGAAAGGATTTTTCTGTGGGACTGGGGCTGGGAAAGGATTGTTCTGTGGGACTGGGGAAAGGGAAAGGATTGTGTGGGACTGGGGAGAGGAAAGGATTGTTCTGTGGGACTGGGAGAGAGAAAGGATTGTTCTGTGGGACTGGGGAGAGGGAAAGGATTGTTCTGTGGGACTGGGAGAGGGAAAGGATTTTTCTGTGGGACTGGGGCTGGGAAAGGATTGTTCTGTGGGACTGGGAGAGGGAAAGGATTGTTCTGTGGCACTGAGCTGTGAGGAGAACTTGCAGACACTTTCTATGGAGTTCACAGTCACACACCACTGCAGTACAAAATCTGGAAATATGAAAGCTGGAACTGAAGGCACCAACCCCACCCTCACAGCTGTCCTGCTGCAGGAAGATGAGTTCTTGCTTTAAACCCCCCAGAATTGTCTCAGACCCTGGTGAACACCACGTGCAGGGGTCTGAGGGCCAGGGCAGCTCCTGCAGGGCACCCAGACAGCCCCAGGTTGGCCCTGCCAGCGAGGGGCACTGGGTGAACGTGTCCCTTCTCCTGTGGATGGGAACTGAGCACGATGCTGTTTCAGGAGGGATCAGGATCAGAGAGGGGAAGATGAGATGTGACTCCCTGACTTGTTCAGGCTGGAATATCCTATTGATTCCCCTTTCATCACAGACAGCCCATCTGTGCTCAGCTGAGCTTGGGTCAAAGCATCTGCAAGCCTTTCATGATTCAGACAAGTTAACCCACTTAAACAAAGCCATGATCAGCCATGGCAGGGTGATTTGAGACGACACAAATCCTCCAAACACCGAGCAAACAATGACAAAAAGCAGACCCTGCTGGTAATAAGTGTGCAGCATCAAAAGCCTTTCAACACCAGCCACCATTTATTATAAATTATTTGCTCCAGCATCTACTAACGTGGATAGGAACACATCATCAGCAATTGTTGCCTTGGGAGTTGGGAACTGCTGCATCTTCCAATTTGCAAGGCTCAGGGTTGTGCAGCTGTGGAGCAGAGCCTGGATAATGAATTTCAGTCTGCTGGGGATGGCCCAGATTTAGTCTGGTCTCACACAGACACTTGAGGAGGACTCTCACACCCACTGTGACCTGCAGACCAGAGCTGGGAACCTGCCCAGCTCACTGGCTCTGACTAAACCTGAGAGGGAAAAGGAATTGCTATCTCCAGGGGAATAAAATTAATTTCCAGCTCTGTTCTGTAGATGAAATGTACAAGAATAAGTTGGAATTTTTCAGTTGAATCAAGATGTTTTATGATAATTTTGACTTTTTTTCAATATAGAAAAGAATATCTATTGAAAGATCATTTCAAAACAAACTTCTAATGCTGTCTTCCCACATATCTACAACACTCCCTTTGATCTGTGACTAATCACAACAAAATAAAATAAAAAATAAAAGAGGTGTTCCATGAAACACCCAAATCCTGGAAAAAGTGAGAGTCTGGCAGATGCTAGGAAAAGATCTTTAATAAGCTCTGATGTACTGATAAAAATCACCTTTTCACAGCCAACTAAGCCAGCAACTTGTCAAGAGGATGAATTTGTAGAAATACGAAAGCTTCCAAAAAGAACTGAAGCAAGACATCCAGAAAATGCCCATAAATCCTGCTTAAAAATTCCATGGTGGAATCCCAGAGCAAATATTGATGGAGAAGACCCCAGGTTGGGGTTCTGGGATGAACTGGGCATTCAGACAGAAACCAATTAAGGTTTGCAGAGTTGAGATAAAAGTTTTTGTCACTACTGAACCTCAGATATAAAAATGCAGAAAGTGATAATGGCTTACTTTAATGTAATAAAAAGCATAAAGTTTCCTACTAATTGAGCAGGAAGAGCAATTAACCTCGTGGTGCATCAATACGTCAGCCCTGATTTATTTGTAAATTAGGTAATTAGGATGCTTTAGGTTTTATACAGCAGCCAAGCCAGCCTGGCTTTCCCAGGAGTCTTGCAGAGGGAAGAATCTTGAGGAATTTTAAGTTCACTGATGCTACAGAAGTTTGGGGCACACCTTATGTTAGCCAGAAAAATAACACACCCTAATTAGTGCAGCTTGCAGAGGCACAGGACTGGGTTTGCAGAGTTTTTTGTGAAAGGTGGGTCTTTAATGCAGGTTTTTCCAACACACACTATTTCCTCTACTAAAAGAAGTTCTATTCAATGAAAGGAAAATCCAAGTACAGCAAAGCCAGCTCTAGCTCGACCTCCTTCCACCTGGGAAAAATGGGCAGGGACAAAGAAATCCAAACCTTTCTGAAAGAGAAACATTCCTCTGCAAGCCTGCTGTGGTGCCCAGGCACAGAGAGCTGCCCTGGCATCCTCTCTGCCCTGCTGGACTGGCCCTCTGCAGGGTAAATCCTGCTGGACTGGCCCTCTGCAGGGTAAATCCTGCTGGACTGGCCCTCTGCAGGGTAAATCCTGCTGGACTCTCCCTCTGCAGGGTGAATCCTGCTGGACTGGCCCTTTGTAGGGTAAATCCTGCTGGACTGGCCCTCTGCAGGGTAAATCCTGCTGGACTCTCCCTCTGCAGGGTAAATCCTGCTGGACTGGCCCTCTGCAGGGTAAATCCTGCTGGACTGGGTAAATCCTGCTGGACTGGCCCTCTGCAGGGTAAATCCTGCTGGACTGGCCCTCTGCAGGGTAAATCCTGCTGGACTGGCCCTCTGCAGGGTAAATCCTGCTGGACTGGCCCTCTGCAGGGTAAATCCTGCTGGACTGGCCCTCTGCAGGGTAAATCCTGCTGGACTGGCCCTCTGCAGGGTAAATCCTGCTGGACTCTCCCTTTGTAGGGTAAATCCTGCTGGACTGGCCCTTTGTAGGGTAAATCCTGCTGGACTGGCCCTCTGCAGGGTAAATCCTGCTGGACTCTCCCTCTGCAGGGTAAATCCTGCTGGACTCTCCCTCTGCAGGGTAAATCCTGCTGGACTCTCCCTCTGCAGGGTAAATAGGCAAAACACTAGGAAAAAAAAATTATCGATATTTTCTGATGGTTTGAGAGGACTTTGCCCAAGTTATGTGGCCCAGAATAGCTCAGTGCATGCAAGAAAATGATTTAAAGGCCATAGATTTAAAGGCCACAGGGGAATGGTTTAATCTGAATACCAGTCTTCATATTTCACTTAAATAAAATCACTTAGTATCTGACTCTGATAGCTAAGGTGACTTTTTCCCTCCCTTATCCAAGTCAATGAAAGGGTCCCTTGGGTATTTTTATGCTCCCAGGTGCCTTTGTTAATTGGGTAATTCATGTGCTGTTGTTGCTCCTGCACCACAAAAGCATTGAACCACTTGAACATTGCTGCAGGACCTGCTCCTGAAAATGCCACTTACTACCCAAAGATCTGAGCAGCAAGAAAACCACCAGCCAACTGGATTTAAACACAAAGTCTGTAAAATCTGTATAAAATAAATATGTGTGTAAATAAAGAATTGCAGAGTCCCCTGTGCTTTACTGCAGCAGGTTCAGCACAGGGGACCCTGGGTGGGGCTGCAGGGTCAGCCTGGAGCCCTGGGGGAGGCCCTGGGCACTGCTCCTGCTCTGCAGCATCTCCTCCCTGCCCAGGTTCCTCCAGCAGATCTGCAGTGAGGGCCATCAGATCATTGCTTTCCTGACAAATGGAACAGCAGATCACTTTCTAAATATAGCAGAGCACTGGTGTAGCACAGAGCAGCCTGCTCCACGCTCCTGTAAAAATTTCCATGGCACAGGGAGGATGTGAAGGAAAAATGATGTCCAGCATTGTTCTGGATTTGTTGTACAGTTATCTCTGCACGGTCAGCCGAGGGAAATGAGTTGACATTTTAGCTCCCCATCCCCCAGCAGATCCCTGTCCCTTTGGATCCCCAAACCTTGCATGAGATGAGCTGACTGATTTCCCAGCTTTTGAACTGGCTCTGCTCCCGAGGCAGGGCAAGAGAAGAGAGAAATTGGTTTAATACAGAGAAGTTTCTCAGAGAGAATGGACAAAAAAAGGAAATGTCACTGCCACAAGCTGGCAGAGCACTACTTTAACGTGGCACCTAATCCCAGGGGTCAGGTAAATTTGCTGTTCTACCAGAAAACCCATTAGCAGAGACATCCCCTCAGTCCATCCACAGAGAGGGTTAATGAGCTTCCTTAATTAGCTACAATGGAGAGGGAATTCTGGAATTTCACATTTCAGCTCTGCAGTCAAACAAGACCTTCCCACCCTCGGGGCATTGTCTTTAACAGGAGGCAGCAATGTGAATAAATCCACAAGCACGGGGCTCCAGCAGGGAGAGACCAGACCCAGCCGGTTTGGAAGGCACCATTGACAGTCTGCAGCCCCAGCTTTGCCAGAACTCATCTTCATCACATCCCTGTCAGCTCTGAATTCCCCTCCCCGGGCTGCCTGTCCCCAGCCTGGCAGGGGCTCCGTGCCCAGGGGCCAGCAGGACAGTGCTGGATGTGCTGGGAGAGGGCAGCCATCCCTCTCTGCTGCCACAGGGCTGGCCAGCAGGACCTGCAGGTTCTGGATCCTCACAGGAACAGAGCAAAGCTGTCCCAGACCCTGGGATCTGCAGCCTGCAGCTGGACAGAGGTGCCAGAGCTCCCTGGCAAAGCTCCCGTTCCACCTTTCCCTGCTCCACCTCTCACAGGAGCGAGAAACTCTAATTCAATACATCAGAACTCTGGTTTGAAAGAGTTCTCAATAGTTCAGAGTACATTCCCTGCTGTCCTACAATCACTGGGGTTTCTAATCTGCTTTAACCCAGATCCTCCATTGATGTTTCTCACCTCACTTCAAAAGAAAGGAGATCTGAGAGTGGTCAAGCACCTCAGAAAATTGGAGTGAATTCTTAACTGCTGCCTCAGCCAGGGCTCAGGCATCACCCTGCTTCTGAGGGAGGTGGGTGGAGGCACTCTTTTGTAATATCAAGGCAAAAGGATTTTCTTTTCCCAAAATTATGCAATCAATAAAACAAAGGGCAGAGTATGATGCAGAAAAAAAAAATCCTACTGAAGGTGAAGCATATGGAGAAGCTGTAAATAGAGAAGAACAGGAAGAAAGGCTTTGTGTTAACTCATGTTCTGGTGATACCAAGTGGGGAAAAACCCAACCCAAAACTCAACAAGTGTGAGACAGAAACTTGATTAGAACCTAAACCCCATATCAACCTGGGTCTGCCTATTCTCTGCTCCATTTGGGGCAGCATTCCAAATTCTGCCAGAGGCTCTCATTTCTTCCTGCAGAGAGCAGAGGGGGGAGTGCAGAGTCAGCCTGGCCACCAAACTGCCAGCACAGGAATAAAGATAAGTTTGGCTCCTTTAGTCCTTTGCAGTGCTTAAATGATGATAAATGCAATGCCATAATACAGCATCTAGCTGGATGTAATTGCTTTGACTAAGTCTAGAAAGAAATTCATTTACTCCAAATGAAAAGATTCTGAGGACTTTAGGGGAGTGTTTTTAACAGGGAGTGTTGAATCCCAGTCCTGCAGTGCCTCTGTTAGTCTGGAGTGGGAGCCCAGGGAAGGCTCAGCCCTGGGACTGCTCTGGTAGCAGCTCCCAGCAGGGACTGCCAGGCACCTGCAGCATTTATCCCAGAAATTACTGCAGCTCCAAACACACAAACCCAGCCTTCTGCACCCAGCAGATCTGCAGGGTTTTTGTAAGGTTTTACAAGAATTTTAGTGAGGGAAGTGTTCCATGAGCCAGGCCTGGCTGCAGCTTCAGAGATTTCATAGATAAATTTTCTTATTTTGCTATTAGTTAAAACCTCCTGCTACATGTACCTGCTTCAGAGCCCTGCTCCTGTGAATAACAAAAAAATAACAAACAGGATGGACTTGATCTTGAAGGTCTTTTCCAACCCTGTGATTCTGTGAATGATCTCACCTCACTATGGGCCCAGAGCTCAGTGGCAGACAGGTTTCTGTGAGAAAAGCAAGAGCCTGCCAGCAACCAGCCTCAAGTGGCTTTTTCTCCCAGTCTTGCCAGGAAGTTTGAAGCTTTACTCGCTTCTAATCTCATTTATTAGTGATTTTTTTTATGTATTGCTTGAGTGGATAACAATTAACCTGAAGGCATTTCCTTTGATCAACAACCAGAGTCTTGGAATGCTGAATCAAAAATGTGAAAATATATTCCAAAGCCTTCACAAATAACAAGGAAAAACCAACCACAAAAAACCCCAAACACAAACCAGTACTGCCTTCTTCAGAAGGAGCTGAAATCTGAAATTTTTTTGCAAAAATCCAGATGAGTCAGGAATTGATGCAGGAAATCTGATCCCCTCTGAGCCTCCTTTGTGTGTGCATTATATTTGTGCACACAGTTTATCTAAGTTGTTCTGTTGTTAAGGACTATTAGCAAATTTCTAGAAAGAAAGAATCCAAAGGTCTGGCACAAAAAAGAAATTCTTAGAAGTTCCCAAAAGTGATGTGGTCTCATGAGAAAAAACCACCCATCCCAGCTCTGAAAGGAGATGGGATCCCCAAAGCTGTCCCAAAGCATCAATAATGTGATAAACCAGAAGCAGGACAGGGCCACTGCCTCCCTCTGCTCCCCAGGTGAATGTCTGATAGCCCTGAGGGGTTTCTAGTACAGTCCATCAATTCTTAGCATATTTAATTCAGTTTCTCTCAAGAGAGCTGCGGGGAGAAGTGGTGAATGCTCAGCAGATAATCCCCCAGTAAGAAAACAACATTTCTCTGCATCACATCCCCAGCTCTGGGCACAGCTGATCCCAGGAGATCCCAGGGCTTCTTCTGAGTGGGGATCTTCAGGATGGGGTAAAAAGTTATTTATTTCTGATCCTGTCCTGCCAGGACCCCTGAGGAGCTGACAGGTCCTCAACTTGAACCCCAGAGGATGATGATGGCCTGGATGCCTCAGGGGGAAGGAAAGCATGGCAGGGAGATGTCCACAGGAGAAATTACATTGCTGCCCTCATTCCCAGAGACCACCTGCCACAGCATTTGCTTGCTCATGAAAGATTTAATGTGATTTATCGATTATAAAATATATATATTATTATTAATTAGATTGGAAGGGGCTACTTCTGATCTATAGAGCTAATTTTGATCCATATCATCCATATAGCTAATTCTGATCCAATTCTGATCCACATAGCTAATTCTGATCCAATTCTGATCCACATAGCTAATTCTCATCTATATCTCATCCATACAGCTAATTCTGATCCAATTCTGATCCACATAGCTAATTCTCATCTATATCTCATCCATAGAGCTAATTCTGATCCATCTAGCTAATTCTGATCCATATAGTTAATTCTCATCTATATCTCATCCATAGAGCTATTTCTGATCCATGTATCAGGGGAAACACCCTGATACAACACAGAGATAAATCAGAAGCAATGAAAAATGCCCTAAAACTTGAGGGTTTTTTTTTTGTAAACCTGAGTTTTTGTTCAGCTTTGACCAGTTTGGCTTAACTTTGCTCCCTCTCCAAGGAAGCTGGCTGCTTCCTCCTCATCCTGCAGGATGCTGTGCTGGAGCCTGGGAGCAGCACCAGGCAGGGGTGAATTCCAGCAGGGAGCTGAGTCAATGGAAAAGCTGCTCACAGCCAGGGTGAGCAGAGCAGGCGCCAGAACTTACAGGGAAATCAAGAGGATCACAAAGTGCAGCCAATTCCAGCAAGGTCAAAAGGCATTAGCAAACTTCAGAGGAGCTTCTGTGCTTGCAGCTGCCAGCATTCCTTCCTCCATCCCTGCTCCTTGATGTGCCCACCACCCTGGGCCAGGCTGCTCCTGGTGCTGAGCCCGTTTGAAGTTTGCCTTTCACAAACACTCCCATGGCAAAGGTGGATGGCAGAGCTGTTGCCTTGGCTCTTTCTCTGTACAAATGGGCTTTGAGAAACATTTAGAGCTTCTCTCTAGCCCCTAGCACCTCCTCCTTCTTCAATAACTCTCTGAAATAGAGCTCTCTTTTAATTAAGGTCTCAGCCTTTGCTTCTTGCTTTCATCATGTCTCAGTCTGGTGCTTAAAACTCAATCCTGTTCTTGTCCTACAAAGATCCACAGGCCCTAAAGGAAAGTCTGTAATGATGAACAAAAAGTACTTAATGCTGTATTAGCAATTCGATTAAAACTCAGCAAAACTTTGCAAAAGCAACAGCTAACAGTCTGTTTCTGTAAATTAATCTTTCACAGAGCCATGAACCCAGAGCAGGGCTGTTCCTGGAGCAGAAGTGTGCTCCTCACCCTTGCTGGATCAAGCACAGTGACTCAAGGAATAGAAATATTTCGAGAGTTAGAAGAGGCTCGAGGCAGCCTGAACTCTTGCCTTCATTTGTGAAGGGACAGCTCCTGTCCAGCCCCCCCAGAACTGTTCCAAAATGAACATCTCTACAATTCCTCAAAGTTTCTGCACTAATCCTGGAGCAAGGATGTCAAAATGCCAAATTGCACCTGCTCTCCACCCCAGCATTTGCAAACACTCCATTGTTGTTACAAAAAGCCATCCCTCATTTGCTCAGAGTTTCAGACAGGAGGGTGAGAAGGGCCACAAAGGTGCCTGGCAGTTCTCACAGGCCCTGCTTGCTCCAGGATTAGTTCCATGAGCCAGTCACAGAGAGGAGAGTTTGGCTGGCTGGCTGCAGGTTCAGAGATTTCATAGATTTCAATTAATTGCAATAATGAGTGTGAGCTGCTGGGGTGTTCTGGGGCCACATCAGGGACAGGATGGGCTCTGCTCCTCAGGACCTGCTTGGCTGCTGACTGACAGCCACAAGAAGCACATCAAGGCTTTCCAAATAGCAAAAATGGTGTGACAAGCTCTGGAGATTTCAGAAAGTTGTGCCTTTTTTACCAGCTATTGCAGACTAACACAAAGACTGGTGTTTCTGGATGTGTATTTCCTATTTCCCTCCCTTCTCTTGAGAACTTGCTACTTCAAAAACCAAACCAAAGGGAGAGAGGGAGGCACATCTTCTGAAAATGGCAAAATAAAATCATTAGAGACTGGAAGGCCATCCCTGAAGATGCAGATTTCTGGTGTTGGGGAGTTCTCTGGGCAGGAGCAGAGCTCAGCTGGACTCTGGGACACAGCTGCACTCCAGGGAGACTTGACTGAAATGTACAGCAGGGAAGGCCCTTCAGGGGCAGGGGAAAGGAGACCACGAGTCAGCAGAGTGAGAAAAGCATTGAGAAAATCCCAGCTAATCACCAGCTAGCTGATGGGGCAATAAACAACTGCGGCAACAGGGGAGGGAGCCCAGAGAGTGACCTTGGAGAAGGGGAGGTTGGAGGCAGCACCACCCATCTGACAGAGGTGTCCTGGGTGATAGATTGGCTGCAGGCTGTGCCTGGACATAATTGAGATTCATGGAGCTGAGGGGAGGGCTCCACTCTGCTGCAGGGATTGGGTTTTCAGGTGGAACCAACCTACCAGGCCCTGCATTAATTGGAGCCATTAAACTCCATCTCTGAGCCCAGACTGCTCTCTCCTCTGAAAAGTCTTGTTAA
The DNA here is from genome assembly GCF_022539315.1 of Serinus canaria. NCBI lineage: Eukaryota > Metazoa > Chordata > Aves > Passeriformes > Fringillidae > Serinus > Serinus canaria. The sequence goes on from NC_066329.1 coordinate 12,794,987, forward strand.
ACCCTGGGCTTGCTCACAGGCAGGCAGTGAGCTGGCACTAAAAACACTCAGCCCAGCTTTGGGAACTGGGAACTGGGGCCAGGAGCAGGCAGGGAGCACTGGACAGGCAGGGAGCACTGGACAGCACTGGACAGCACTGGACAGCACTGGACAGCACTGGACAGCACTGGACAGCAGCCAGGAGCAGGCAGGGAGCCCTGGACGGGCAGGGAGCCCTGGACGGGCAGGGAGCCCTGGACAGCAGCTTCTCACCCAGGCTCAGCTTGCAGAGCAAGCTTTTGAAGCTGCAGGGATGAGCAGGGAGGTGAGCACTGCCCTTCCTCACCCAGCCCTCAGATCAGCCTCAGCACCTGGGAATCCAGTTCAGCCTCACTTCACCCAGAAAGCTTCTTGCAGCTGGGGGTGATGGCAAACTCTTTGTGGCAGGCACGAACACAATTTGTACCAAATGAAGTGAGAAGTGCTCAAACTCACTGGCTGAATAGATTCCATCATCATCATCATCATCATGCTTTGTCTTTGACACCTGAGTAACTGACCCAGTCCTGGCTGTATTTTATTTTTAGTGTGCTAGCAGTATTAAAATCCTAAACAGAGTCCTGTAAATCTATTTAGAAGCATAAGGAAACCATTTCCAAGTCAATAGAATTGAATAGAGAAGGGAAGAATAGAGAATGCATTGATTTTCTATGTCAGAAATGAAGCAATTTAGCATTTCTTTAACTCAAGGTTCCTCTGCTCTGTGCCAGCACTAATTAAATGTAATGTTTTCTGAGCACAGAAATGATGTTGCCTCATAGAGGAGTAACAATATCAAATTGATGGGCAGAGACATTAATGGCCAATTGGTTCCATTAATGTAACCCAGCACTCCTTCTCCTTTGCACAAGTTTCCCAGCAGAATTTACACTTTTGTGAAATGTTTTTAAAAATAGGCTGCTCAGTGGAGGGGATAGGAGTAGGAGTTAAGTATTTTGCAACTCCAGAATTAGGAACTGCAGAAAAAGAAACTGAAAATTGTTTGGAGGTTTAAAACTAAATCAAAAATAAAATTCACAGGACAGAAGAAGTGACTGGAGCTGGGCTTGTTCTCCATTGCAGGTGCAACTGGCTGCTCACAGCCCTGTGAAACAGAAGGCTCTGCTCCTCCAGGAGGGATAAAGTCACCCAAAGCTGGGTCTGGCTGTGCTGGAAACACTCCCAGAGCAGCACGAGCTGCCAGGGCTCTGGACTGCAGAGCACCAAGGAGTGGAACCCTAAAGTGTGAAGGGTAAGAGCCAATTTCATTGAATTCATCAATCTGAGGAGCAGCTGCACTTGTTGCAATCTCCCAGCTGAGATGCTTTAAATTAAAAAATCTAGCATGAAGGGTTACTTGCAGAAGAGAAAGCCTTGAATTTAACCACAATTATTTCAACTGGCTATCTGTTCTTTTAGCTCCTTTAATAAAAACACAAATCCAGAGAGAACAGGATCAGGATTTGTATTCATTACTTCTCTTCTTGATTGAGGGTAAGAAAAATAATGAAATGTGAGAATTTGCCACATGACAAAAAAAAAAAATATTCCCACTTGGGTTTTATTAATAGCCTGTACCAACTCCCTGAAGGTGTGATCAAAAGGATCAGATCTCTTTTAATTAGTTGTGAGCTGGTCTGTGGGTAAGAAACCTTCCTGCCTTACCTCAGGCAAACCTCTCCCTGGTGAGGAAAACCTGAGGGGCCCCTCTTGGCCTTTCTTTGGTTCCAGAAGGCCAAAGTGAGCCAGCAAGGAAAAATCATCTTTTGGAGAATTCCTGCTGCTGGTGCTGTTCTCCCTGCAGGGTCCAGATCCAGCTGACATCCCCAAATCCCAGCTTGCTCCAGGGGTGCCCTCTACCTGTGCCACAGGGGGATTTTGTGCCAAGCTCAGAGAATGTCCTTGCAGATGGAATTGTCACCCCTTCTCCTGGGCTGAGCCAGCCCTGTCCTGCTCACCAGAGGGGCTCTGGGTTTGGAACTCCTGCTCAGAGCCCTGCCATGGTCCCTGCAGGGATCCAGCCAGCCAAGGGACCCAGCACTGCTCTCTGCCCAGGGAGCAGCACAGGGGGAGCTCACCTGGCCTGGGAGAGATCCTCAAAATCCTTCAAAGGCACTTTTTCAGCTCCTGCTTTCAGTGGGAAATGGGGGTTAGGTAACTTGAACCAACATTCCTCATTTCAAAGGCCCAGACTGCTTCAACAGCTAATTTTGGAGATCACCAGCCTGTGCCTCAGTTTACCTATTTGTAAGCAGGTAAAAAAGAGAAATACCTGCCCATTACCTATACCTGCAGGGCTCTGCCTGCTCTTGAAACTTCTACCCTTGAACTACACATTCCTGGACCAGAATTAGCTGTAGAGGGGCCCAGCAGGAAACCTGGAGGAGATGGGTGAGAGCAGGGCTGGGGAGCAGAGGGACACTCGTGTCACCTCAGACAGGAGGCTCTGCCAGCAGCAGCGTGTCCTGGCTGTCACACAGCCTGGGCTCTGCAGCCACACGTGGGAGCACCCACAGACACCAGCCTGGCAGGCAGACCCCACCATCCATCATCCTGGCACCTGTTTAAAGCCCAGTTCTGAGGTGAGAGGACACATCTCAGCTTCTTCATCTCCATTTGCCCCAGCTCCTGCAATCACAGACCCAGAAAGGAATCCCAGCACAAATTGCTTTTGGCTAATAAATATCAGTCAGGGATAAATAATGAACCAGAGCTCTTTCACCTCCTTATTAATCTGTGGTATTTGCTGTAAAAGCCTCCATGAAGGGAGCTCTGCCCTCACAGGCAATGAGGTGAGGAGGAGTGCAGCAGGTCCTTGGGATCTGCTGGGCTGAGGCTCCCAGCAGTGACTGGTGGGGTGTCCCTGCTCTGCAAGTGGGGGATGCAAGACCCAGAGCCTGTCCCACTGCCAGGACATGCAGGATTCAGCAGCACTGGCTGATTTTCACTCCTGCAGGGCTCATTTCAGCTGGCCCCAGGTGTGGAGGGGCAGAGCATGGCTGTGACTGCAGCCCTGGGCTCTCAGTGGGGCAGCAGCTTGCTCTGGCACACCTGTGTGTGTGACACACTAGACTTTAACCACCTCATAGAAAGAGTATTTTAGCAGAAAGAGGAGCCATTTGCTTGGCTGGTGTCCACCTGAGCAGCAGGATGATTCCCCTCCTGGCCAGGGTGAAAACAGACATTTCTGGGAGCAGAGGATAGGCTGCAGGCAAGAGCTCTGTAGCAAAGGGTGGGCAGCCCTGGCTGCCCCTGGATCCTTGGAAATGTCCCAGCCAGGCTGGACAGGGCTGGGAGCAGCCTGGAATGGCAAAAACCTGGTGTGAGAGGGCAGAGCCTGAGCTATGAAGTGAAGCTGAAAAGCTTCTGAGTGTTTGTCAGGCAGCACAGAGAGCTGGAGAATGAAGCAGTAACTCAGTTCCTGGTTTATACAGGGGTTACCCAGTATGGAAATGGCTCTTGTTTCCCTTTAATCCTTCAAACCTTCAGGAGATCCCAAATTCCCAGTGCCCACATCCCACAGAGGAGGATGAGCTGTCCCTTCCAACCCTCTGCATTCCTACCTTGCCTCACCACTCACCTCATTAAGCTCCACAAAGAACAACCTCCAAAGGTGCTGCTGTAACCAGGGTTCAACTTTTGGGAATCATTCAGCTCTTCCTTCCTGGGGTTATTCACTTAAAAAAACCAAAAATCCTCCCAAGTTTCCTGTCGTGTTGAGGATATAACTTTGCCCTGGGTCTGGAGGCAGTCATGGCATTTTCTGACTGGCAGTGGAGGATTTTGGTCCTCCAGCAGCACGTTCTCCTCCTGTCTCCTCTGAGGAACAACCTTGAGATTTTTTTACTCCAAAATTAGAATTCTGAACTTGCTCTGGAGTGCCTCAAAAAAAGCTCTGTGTGAAATAGCTGTTTCTTGTCAGGCTCCTAAAATCCCTGGCGGTTAAACGTAATTTTTTAAAGGCTTTATTTGCTATCAAGCACCTGAATCCTGTATATTTCACCAGTTAATGAGCTCGTTTTTGAGGAGAAAATGTAGCTGTTAGGAATATTAACTGAAGTTATGCTTACTGCTGCAGCGTGTGTAGGGTGTGTGTAAAAATCCTGCTTTAATGTCTCATCTTGGAGTAAGTCCCAGAAGAGATTGATTCAATTTCCATTCATTATGGGAGCAAAACTTAAAATTACCCCCATGTACAGACACTCACTGCTGGCAGCATCTTCAGGCACAGGGATCAGGGATGTGTGGCAGGGAAACCCTTCAAGGGCTGGGTAAAAGCAGGGCTGGGAATGGGAAGCTCCAGGGTTGGGGTTGGGTTTTCCAGGGGGAGCTCTGGCAGTGATAGATTCCCTTTCTTAGGAAAGGCTGCTGAAATGATAATTCCTGCTTTGTGCTGCCTTGGGAGCCAAAGCACGAGTTCTGAATAAAATATTATCACTTTAAATATATTGATATATTTTGTGCAATACTGAGAATGTTTACCCATCATCAGGTTTCATATTTGCCTTGAAGGTTCTTCTCTATCCCTGACCTTTGTGGGGTTGAGACAAGTTCTGTAAACCAGAAAAACTACAGGGAAATAAGCTGATCTTTAATAAGCTTAATAGACTTAGGGACTAAATTCTGCAGCCACAAAGAGACAAAACCAAAACCTCTTGGAAATGTTCATGAAATTCATCTTGCTAAAGTGTGAAACCATGAATGTATGTGGCAATGACTGTGGTCTTGGTTTTAAGAGAGTTTTAAAAACAACAAAAATGTTATGTGGTGATCAACCTGTGGGGTATATCAAATATATAAAAAAATATCAAATAAGCATAACTGAAAATACAGTTTCAGCTCAGTTCATGATCAGCAGTGGGAAAGGACCAGAGTCAGGGCTGGGCTCACTAATTATGGGCACTTCTCTGGGCATGTGCAGAAGTTTATTCAGCCTTTAGTGCAGAATATTTGTTCTAGAATCCAATTTACTCCTCAGTGCCATTTTCCACTTTGCCTGTTGCACAGCTACTTCTGTGCCACAGGCTTGATGAGTCTTTTGGCTAAAGATTCTGGATTTCTAGTAATGTTGTTGTAGTTTTTGGAGAAAAGGGCCCTGAGAGCCCTGGCTGTGACACTGTGCTGCCAAAATGCAAAGTTCTGTTAGGGTTAGCCATGAAGGAAACACCAGTGCAGTGATGTGAGATTTACAGGAGTGCCAGGACACACCACAGCTCAGATTTGCTCCTGTGCTCATTGGTTTTGTGCTAAAACTCTGTCTATTAGTGCCACACAGACTGGGGTGTCACTCCTGCCAAAGGACAGCAAAGGCTCTGCATGAAGGACAGAACCTTTGTAGAACCCAAAGATTTATCTACTAAATTCAGTTTTAAATGCTTAAACTCACTCAGAACACGGACATTTTGTTTTGCCTGTTTATAAAAGGATTTTGCAGAGGGCACAGACATTTCCCACGGGTTGTGCCCGAGGCTCAGACACAATTTGGGTTCAAATGCCCAAACCCAGGGTTTAGTCACCCCCCATGCCATGGGTGCTTTATCTCCACACTGAATTTCTGCAGTGTGTTACACCTGTATTCATCCTCTATTCCTGGTCTCTCCAAACTCTCAGAAAGGAAACACACCTGTGCTGCCAGCCCCAGAAAGTGCCAGAAACTCAGAAATGACACAAAGTGGCTGTGGCAGAGCGCAGAGGCAGGGCTGCACAAAGCACCTCCAAACAAGAGACATCCTCTGCCTCATGAAATCCTCAGCTGGACAGGAGTGTGTGACTCTGAAGGGTTTATTACCCTAAATGCTACTGATTAGCAATAAACCACTGCATTTCCTCATTCACCACCCAGGGAATCAGTTCCTGACCCTCCCCAGCCCTGCAGGAGCTGGCAGGTGTGACACAGCTCTGGCTACCTGCACAAGGCTGCCCACTTATCCAAGCTTCCCTGGGGAAGGCAATTCCCAGTTCCCAGGACATCCCTGACAGAAATCCTTGGTTGAACACCACTTGGTACTTCCACCACAGGAACTGGCACCAACACTTTGGGAGTTTTCCCCACCCACCCCCAAAATGACGAGCTCAGACCCCACACACATCCTTTAATTTCAGCTGGGCTAACCAGGAAAGGGAGGAATTGCTGCTCCTTGAGAACCCCCAGGGGCAGCTCTCAAACCCATCCCTCCCCTGCTGTCCCCCCCTCTGCATGTCACAAACCTCCCAGCTGGCTTTTGGGGCAGGGTTTTGTTGCTTTGTGCCATTGCATTTGCAGTTCCTATCACCAGTTACATGGGCTGAGTTGCTTCCTCACAGGATTTTTGTGATTGGCATCAAATCCTACCACACAGGAGGAAATGTTATCAATCCTGCTATTGACAAGGTTGTAAAAGAAGACTAAAGACATGAGAGCCAATTAAGTGATCAAGAATCTCTTAATTGCAAGAGTATCAGGTGGAATCCCAAGTAAAGACAAAGGATGAAGAATTTAACACCCCAAGGTCGTTTTCCTTTTATCTTATTTACTTTCTTCAGCCCCAGAGGGGCAATTTGTGGCAGTGGGGTGTTGAACATCCTCAGATCCCACCTGGGAAAGTGGTTTTAAGAATAATTTAAGTGGTTTTAAGAATAATTTAAGTGGTTTTAAGAATAATTTCCCTGTTTCCAGTTTGTGGGAGTGCCAGCATTGTTTGCAGATTTACTGCAAAGACTATGATTACAAAATCAAGTGTTGCCTGTAAAACAAGGCTAAATCAGCAGCCTCAGCATGGCAGTGGACAGCTGAATTAAGTGCTCATCTCTTGGTTAGCACGTGCTTTGCTCACAAGGAGATTATTTCCCAGCACAATCTATCACAATTACTCCACATCATCTCTACAGTTTGCCCACTGCATCAAAATTCCACTCTGTGCTCTAAAAACCTCCACCCTGCAAGAGAACCTGCAGCCAGGCTGAGCAAGCTTCCCAAGGAGATGCACTCACTCCATATCCTGGGTGATTCCTGAGCAGTAGAAATTCGAGAATAGACTGGAACAATAGAAATCTGTATTTTTCCATCAAGCCTGACATCACATCTCAGGATAAGGGAGGGTCCTGCTGAGCTCCTGCCTTTGGCTGGGCATGATGGAATGGAGTCATTTGGGCATGGTTGGGTGGGCTTCCTCTGCCTGTGCTGGGTGGAACAGCCAGAAGGGTTTTTTGTACATTTTTGCACAAAATAAGCACATGTTTGGCAGCCCAGGTAAGAGTCAGTGACTCTCCAAGCCACTCTGTGCCCCGTGCAGAACTCTGCCCTGCTCCACTGGGCAGAGCTCATCAATGTGGCTTTAACCAGAACACCAGAGGGGCCATTTCAAACACAGAAAGCAAAGATCTTCATCTGAGACCCAGAGCTGAAACACCAGCTCACAACTCAATGCTTTTGCCATCTTTTCTTGGACATTTCTGAATGCTTGGGTGCAACACATGGTTGAGACAATTTCTTTTAAGGATAGAAAGAAGCCCTACTGATTTATTATTTTAAGAGTAAATTTCTGAAGAACGTTAAACCCAGAATTAATTATTAAAATTCTCGGGTGCAAATCAAGCATTCAGACTCTAGGAGACTTCAAACCTTGAGTTTCCATCAGTTTAATCAATTCAGCCCCAATGAAGATGGTGTTTGTTGGTGTCCTGAGCACTCAGGCCATTGGAATGTGTCTCTCAATACAGAAATTAGAGGATGAAGTGCTTTATTATCCACCCATGCTGCCTAAGCTGTGAGGGCTTCCTCCCCAACACCTCTGGAATCCAAATCCTGCAGGTTCTTCCCCTCCCTCCCTCCCTGGGTGTTTCCTTTGCCACGGGCTGGGGCAGAGGGGAAGGTCCAAACCCCAACCCCTCAGCCTGTGTAGCACAGGAAACATTCCTTACAGCAAACAAACAAAAACACAAACACAAGCTGACAGGTTTCCCCACACAGCTTGAGCTACAGATTTGTCTTGTTGGTTTTGTTGGGGGTTTTTTTAAATCTAGAATTTCTGGAGAGCCCACAGAGACATCTTGTGCCTGGATGACACATAGCAAGTCAGCAGTGCAGGAAGGGTCATGCTGGGCGTTTTGGAAGGAATTTTCACTGAGGTGGAGACTTCAGGAGAGGATGAAGTCACCTGTTGCTCTCTGGACAGGTGAACTCTGTTCTTACAGGAAAATATCAGTGCTGAGAGCAGCACAGCTCTGGGTACTCGAGCAGCTCTGCTCGTTTGCTTTGTCTTTGCAGTGCTCTCGGTGATGCAGGAGGGGAGGACCCAAAAATCCAACAGACTGTCTCTGCAGATTATTTTGCTCTTGTCCTTGGGCACTGACAACCTGCTCTGCACCCAGCAATCAAATCCTCTGGGCCTCCCCTTTCAGTGCTTTCACATTCATGAAGTGTTCTGGCTTTTGGAGATGATGTGCCTGGCCAAAAACCTGCCTGGACATCCCACCTGCCTGAGCATCCCCAGCCTGGCTGGCTCAGAGCCCCAGGGGCTGGGCAGCCCAGAGGAGCTCCAGCCACAGCTCCAATCCCACCAGGGAGGACTCTGGACTGCAAGGAGACACTTTTCTAAAGCCCAGTGTTGAACTCCTCCCAGTGAAACAGCTCTGACAGCACTTGCTGCAAGTAGGGCAGCCCTGAAATATCTCAGCAGCTACAACAGGCAAGGTGGGAAACTCATAACACGACGAGAAAAGGCTTTGAAATGAGGTAAATGAGTATTTTAGGCAAGAAACCAGGGGCAGAGCCAAGTAGGAGCCCAGCAGGCTGCTGTTGTCAGGAGCAACCCCACTTCCCCCACAGGCAGCCGTGCCCCAGGGCTCCCAGTTTCTCTCCTCCCTCCCTCCCTCCCGTGTGTCCCACTCTGTTTGCTGGCACCACAGAGATTACAGAATGTGCTGACGTACATGAAATGACTTCTGTCCAAAAACAAAATTCCAGCATTTACAAATGCAAGAGACAGAATTCTGAGAGCATGGAGAAAGATGGGAAACAAATTCTGATGGCAGATCCTAGCTGGGTTTAGAGCCCAAATTTCAGAGTTCTGGTCTCCTCAAGTTCCTCGATTCCCAGTTGTTAACACCCACACACTCCATTCTCAGGCAGAGACTTGAACTGCAGACATTCTGTAATCCCCAAGAACCTCTCCCCCAAAGCCAGAGGAAATCAGCAGATATTAAATTAGCTGACACTCCTGTTCATTCCCTCAGCCCCACATGTGGAGCCACAGCTGGCTGGAATGTTCTGCTGGTCGATGCATTCCTCTCTATTACTTTCCACCTCTTGCACATGGAACAAAAGGCTACAAAGTGCAGACATCAAGGAGAAAAATCCCAGTTCCACTACATTAACTAAGGCTGCCTACTATTGAGAGCAGTGATAGGTAATCTATAAAATAATTTCCACAACCCCACCATAAAAGAATGCCATTGTCAGTGCAATCCAATAGTACCAGTGGCTGGAAGGGAATTTAGTCTACAATGAAAGTTACTCCGTATAAAACAAACAAACAAACATGTTTTTATCTTGTAAACCACATGTGTTTATGATGGGTAGAGCAGCATCTCTGGAAATCACTGGGCATGAATTAAGGAAGCCTAAACGAGGATCAAAACTTGGGTGACAGCACAAAGTTAGATATGAAGACTACAACTGTCTGTAAACAAAAGGAACAATGGTAAAACCAAATTTAATCCCAGTTTGACAAGCAGGCTGGATGAGGAGCCCAGCTTACTTAACCTCCTGCATTTAGGATAAAATAAGTTTCCAAGCCATCCTCCAAAACAGGTCCAATTCTTTATTCCCTCTTATAAAACACATCCAGAAATCCAGAACTCAGTTCTTCATCCCTGGTAAAACTCTCCACATCTCTGCACCTTTTCACATTTGGTGCCCAGCCTCAGTGCCTTGGGAGCCAGGCTGGCTGGGCAGAGGCAGCACAGCTGTGCCCCTCACACTTCCAAACCAGAGCATAGCCAGTGCCAGCTCTGTGCTGTACATTCCCAGGTCAGAGGTGCCACACAGATATTTTGGGATGCAGGGCCAATACAAAAACCTTCCCAGAGAGCTCCAAACCCTGCCCTCTCTCTCTGTTACTTGGTCAGCTGGGATTTCCTCTGTGTGCTGCCCAATCTCTTGGATTAAAGGGACTGCAGCACCTTTGTCAAGCTTGCAGCTGATCTTTCTGATCAAGCCTGTGTCCATCCCCAGAGGGCAGCAGGACCCTGCTCTCCACCTCACAGAAATGAACACCAGGGGAAGAATAAGAGTCAGAGATGAAGGCAGCTGCTCCACCTCATTTCTGCTCCTCCTGACCCACCCCAAGGCTCTGGGCAGGCAGATGGAAGCAGCACAGGTTGATTCCAGCTGAGAGGAGGTGGGGCTGAGCCTCCCATCCTGAACTCTTTCCATGCTCTGCCCTCTCCCATCTGCTTTCCTCAGCACCCTCAGCTCTGGGCAGAGCAGGTTTGGTGGGGCTGGGGCAGGGGGAGCCACGGCAAAGCAATAACAAACACCTCAGCTAGCAAATGTGAAGCTTATGAGGATTTTATCTGGCCAAACCCACTCCATTTCCAGCAAAACAGCCAATCCACCAGCCAGTCCAGTGCAGCAGGAACCCAGCCCTCTGCTTCCCCAGCTGAGGCTCTGCAGAGTCAAACATTAAAATGATTCAAGGCAGAGATAACACAGCTCCAGTTCCTGGCACAGCCTCTTCAGCTGCTCATCACTCAGTACATTTTTGAATTCCTGAGCAGTGGAGGAAGCAGCAGTAAATGCAGTTTATGCCTGGCCCAGCTACAAATGGAGACAAGCTATTATTTGCTCTTTCCAAGAACTCATTCAATCGAATCCAATTTTAAAAGCTTTGGAGAATAATTTGAAATATCAGGAATTTTGGGTTCCTTCTGAGCCTCCACAGCACCTTGACACTTCTCAGTGGCTCCGAGGTTACAAATCCAAGTAGAACTAATGGCAAAACAGCTTTTTGATTCCATTGTGAAGGTGCAGCTTGTGTAAGCAAATATCTGTCAAACAGTCCCACCTCTATGAAGCTCCTGCAGATACTTACTTCAAGTGGAAGTATTTTTAGTATAATTGCCATTAAATGAATTATAGGAAGCCAATATAATTTTACAACTGATGAAAAATATTGCCACTTTCCATCATTAAAGCGATTTTTAGAACTGCTGCGATCGCATTTTGCCCGTATATTGTCTGTCAATATAGCTGAGATTCATAAAAGCAGGCCAGCTTTACAGAACACTTGAAATGCACTTTATGTGCAGCCAGAGACACTTTCTGGTGAGCAGTATGTGCTTGCCACTCTCCAGACTGGAGGAGCAGAGCTTTCCCTGGCAGTGGCACTGCCCCAGCCTTGCAGACAGCCCCAGAAAGGACCCTCAGCCACACAGGCAGCTGTGGAGCTCCAGCCCAGCCACACCTGGACATGGTGTCTCCAGCAGCCACAGGTGACTTTCCTCAGCACAAACAGTTGTGTTTCCCAGGAGGGCAGAGCAGGAATGGCAGCCCCAGAGCCCTGCCCTGCTGCTCCAGCAAGAACCAACCCCTCAGAAGGAGCAGGAGAAAGAGAAACCCCCATCAGCCAGTGCCCACTGCTCTGGCAGCCAGAGCTGACCCCTAACTCTGCTTAGGAGCCATGCAGAACTTATTTTCTGCTCTATCTTCAGCCTGTTGGCTCGATAATTTTACAGTTTAATTCCCAGAGAAAAGGGAGGCAGAGGAGCCCAGGAATGGGTGCTGGGAGATTCAGGATTTGGATGAGTGGCCCATCATTGGCCTTGGCAAAAACCAACGTCGACAAAGAGGCAGAAACCAATCCTCAGCACTGAACAGAGCAAGAAAAAGAAATGCATTGCTGTTCTTTTGCAGGATCAAATGCTTTAACAACCAACTGTAATGGGAGCTCAGCAGTGATGGCTGGGTTTGCATTTGGGCAGTTTCAGTGGGGAGAAATCTTCCTCTGCTTGAGCAGAGCATTGGCTGGCCACTGTCACTGCTGGGGTAAATGACCAGGACTGTAAAGATGCACAAGAGAGGGACATCAGCAGAAGAAGAAAGGCCCAAGCCCCATCCATGGAATCAACAATGAAAAACAACCCAACCAAACACCCAGCATCCTTCCCCCAAACCAAGCTCCTGAGAAAAACCACAGTGCATGTTTTTAAATGAATTAATTCTCTTCCCTGCTGCTGGTTTCCTCTTTGGCTCTGCAGTGATTCTGTTATCAGGCTTCCCTAATGACACAGAAAAATAAATTCTAGCTTGCCATTCTTTTCCTTCAGATAATCTGCCCTAATTGAGTGTTTTACTGAGCAATCAATTGCACTTCACTCACTTTCCTAGGCTGGAATTACAGAATTAGAAGGGAAAAGCTTGCTTGTACCGACCACACTGCTGTGATCCTGGTGTTAGGATGCAGTTCACCATGGGCTGAGCGTTCCTGTGCAACCCTGAACCCCTGCTCTGAGCAGGTAAAAGGAGACCTCGTGCTCACCTGCTGGATTTGGGCAGAGTTTGGGAGGAGTCAGCACCATCCCTTGGGATGGCAGCTCCCACTGAAGCACTCAGCACTTCTCCCAGGATTTAAATCTCCAGGGCTGAATGTCTCTGACAAATAGTATTTAAAGTTGGGGGTAAGGAGGAACAAAATCTTGTCCCAGCCTGGTTCTTTCACTCTTGTCAGCCCCTGCAAACCCCTGAGGAAGAGCAGTGCCAGAGAGGGAAGGAATGGCTGGAGGCAAACAGAGCATTGCTCTGTAATTGATACACCACAGGCATCACACAGAAAATGCCATATTCCTGATTTAATACTCTGCTATGTAAAAGTTGGAATTAGCTTCCAATGCATCCTATTAGCGAGGCTGCAATGTGTTAAGTTAATGTGTGAAGGCATTTTTAATATTAGCTCTGGCTACAATTTCCCATCTGATTGAATAGAGAGGAGGGGAAAAAAAAAAGGAGTTTGTAAATCTGCCACTGCAATGGCCAGTTACAAGGTTTTTTATGGCTCCCTTGTAATGGAAACATCAAGTCCACAGGTAAGCACTGTAACTGTGAGTAAAAGACATCAGTTTATTAGAGGATGTAAAGAACCAGAATAAGCTCCTTGGTCTCAGACCCATCCCAGTTCTTTATTGCAGCAGAGCAGCACAAAGGGATGGCTTTGGCCTTTATGGAATGTGCAACACAATCTGATAACTGACATTTGTCTCTGGCTGGTGCTGGCAGGCAGCCAGCCTTGGGAATGCCAGTCCAAACCTTTGCCTGGAAAAGCCTTGTAAAGCACAATGTGGGGCTGTGTTTGCACATGCAGACCAAGTGCCCCCACGACTGGATGATCGGAAGTTAAAAATGTGTGCAGATAAGAAGGTTGTGGGGGTTTTGTCTTAGTTACAGGAAAAGCCACAGAAAGGCAGCCTAGAAAAGTAAATATTCCATCAAATGTACCAGCGAGAGGCTCAGCTTGGGATGGCCATCACTCTGATGATGTGCACCCTCACCTGAAAGATCCAGTGTGCTGTTTATTGTCTGCCTGTCAGCTCTGGAACACAACCACCAAGCAGACTCACAACTGCTGCCTCATTATGCATTTTTCCATTACAGGGAAAGCAAATTTAATTTATTTCATTCAGTCCTTCTGCTTCAGGAACTTTGAAAGTCCAAGTGAATGGGAAGGTCCAAGAATGATGGCATTTGCTCTGCAAACAGCAGAGTTGAATGGTTAAATGGTGTGAAAATAATTTACAGTCTATTTTTTTCTTCTTTATGCCTGTATCCCCTGTTGGGAGTTCTTTCAGACATGGACTGATCCTCACCATGGGTCTATAACAGAGGTGGGCAAGGCACCAGGTGCAGCAGGCTCTCCAACACTCTGTCCACTCTCTGGGCTTTAATTCCAGGGTTGGATGTCTCTAATAAATAATATTTAAAGGTGGGGGTAAGGAGGGGCAAAAGCCAGAGAGATTTTGCTTGAGAGACAGCAAAGGACGATTCCCTCCTTCTCAAAGCAGGTATGGTGAAGTGATACCTGCTCTGGCTCTGGACCAAGCTGCTTTGCAGACTCATTGAAAAGGAACAAGCTGTTTTAATTAGCTCTCCCTGGACTCGGGGACATGTGGGTCCCAGGTGAGGGGGGAGCAGAGAGAAATAAATAAATAAATAAATAAATACACTTAAATGGAGAGCAGGCCAGCCTTGCTGCCAGCTCTCCCAGCTCTGCCTTAATCACTTTGAAGAATACAAGTCCACAGTGACCTCTGTTGTTCCTTTCATATTGGAGATTAAAAGATGAAGCACTGGTTCTGCAGCTGGTGAACACACAGAGAGGAAATCAATGACTCTTTCAGACAGGTCCCTGTGCAAAAAGGGTTACTGCAGACATGAAATAATTACTTTTAATTCAACTGTTTAAAAATAGACCCTACAGAAAGAGAAATGGCCTTTCTTTCTAAAAAAACAAGGCAAATGGATTTTTTTTCAGAAGCCAGAAAATCAGATGCCTCTCATTTTAGAAGAGACCTTCAATTAAATATTTTCCTCCACTTCTCATCTTTGATTTCAGGCAGTAAATCTGCTGGAGGAGAACATCAGGCAGTGCCCTGGATGCTCTCAGGGCTCTCTGTCACCATCACCAAGCTGTGAGCAGCAGGGGCTCAGGCACAGGAGCCTGTGCCAGGGCAGGGTCAGCACAGACACTCCTGATGTCTCAAACAGCCAGAAATTCCATCAGCACCTGCAGCTTGTGCTGTGCCTGCAGTCAGGAAAGCACGGGGGACAGTGCAGAGCCACCTCTCACTGTCCTGTGCAGCCAGCAGGGAACAGAGGGCACAGAACCCCGAGCTGCCCTGCCTGCACCCCCCAGCTGTGCCCTGGGGACACAGGGTGGCCTCAGCCCTGGGCTGGACCCTGCTTTTCCCCCAGCCTGCCACCTCCTGCGTGGCTGAGGTTGAAAAGGCAGCACCAGCTGAACTTGGAGCTGGACCAAAGCCATTGCAATGCTCCAGCCCTGCAAGGGGAGCCTTTGAAGGCTTTGTTGCCTTCTGTGCCATCCCAAGCTGCTCGGGAGTGATAAGCAATTCCACATGAAAAGGAGCTCAAGACACTATTTATTTTTCCTTCATGTGTAACAATAGCAAACTGTATATTGATCCCTTTTTCTGGAAAACAGCCTCCATTTGGGGCTCAGGAATTGCAGCCAGGTTAATTGCACGGTGCAGTTTGCTGTTTGACCTTCTATTTTTATCTTCCCTGGCCATTTCCACAGCTCCTCCAGGGAGCACCAGATGTTTGAGTAGATGATGCCACACAGCTGGAGAGAGAGGAGCAAGCAGCCATGAACTTCTGCAAACACTGAGCAATGTGAGATTTACCAGCAGTGCTCAGGCTGCTCTCACATGGACAGAGCACAGTTTATTCCTTTAAACACAGGAACAAAGTCAAGCAAAGCAAAATGCCACAGAGGAGCTGTTGTATGAGTGAAAGTCACACTGAACACAGCCAGCCCCAGGACTGGGAGTGGGCTGGAGTGGAAATAAACCCTCCTGTTCCTGCCACAGGGCCTGGGGTGAAGCCCCCATGGATCCAGCACATGCTCCCTAACCCCATCCACCCTGCCCCTCACCTTCCCACCTGGCTGCATTTACCAGGCTCTCCTTCCCATTGGAAGTTATCCAAAGGTTTGGGTTTTCCCACGTTTGCTCTGCTGTTCAGGAGTCCCCAGGCCCCTTTTCCTGCAGCTCTGGATGTGATGCTCCTTGCCTGACCCCTCTCTGGGGCACAAACTGTTCTGTGAACACGAGCACAGAGCTGGTGGAGTGCTGTAACTGATCATGGGAGAGTGTCTGGCACCAGCTACTGCTCAAACCCACTTACATAAGACTCTGAGGTATTCAGAAGAACTAAAATTACCCCCTCCTCCAGCTGGCTCCTCTCTGAACCCTCATCTGGCATCGTGATGACAATGGTGGGGCAGAGGCTGCTGGCAGATACAGCCTGGGTGGAGAGGGAGGCTGCAAAACCCTTTCCCAGCAGCACTGCTGCACACTGGAGTGAACAGGCCACTCAGAAAATTACATGTATAAATGTATTTTTATGTAATTATAAATTCATCATTTTAAATTAGAAGTTTAGAATAAATTTATAAATAATTACATTATTTTTGTATAAATATATATTTAATATATATATTAAAAAGTACCAATTCATTGCTGGGGTTTACAGATTGACTGACCAAGGCAATGAATGCTTGGCACTGCCTGGAACTGCTCCTGCTCTGGGACACAACACCCAGAGTCAGCCCAGCTCCAGTGTGGCAAATCCTCCAGGAATTAAAGCTACTAACGCTTGCAGGAATGGCACTCACTGCATTTCAGCCTCTAGAAAAGTTAAAATAATTCAAGAAGCCAGGCCCAGGAGCCTTGTTGGTCATTCCCCACCAGCACTGCTTGCTCCTACCCTGCTTCCATGGAGGTTTGGAGCTGCTGTCCCAGGGCTCCGGGGGGTTCAGGCTCAGGGCACAGCCCAAGCTCTGCGTTCTCAGTTCCCCCAGCTCACCAGGAGCAGTTTCTCCTTTCTCTGCACAGCACAGAGGCTCCAGGAAGCCCCAGCACCCAAAGAAAGCCAGTGCTGCTTTCCCAGAGTGAGGAGTGACCCAGCAGCCAGGCCAGCCCTGCAGCTCTCCACAGCACAGGCACCCCTGGGAGGCACCAGGAGCAAGACCTGCCTGAGCATCCCCCAGATGTGGCTGGGGCACGAGCTGCAGCTGTGGTGGGGAGGATTTCAGCATTCCCCTCATGCAGGGATCTGGGACAAAGCTTCAGGCACCAGAGAGCTCCTGCTATTTTGAATTTCTGAGCTGAAGCAGGTCTGTTCCCCCACAAAGAGCTGCACCCTTGGTGATCACAGGGAAGTGAAAAACTGTTTGATTATTTAAATGATGGGAGCTGAGCAGGTACACTCAAGTTAGGGGGAAATGTGTGTTCCTTTTTGATAATAGTTTTTATTTATTAATGAAATCATCATGCTGTAATGTCACCTAAATTAGCCTCAATTAATTTCTGAATTAATTAGGTGCGTTCCTGGTAATTTCTTTC
The DNA here is from genome assembly GCF_022539315.1 of Serinus canaria. Taxonomy (NCBI): domain Eukaryota; kingdom Metazoa; phylum Chordata; class Aves; order Passeriformes; family Fringillidae; genus Serinus; species Serinus canaria. The sequence goes on from NC_066329.1 coordinate 12,812,120, forward strand.
TCTTCTTACACTTTTCAAGAATCTTTAAATGATAAAAGGAATTCTAGTACAAAGAAATGGAGAGGTCTCTTTATAAGAGACATTCAAGATAAGAATAGAATAGATACAGAAGGCAGGAGGGTAAATCTCATCAAACTGCTTTGAAACCACAGAGCTGAAGTCAATCATTTTATCAAAGTCACTAAAAGTCATCAAATATCCTCATTAGGCACAATTTTTGATTTTCAGAAGTGATAAAGGCTAATGGAACTGCAAGCTTTCCACCCCAACTCCAAACCATCCCCAGCACCACATGGGGACACTGAAAGGGGTTTTTGGCTGGGGAAATATTTCTATAAATATTCTGTGTGGGCCTGGCCCTTCACTGCACAGAAAACTTTGGAGACAAATGGAGCCTGCTCTAATTTTACCTGAGGATCAGACCCACGTGGATTAAGGGTTGTTGGTGTTTTGCAGCAGGGCAGATCTGAGTCATCAAAAAGGAACAAAACACAGAGCAACCAAAGTCTCACCCTGCTGCACACCCCACCAGGGTCCAGGGGGTCCTGGTGTCCCCAGACAGGGCCCCACAGGTGACACTTCTCCCCTAAATTACATTTGGGGATTCACACAGAACCACAGCATTTAATCAGCAAAACGAGCCTGACAAGCAGCCTGCAGATTTTCTAGGTGGGTATAAGGGGGAGAAAATAAAAAATACAAAAACTCCTGGAAAGGAATTGTCCAAAACTGTTTTGTTCCTCTCTTCACCTTCCAGGGATTGCCAGGGGGGCCTTTGGGGCTGCAGCTGATGGGTACAGAGAGGCTGCTTTACCTAAATCAACCCCCCAGGGCATTACACACTCTTTACTATTACTCTGATGCTTCTAAAAATACAATTGCAAAGCTGTATAATCTGATATAAAATTACAGCTTATTTTACCACAGAAGGAGGAAAGAAAAAAGAAGAAAGGGAGAAGAGACTGATGCCACTGACACATTTGAGAACACACGATGTGTTTTGATAGCACATTGTATTTGCAAAGCCTGTCCCCAGGCAGGCTGTGCTGGGATGAATTTGGAATCAAAAGGCACGTGGTCAGGCTAACTGGAAATAATTCTGGGACCTTTCTTGCTGGCAGTACAGAAATGACAGAGGATCCAGAACAGGCATCCAAATATATATCCTCAGAATTTAATTAGAGAGAATTATTCTTGCCTACCTAGGATAATTGCAACATTATGTTGTGATGGCTGTTAGCATCACATATGCTTACAGATTAATAGTGTTTCTTCCATGTCTGCTTTTGATTTAATCAGGCCATCACTCATTACAATCATGCATGGCTGGTTCTACAAGATGAGAATGCATAAAAAAAACAACTTGCCTGCTAACACAGACCTGGAGCTGCAGGGCTCTGCCAGCAGCTGAGCTGTCCCCAAAATGCACCCCTGAGCTGCAAACAGCCACAGCACTGCTGGCTTTGCCTGCAGGGAGCCTCAGCATTCCCAGAGCATTGCTGCCCTCCAGGCAGGACACAGCTCCTGGGTGCCCTCACACACCTGCAGATTCTGGGAGTGAGAGCCCAGCTGGGATGGGCTGGCTCTCAGCCAAGCCTTGGCTCCTGGCCAGCTCTGCCACACCATCAAAACCCACCTGGGGACACTTGGGGACTTCTGTGGGCCTCATATACATTAAAGGAAGCAAAAAAATACAATATGTGGCTACTTTGAAGCACAAGTGATCACAGAGGGACTAGATTTACACATAAAAGCAAAATATACATTTACACATAAAAGCAAAATATACATTTATACATAAAAGTAAAATATACATTTCTACTGTGCCAAAACAGAGACTGAACCTGTGTTTGATATTAACACTGCAGTCCTGACCACAACAGAGCAATTCATAATGGCATTTCTAAAAGCAATAATAACAAAAGATATCACCAAGTTAAAGACTCCTGAACAATTCTCCCCACTCTACAACATCATCCAGACATTGACCCAAGAACAGATCACAACTCAGATCAAAGGAGCAGACACAGACCCAGCAGAGCACCACAAACCCCACCAAAACCCCAGGGACAGCATTGTGACGCCTTTTCCATGTAGCAGACATAGCAGCAATTACTTTCATGCATTTCCAAATAAATTTTAAAAGGTTTTTTTTTGGGTAATAACTTCACAAATTCTGGCTGAACAAAGCTGCCTCCACACTTTCCATTGTTTGGAGCTGCTATGTAATTGGAGAACTTTTTTCTCTCTTTCCTTCTCCTCCTCCCTCCCTCCCTCCATGCCACAGGAATGCAATCCCTCTGAAATTAAGCATCAATGCCTAGGACACACATTTTAATGCAGCCCAGAAGCCACGATCATCCCCTTAGAAAGAAGCAATCCGTAAAGCAAAATACACTCCGTGCCTGCATGCTAATGCAGCAATTAATCATTTTGATATCCTTGCTCTCTCCCCTGCTCATTTTCCCTTGATTTTTTGATGTCAGAACCAACTCAGTAGAACAGCACACTTTTAAAAAATCATCTTTCAAGTAGCAACATTAAACACCTCAGAGTGGAAAGCAAACAAATCAATACATATTATAGCACTCGTGGTATTGCGAGCTGCAAAGACACAAAACTCCCTCTGAAGGGAGCAAAACCCACCTGAAATCCAGCAGCAGTTTTGTTCCAAAACCCACCCAGCATTCCTCCTTCCCGACCCCCAAAGTGGCTGTGCCACCAAAAACCAGGGATTTGAAGGGAGAAGGGTCCCATTTCTTCCTCCAGAAGCACAAAACCCTGTTCTAGCAAAGCCCTCCCATCAGCACAGCACAAAAAAACACCACTGAGGAGGCCAAAAGCGATCCCACAGCAACAGTAGAACAAGACTGAAATCCACCAACAATACACATTTGGAGAGTTCTAGGAAAGTTGAAACCTTCCCTTACCTTTAGAAGCCCAACAGGAGCCAGCAGGACAGGAACCTCCTCCAGCAGAAGAGGATAGAAGGTTCTGGTGGTGGGTTTTGTAGGTTTGCTGGTGGGTTCTGGCTGGTTCCAGCACAGGTGGTGCCAATAATGAGATTGGTTCTGGCTGGTTCTGGTTGGTTCCAGCACAGGTGTTTCCAATAACGAGATTGGTTCTGGCTGGTTCCAGCACAGGTGTTTCCAATAAAGAGATTGGTTCTGTTGGTTCTGGCTGGTTCCAGCACAGGTGTTTCCAATAACGAGATTGGTTCTGTTGGTTCTGGCTGGTTCCAGCACAGGTGTTGCCAATAACGAGATTGGTTCTGTTGGTTCTGGCTGGTTCCAGCACAGGTGTTGCCAATAAAGAGATTGGGTCTGTTGGTGCTGGTTGGTTCCAGCACAGGTGTTTCCAATAACGAGATTGGTTCTGTTGGTTCTGGCTGGTTCCAGCACAGGTGTTGCCAACAAAGAGGTTGGTTCTGGCTGGTTCCAGCACAGGTGTTGCCAATAACGAGATTGGTTCTGTTGGTTCTGGCTGGTTCCAGCACAGGTGTTGCCAATAACGAGATTGGTTCTGGTGGTTCTGGCTGGTTCCAGCACAGGTGGAACCATTAACGAGGCTCGTTAGCTGTAATGAGGCTGATTAGCTGCACCTGTGCCCCAACTGCCCCTCTCCCATGGCCAGTGAGAGCCCCCTGCCCTGGGGTGGGCTCAGCCAGAGGAGAGGGCAGTTCCCAGCTCAGGTTTAATGCATTCTGTGTTTGGATCCACACGTGGCAATTAACATTCATTTGCAAGAACAACGGGCTGATTAATCAGCTGGGATTGCAAATGACACACTTGCACTCGAGGCTCGTTTGGTTTTGCACCGTGCATGGTATTTAGCTAAACCTGTGATTAAAGGCCAACTTCTGAGGCCTTGAGGAATAAACTTCAGCTTTGATGTTGCTGATAAAGGCAGGGGTTTTCAGAGAATTTGATTCTGTGGGGGAGTAAAGAGAAATTAGGTGTTTTGCTCTTTGCCAGTGTTTATGAAATCCAGGAGCATTTTAAATTCAGTGAAGAGTTGTGCTGCAGAGGGGACACAGGACTTTATTAGCAGAGGAAGAACACAGGGCAAGATTAAAGCTGGGGTGCAGAAATCACAGTGACAGGAACACAGAGCTTTGCTGTTCCAGGTTAAAGCAGCTCAGGCTCTGTGGAGTGATCCCAGGGCACCCAGAGAATGCCCTGCAGAGCCAGCTGCTGTGGAGGGAGGCAAGCAACAAAATCACCTTGCTTGTAATGATATTTATCACTTTTGTAGTACCGTGGCTCTCTGATTTTCAGAGAGTTCATGTTGATTTATGGGTGAGAAGAAGGCCAGAAACAGGAAGGGTTTGGGGCAGCCCAGCTGCAGTAGGGGTGCAAACCCACGTTCAATCCCATGCTCTAACTTTCCTTCCCAAGTGCCTCTCCCCACACAATTTGCTGCCTCATCTCCTTGGCTGAGCCTGACACTTTCTGTCATGCTTTTGATTATTTTCCTGCCTTTCTCCTGAGTCATTCTGTCATCCTTCACCAGACCTTTGCATCCCAGGGGCTACAGACCCACTGGCAATGTGTAACTGCTGGTGTGACCCACCCTCCTGAGCACTGCAGCTGCAGAGCAATCCTCAGCATTCAGGTCAGGGCTTGGGCCCATCATCCAGGCTGGGGAAATGGAGATACTGCCTGCCTAAATACAAGAATTCTTTAACTCCATTGCTATTAGGCTGCAGCCTTAGAGGAGAATGACCAGGGCTCCCTTCAAGGTTTCCTTCCATTACCTCAGGTCTGTCCTGTTGATTACTTTGAATCTTTTGCTCATCCCTAGAGGATCAGCATCAGTCACTGGGGAATAGGATGAAATTCCCCTCCCAGTGCAGAGGGCAAACCCAGGGCTGTGACCCCTTCTGTCCCTCCTTCACACACGTTGGCAGCACCTCTCTGCACAGATCTCACCAGACTCTGCTTTCCCCTGCAGTGCTGCAAAGGAGCTTCACAGGAGCTTTCCCTCTGTCAGTCAGAGTAGGCTGAATTGGAAAGACTCATTCCCAAAAAGAATTTCAATAGAAAAATGATAAAGCTGTCAACAGATATTATTTGCATGAGATCACTGAACTGCCAACCATCAGTTTGTAGGTGAGCAGCAGCCAACAGTCAAGGACTTCAGCCTGAGCTTGCTAAGAGTAGTTCTTCTGATAATTAAACACTAATGTTCTTCCATGAGTACATTATAATGAAATAAATTGCTTCCAGGGAACAATAAACTACAGGCAGCATCTGAAGCATTTTAACAGCACAGAGCATTTGGCTGCTGCAAGATTCACTCAAAGAGGAGAAAGGTAATAACATCTCAGAAGCCATTTAGAAAACCATTTGCTGAACTTTCAGGGTTTGTAGGGACAAACTGGGGCACTCCAGTGTGAGATTTGGCTCGTTCTCAATGGCTCACCTGGAATGGAAACACACACTTGGTGCTGATCTGGGGCAGGGACAGGGCTGGCCACGATGGCTCAGGGGTGGCTCTGGGACCTGTGCTGTGCCCTCAGAACATCCCAGAACGTTTCCCTTCAGTTTTTCTTGCTCATCTCTTGTCACAGCTCTTGCCTGCTGTGTTTTGGATGGGAAGACTGCCTGGAACTCACCTGGGGGTCCTGTCTGGCCCCACAGCCCTCGAGCACTGGACTCATCTCTTGGGACACAGCAAATTCAATAACAATTCCAGACAAAAGCCAGGCCCTCAACAGCAACATTTTCTTGCCTCCTAAAGCAGAATAAATGAAATTATTATTGTAGCTTCCTAATGCTTGAAGTGTGCTATAGAAATATTTACAAAGAATTGAGGAAGGATATTGCACATATGTTTCCAATTGAATGAAACTGTGCACGTGCCTCTCTAATTTAAGATAATATTCTGACATTTGAAGATGTAAGTTGTGAGCACAGCAATAAAATCAAAGTTTAACTGTTTGTTCTCTCCCTGCAGGGCAGCAAGATTTGTCTTTCTTGGCTTCTTTACCTTTTGGAGCTGGTGGAAAATACATTTTTCTGTCATTATGCTTGTTTTAAACACCAGGTTGAGCTTGTTCTGCTTGAAGAGTTAGCTGCTGCAAAGGGTTGATTTAAGAATAAATCATATTCATGTTTATGGTGCAATTTGCAAGCAGTGATGAACATGTTCTGTGAATGGGAGCTGCACATGGTAAAAACTCTCTGGTACCCAAATCCCAACAGCCATTGTGAAGGTAAAAATACAGAGATCACTCTGAGTCATGTGCAACAAGAAAGAGAAATCTCCCTTCTTCTGCTCTCTCAATTGCCTGTACATTGGCCTTTAGCCAAGACAGATGGATTATCACCAAACAAATTTCACTAAAGCCTCCTTGCATTTACATAATGTAAGTTTCTAACATTTAAGCAATTAAAAGGATTGGTGCTTATGGCTTTAAAGAACTTGTGGGTTAATTACGACTCACTCGTTCTGTGCACGTGATGGGAGAGAGAAAATGAAGATTTTGGAAGTTGAGGAACTTGCTCACTGCTTCACCCTGCATGGGGCATGCTGCTTTGATGAAGGACTTTTTTTGCTTGAGGAGGAATAATAAGGGTTGAATTTCAAATTTCTTTCAATGCACAAATCCCCTTCCATAAAATCTGACTTTTAGGATGGGATTGACTTCTTTAAAATTGTGAGGATACAGTTTTGTTTTATGTGAAGAAGCTAAAGGCAGCTCTTCTTGGCTGCATTCTGAATTCCAGCCTTGCAGTTCAGGGGAACACAGGTCCCTGGCTGATTCCCCAGAGCCTTGTGGAACAGAAATCCTGATTTAGGCAGCACCACAGGGAACAGGACTTTGGCTGAATGTGGTTTCCAGCGAGGTGGTGTCCCATGGAAAGCACCTTTTAATGTGCTTTTTGACACTGCTGGGTTCTCCCATGCAGGAAAGGGTGGCATTCCCTGAAATGTGGGTACAGCAGGAGATGGTGCCCCTGACTGCAAAGGGCCAGCATTAAACACAAGCACAGCTCCTTTCTGCAGGGACAAAGGCAGAGCTGTGCTTTGGTTGAAGCTCTGTCACTCGGTGCAGAATCAGTTTAAAAAGTATGAAATATTTTATTTTTATTTTCAATTATCTCCTTTTCCTTTCTTGTCATGACTGATTTCATTTTGGAGGTGCTTTTTCTTTTCAAGGTAAGAAAATAGACATTGAAAGTGGGTTCTGGTGCACAGCATTCAACCACAATGAAAAAATACAGCAGGCAACTAAACTGCAGCACAGAAAAGCTTCACTGGATTCTCCTGCAGAAACTGAATGATGGCTGTGCCAAATGTTTGCAAAACTGACCAAGTAATTTTTAATTATTATAACAGGGCACAGAGGCTCCACTCATCACTGCTAAAATTCCAAGCAACTCTTGCTGTGTTGGGTGCTGCACAAAGATTGAGTCGATGGTCAGGGCTAATAAAATCAAATAAACAAGGAAATCACATCAAGGGGGAAAAGAGAGAGATAAAAAACCCATGGGTTTATGATTTATCAGCTGATTTATCCAAGGACATTGAGAAAGTCTTCACCTGGAATGAGCATTTCAATCCAGACCTTTGCAGCCATGTTCTTGCAGTCCTTAAACAACTTTCTGTCTCAAAGTGCAAAGAAAATTTTCCTGATCTTGTCCCTTTTTTGTTCTGCCCAATTTTATTACTTTAAACCACAAACTACTTTTAGAGGACACTGATTTTTCTTTTATGAAAACTAAGTATTAACCAATATTAAAGCTCTGTCCTTTGATTTCTCTACATTAGATCAAATTTAAAATTGCATGTTATTTAAAAAAAAAAGAAAAGAACAACCAAAAAAAACCCTAATCCTTTTTTATGGAATTCAGCTCTATTTTTACTTACTTTTTTATCCTCCTTTTCCTTTCTATTTTGTTCTGTTCTATCAAAATAGGCCTCCTGGTAAGTAATACCAGTTAATAGCAATTACTTAAAGTATATTTTGTTTAGTAGAGAAGCAAAAATCATCCTTGATTTCTTGATGTGTTCTGTAATCCATGTCATATGGATGGCTCTGTAAATCTTCCTAATGCCTAATAAAATACACTGCTGAATAGCACACTCATTACATATTAAACTGAAAATTCTGCTGCCTAAGTGCTGGTGTGTGGTTTGGAAACAATAAAACCAGCACGGAGTTATGAATTACAATCAGTTTTCTACATTTCTGATTCATAAAAATACATTTTTATGCTCTCTCCTTAGCCAGCATCTGAACTTTTCATCCAGCCTGTGCCAAATGAATGCAATCAAAGCATACTGTCTTTATTTACTCCTGCAAAAGAAAATGTCCCATTGTTTCTAAATTTGACCCCACATGAATGTTCAGAAGGTTGCATTTATTTATTATTGTCACTCTTTGGGGTTTTTTTTGCTTCCAGGTCAGGGCTCACAAAATTTGAATTTCCTCCTCCAAATGTTTTTGTATTTCCCGTGTGCTGCTTTGGTATTTCAAATAAATACATTTGGGTCCTGCATGTGCCTTTGTCTGGTTTGGTATTCCATTTATTCCATTCCTCTCCCTCTCCTTCCAGTCTCTCAGAAGAGATGATGGCATTCAGAACAGCCTGTTTCACAATGACCCCAGCAGCCACAGGCCTGAGGAGCTCTGTCCTTTTCCACCATTTCAGCTTTCCTCAAGTCTCCAGCAGCACAAACTCTCTGTACACAAATCATTTTCCTTTTGCTCCAAAGAGTGTCGTTTGTGAAGGGAGGAGAACAGCAGGAGCTGCAGCAGTTGTGCAGGGGAGGCTGTCAGAGGACTGGCACCATCTAATGGGGTGTTAAAAGCAGAATTATCAGCATTTATTGCCAGCACTCAGCACTGGTAATCCAGATTAAAGTCAATGGCTCAGCACAGGAGAGGGAACAGTGAAGAGGCAGGTTCTGCCCTGTGGGTTGGGATGGGACAGGAATTAGCTGGGCTGGAGCTCCCAGCACTGCAGCTCTTCTGGCACTCCCCGGGATGAACCAATGGCTCCACTGGCAGCTGGCAGATAAAACCACAGAACCATCACTGCAGTGGGACAGAAAAACCCAGGAAGCACTCAGCAGCACCAGCACACAGCCACACCAATCCCCTGCTGGATTCCACCACGGGGGGGTGAATTCAGCCAGGGCCACCCAGCTGCTCCCATCCAGAGCTCTGCTCCTGATGCCCGTGCTGGAGGGAAGCAGCTGGGAAAACATCTCTGCTGTGCCAGCCTCCTGCAGGATCAAAGCTGGGGGCTGGTCTCAGTTTGAATGACTCTGGTGGGAAGAACAAGAGCACAAAAGGTGGAACCTCCCAGATTTTCCTGACAGTGTTGCCTGTGGCTGGGTGTCTGCCCCAGCAGCTCAAACTCTCTGCATCCTTTGGACTTTGCAACGCTTCCTGCTGGGAGGAGTTTCTTCTACCACTGCTGCCCTCATCATTTCCATTTTTCTGCTGGTCTGTTTCCTTTCCCCATCCAGAGCCCCTGCCTGTAACCTGTAGCCATGAAACCCCAGAGAATTACAGAAGGGAATAAAGGTTCTGTGCTGGCAGCACCTGGTCAAGAGGCTTGAGAGGCAAGGGGGAATTGCAGCAGAAATCCCAACCACAGAGTCCAACTTTTCCCACAGGTCTGTCAGTCTCTCTCCCCCCACATTATCCACATTGACCCACATTATTTTGGACACCATTTGAATCTTCCTGGCCCCAAGCTGTGGAGTTTCTCCTCTTTTGTTTGTACCTTGGACAGCTCCCATGGTTACCCACCCCAGCTCTCAGGGGCTTCAGCTTTTCCTTCACCTGCTCTGGCTGAAATGAAAAGTTTGACTCCAATTAACAATCCCCAGCAATTGCTGAAGGGAGAGAAACAATCACTCTGCTACAAAGTTGAATCCATCTGGGTTGTGCAGTATTAAATAGAGCACAGAGGGTACAATTTCTGGAAGAAAAGAGGATCTAAGAGAAAGTAACATCACTCAGATCAGGTTAAGAGATCCTTGACCGGAGAAGGTCAGGAAAACTTTTAAAAGTTTTGGATAGAGAAATCTGCAGCTCTCTCAGCTGGGGATGACTGAAAACTCATAGTTCAACCTTCCACCTCACATGAAAGGATTTCCCATCTGTGGAACTGAGACTGAGGAATTTTAGAGAAGGGAGCCTAGGAGATGGCAGGAGGGTCTCTGTGTTGGTCTGTTGTTGATTGTTAAAACATCCTCAGCTTCTCACCAGAATGTTTCATTCCCAGAAAGTCTCTTACGAGGTCAGTTGTCCTTGAAGAAACTTTATGACTTGAAAATGAATAGAAAAGGATGAGGAAATGTTAAAGGTAAGGACAGTTTTCCAACACCCCCACTTGCAAAAAGAGTCTGAAATAGCTCTCAGCCTCATTTGTTATTTGGTTTTTTTAATTTTTCTGATAAGCTTCCACATCCCTAAATACATTCCACTAGTTTGGCAAGGTGGCTGGAAAAGTGAAGTTGGATTTGATCTGTGGATGGGCATGGCAGGGAGTGCTGGGACTCAGACTGATTCTGAGCTTATGCAGCAGTTAATTTATTGCTGGGCTAATTGAATAATGCATGAGACCTTCCACCTGAGACTGCTGAAGTTCCTTTATGATCTCCATGCAGCTTTGGAAGGACTGTGATAAACCTCTTCCAGCTTACATTCAGCACCTACACTGGAACATTCTGAGTGTCAGCTTCTGAAATATGGAGTGGTGACTGCATGCTATGGAAACTTGCTCAGATTTGGCAAGTATTTAATGGTGCTTTCCATATTTTCCCCTGAATTTTTATCATCCCAATCAATTCAGAAGAAGATGTAACATTCAGATCTTAATAAGGCTGTAAGCAAGCATTTATTTCCTTTAAAATTTTCTATTAATTACACAGCAGCTAATGACTTTTAAGAGTCTGCTATTAATTAATTTACATTGGCTGTCTTTAATTGCCTATTAAGTACCTGGACTCATTTGCGAGATTTACATGGAATTGTTGCCAAAAATGTCTTGTGCAACTGCACCAGTTCCTTTTTCTGCCTGAATTCTCTATTGTTCCATGCCATATTTATCATGGTTACTTTCCTTTTGCACAGCTAGCCTCTTAGCAGCTTAGATCTAAAAGCATTTAAAGTAATTATCCTCTGTAATTACCTTCCTCCATTTCCCTGACTCTTTTCTAATAGTAAAAAAGCCAAGAAAAAAAAACCAAGAAAAAAAAGCCCTGCTCAAGAACAAAACAGATTTGATCAGCTGTTGGCCAGGCATTAATTATTTACAAAGAATAACTGTGTAATCTATAACAAAGCATACACTAATGGTTAAGACTTGTCCCTGAGGCTAAAAGATGAATTTATCCTCCAAGGAAAATTTTTAAATTGCAAAAAAATTCTGCAATTCCACGCTGAGAAGAAAATGAGATATTTTTAGCATTTCAGATTGTGTAGGATATTTCCCTGGTCATGGCCTGCAGAGATGGGAATGAGGTTTTCCACCTCAAGCAGATTTTCCAACAGAACATCCCCCAGCACATCCCTCCCTGCCCAACTGCCCAGCCTGGAGGAAGCTGCCAAGAAAACAGGAATGGGTTTGAAGCTGAATCCATTGGAAGGTTCCCTGACACGAACACATCACTGCCAACACTTGCACTTCACAAAAAGGCATTTCCAGGGCAAGAATATTCCACAGGAAAATGTGTCTGTCTCTCAGTAATTTGCCATGCCCTGAACCAGGAGTGCTTCTTCCTTTTTCCCCTTCTGTAATCTTATCTAACATAGCTGTGGATGTTCCTATTATCCATACAAATGTCTAATCCCTTTTGAATCCCACTAAATCCTTATCTGTCCCACAGGGTAAATTTTCTTTGTGCAAAAACCCTGATTCCTTTTAGCCTGTTTCAGATTTGTAAGTGATCCATCTCTCTTGTCCTTGTGTGATGAGAAAGGGTAAACAGGAGTTTCCTTCCACCTGCTGAGTGTTGTTTTGCATACCTCTTACACATTCTTATTTCATGAGCTTCTCTGCTAGGATAATATCCTTAATCCTTTTCAGCCTCATTTCATAGGGGGGGGTTGTTTAAACAGGACCTTTTTCCCTTTGGATGGAGAAGAAAATAAAATTATGAGATGTGAAATATATAATTTGACTCACCAGAACTGTAATTTTACACGAGTATAATTCCATTGAAATCAGCCTCTCCCAATGTGCAAGGCTTGGCTGTGCTCTGCCTGTGCCTGCAGTGGCACCATATCATTTTCTGTCCTCTGCTGCACATTAGGGAGCAGTTCCTGTCCTTTTTCTGCAGCACAGCTGTACCCTGAGCACGAGGCTTCCTGTGACTCTCCCAAGGCTTTCTGTGACCTGCTTCCAAATCATTTGGACACTCACACCATGCCCAGGCAGAAAGCTCTGGGAGAGGCAATCTCTGGGCTGATTTCACTGCTTCAAATGTGCTTGGCAAGGAACAGGAGATGGATGGGGAGGAGGGAGACACCACATGTGGCCATTTATTTTAAGATATGTAAATGGCTGGCAATATTCTCATTCTATCATATTTTATACCAGCAGCTGTGTCTTAATTACACAACAAGTGATATTTTGTTGTGATGAGAGCCCCTCATCACAGAGCCCCCACCTTCCCTTGGGTAAGGAGCACTCAACAAATGTCTCAGCTACACAGGATAAATGGATCAATGGAAGATTATTTTCCCTGCTGCACAGATGAGACACAGCAAGAGTTAATGTTGTAAGAGGTTTGTTATGAAGGTTTAAACTGGATCTGAAGTTCCCAAGTCCCAGTTTGGAACTTTAAAGGCCCAGCACTGCTCTGCCTTGCTCCTCAGAGAAGCTCAGAGTGGGATTTGGCTCCTTTCCCTGCTCCCTGTTCCACCTGTGTCCCTCCACTCCTCCTACTCAGGGGCTTCCAACTTTTGTTTGCTTCTCTTCCTCTGATGAACTCGGTGTCTCTGGGGAGAGACCCCAGCCAGTGACACCCAGAGCTGAGTGCCTCCTGAACTGGAATTTATGAACACACAGGAGGTGCTCCAGCTCTGCTCAGCTCCACGAGAGAAGCAGAAGCAGCAGAGATAAAGCAGCTCTTTCCCTGCTGATAATTAAGTGACCTTGTCAGAAATTATAGATGTTTACTTATTCAGCAGAGAATACACGAGGAGAGAAAAAAAGGACATAATTGCCTTTATATGTCAAATGAAGTATAAAAAAATTCCAGCTTAAGATAGAAGAAGAAGGAAAATCTGTCACCTAAATCTTTATTTTCAGAAGGCAGTATATAATGGAACTAATGTGACAAAAGCTTGAAGAATACCTTCGTGCATTTTTTGGTTTTTATATATGCAAATCAAGTAAATGTAGGGCTTAAGGCTGCTTATTTAACGGCTGTATAATGGGAGCATTAATGTGCTTTGGCTTGAAAAATGCATATTTCAGGCAAAAGGAATTATTTGTGTCAATATTACTGTGTGGGCAATATAGAGGTGTAAAAAAAGGATTGATAATCCAAATAGCAGCAAGTAATTCCATACTGCTGCAATCAGTGGGGAAACCCCCCCTGATTCCTGCAATTAATTAATTAATTCCTGTGTCCCAAAGACAGAACTCTGTCCTTCCCCCAGGCCCAGGGCAGACCTGGGGCAGCCTCCACAGGAAGGGGTGTGCCAGCATTTGCTTTGTGCAGCCTGTGAGAAACCTGAGCTCTCCTTGGCCCAGGAACAACAAACAAATGTAAGAAATTGTAATCAATGTCATCAATAATTGTTTGTAATAAATCCAGCTGGTGATGATCCCACGCAGGCTCCACACCTCGGGAGGGCTCCATGGGCCCAAGAGATCCCAAATTCAGGGATGTGTCCCAAAAAGGCTCATCCCCAGTGCCTGGAGAGCTGGCCAAGCACCACAGGTTTGCTCCTCATGCATCAGTTCATTGGGCTCTCATGCATGAAGGAACTGGCTGTGCAGACATGCAGCACTGGGCACTCGTGCAGAAGCTATTGGGGCACTCATGCATGAAATAATGGGGCACTCATGCCCAAATCAATTCTGTGCTCCTGCATGAAGGCACTGAGCAGTCATGCAGCTGGTTTTCAGCTAATTACAGAATTTTTTTTTAATTATGCAGTGTCAAGTTACCTGCCCAACAAAATGCCTGAACTGAGAGATTTAGGAATAGAAAAGATTCTGGCCTTCATATTAATTAAAATGGCATTTCTAGTTAATGAAGTAATTATGACATTTACTTGATCACATGCTCCAGAAGCAAGTATCATAATTTCAAGTCATTTTTAAAATAAAATTATTACTTCTATGCTTTCCATAAATAATGTGATTTACCTCTAGCCATGATCCAGAGCTGGCTGCCCACCTCACTGCTGTGCCCAGGGCTCTGCAGCTGGACTGGAGAAAAGCTTTAAACAGGAACCAAAGCAAACACTGAGAATCCAAACACCCACAGAGCCTGAGAACTGTTTAAGGCAAGTGATTCTTGGGCCTTGCAATTCCTACATGTTCTTAAATGTGATGGCTGTAAAACACACCTGGCAAATTAGGAACAGGATGAATTTTAAATGCAGCATCAGGCGCCTCTGAGTTGAAATCAATGGGGCATAATTAACACTGTTCCTCCCAGATAAAGGTCTTCTGGGCTGTCAACATTTTTTAATACTCTTAGGTCTGAATAGAATGTTCTTTTGTCAGTAGATATTAGTTGGCAGGAAAAATTACTCATGACCTTTTAGCTTACACCAATAATTCAGGCTTCTTTTTTTTTGCTTAAAGCCTGCACACTGCATCTTCCAGAAAATGTGACAAAACATAATGGAAATAATTCTATTTTAGCATTCAGTGCTGGGTGGTTGTTTTCAGGCAAGAATAAAAACAATATGCACTTTTTTTTTTTAAGGGCTAAAGTCCAAGAGAGACAGAATTTCATTATTAGACCATGTAAATTACTCAGTGGCCTGTGTGCCATTGGTACTCATAATATTTGGATTTTCTTCCTGCATTCTGAGCATTTCTGGCCAAGTGCTGGAAGCAGGCAGGCTCTAACATGCAGCACTTGTGTGGATTGTGTCCCTCTCAGGCATCACCAAGGAGAAACCTTGATTGATGTCACTGCCAAACCCACCTTGGTGCCATCATCTGTGCTGGGCACCTGGGTTTTGTAGGGTTCTGTGTGAACAGCTTGGGAGAGGGACTGCAAGCAGAGGAGCCAGGCTCAGAAATTCTGGTTTAGAGTTCAATCTGTGCTTGTGAGGCAGCAGATCTCCAGCTGTTCAGTACCAGGGAGGCAGAGATGGAGAGCAGATGCTCCCTTCAAGACCCAGCTGTGCCTGTGGAAGAGGTCATGGTCCCCAAGTGCCCATGAATGACCCTCCTGGCCTGCTGGGAGTGCAATTTGCATTAATCACTCCATTTGTTAAAGGCCAGAATTAACCAGACTCTCTCAGATCACTCGTTCAAATCATCGAAATGAAACCTCACAAATCTTTGCTGAATTACTGGGGAGAGAAAACTTCTGCCCAGAAAGTAAAAGGGAAGTGACTTCAGGCAGGAATCTCTCCTGCTGCTGGGGCCAGAGCTGGAGAAGTGATTTTTGCTGGTTTTACTCCTCGGTTTGGTGTCAGTGCTCACACACCAAGGGGAAACAGGGCTGAGTCTAAAGCCCTGACCCAGCAGCTCTTGCACACCCTGAGAAATTACCCTGAGGTCACCTCGCTGCTTCACCAAATTCTCATGGTCACAGCTTCATAAAGACAGCACTAAACCAAAAGTTTTCACTCTATAGTTAACCTCAGGCACTCTGCTCCATCAGTGTGGATGTTTGCTCCCATCCTTGGGTATTCCTGATAAAACCTGAAGCATTTCCCAAAATATTTACTGTAGTCAATGTTCATTGGTCCTTGTACTGCTTAGAGATATGGGTAAAGTTGTAAATAAGGGTTAAATGTAATTTGATATAAAATTTGGGGGCTAGGTATACTTAAATTTGGGTATAAAGTTGTGAATAAGAGTTAAGTGTAATTTTATATAAAATCTGGGGTTTAGATGTACTTAAATGTGGCCAAGTAAGCAAAAGCTAGCATTGACAGGAGGAAGAAAGCTCTGTTTTACTGACACCATGTTCCAGTTAACAGGAGCACAACAGAGCTGGTAAAAATTGTGTTTTCCAGCACGTGTGGTCAGGAACAAGGCTGGATTCCCATCGGTTCAAAAACCCAGGGCTTGGCATCACAACTCTTCTCCTCTGGATGATTTTGCAGTTCCCACACGTTTCTTGCACTGCTGGTGGCAGCCATGGGGAATTTTCACAGTCCATGCCAGGGCTGCTGAAATTGCAAGGAGCACAAGAGCAGCAGCAATTAGAGCCTGTTAGAGGTGGCTGAAAACCCCACAGCAAAACACAGAATTACCCAGATCTCAAAGCACTCTGCATTCATTAAGAATGTAGAGTGAGGCCATTTTTCTGTGTAGAAAACAGAGAAGATTGAGCTATTTCTCTAGTGAACTCTTGGAGGCAAGCAAAGGTCTGTGGCACAGAGATCTAGTCTCTAGATTTATTTTTTCTTGCATATAAGAGCATATTTTAGGCAGAAATAACCAAATCAGAGTCAATTTCTTCATACTGGGAGTGTTCTGTCATGCAAAAAAACCCCTCAAACCAACCCACACCTTGGGCTTTTACCTGGAGTGAAACATCTTGTCAGCATTTCAATAAAATCTAAGCTCTGTGCAGTAAAGCAGGAACTTAGGTGACAAATAACTTGGTTTCAGAATTCAACACCCACTCCCCTCCCAAGCAGGCAATCTTGTCCTGACTGCTGTGTTTTATGGAGCTGGGGGACAGGAGTTACAGACACTTACTGGTTCTAAAATCCCCTGCTTTTGCCATCTCCTGGGATGAAGCACTTGCCACTCATTAGTGCCTTTTTCAGGTTAATTAAGCTCTGCAATAGCCAGAGCCTCGAACAACACAGCCTGACACATCCAATTTATGCTGTGCCATTGCCACTGGATGGCATGAGTTAGTTGTGCTGCAGCAGTGGATGTGAAAGGGATCAATTAAACGTGGGCAGCTTTTGCCAATAGGTATTAGAGCATTGAACTGGTTTAATTCCCATTAAACTGGGAGTTCTCATTGTTCTATCAGGACATGGCCATGGACGCTGTGTTTGCCTCCCAGTGCTCATGAACTGAAAGGAAAATCAGTGTTTGCTCTTGTTTAGATAAAAAAAGGACAAATAACCTTGTCCTGGCAGTAATAACCCTCAGTAGAGCCCTGCTGCAGTTCACTTGCCCTCTCAGATTGGTGCTTCAGCTGTGATAACATCATTCCCCAGAAATTCCAGTTCCAGCACTGGAAGGAGGTCAGAGCCTTCATGCCAGCTTCAGAGCCCTTCCAAAATCCAAAGGCACCTTAAACCGAGTGTTTGGAGCTAAGCTGATTGCTAGATTTCCTTCTCCACCAGCCATGTGTTTGAGGGTCATGCCAAAACCCACAATAATCCAGCTGAAAGACAAAACCCTCAAACACAACCCATTTTTAACCCTCTCAGCTGCAGCCACACCATGGCACACGCAGGGCTTTGTTCAAAAGCTGTGTGCCCTGTGTGGGGCATTGCCCAGGGAGGACTCAGCTCCCAGGTGTTCCCTCTCTTAGCTGGGAACACTGAGGGGAAAAAACCAAGCCCAAAAACAAACCAAAGGCACCTCTGAACTATTTTACCCTGTTCACACCTTTTTCCTACCTCACCTCCAAACAAAAAGGAAAATACAGTAGCAAATATCTCTTCTCCTGTAAGAGGATCTAAATGTAATGTATTTATGAATCACATTAATAATGGAATAAGGAATTGATGCATAAGAATGAAAACATTTACATAGCACAAAGAAGCAGCTTTTACTATAAATTATTAATAGCCTAATAATGACAATATGAAATAATAATTAACAAAGGCACAGCTATTATCACCCAAACAAGAAATAGCTTGACTTAACAAAGGATCCTACATAACAGATATGCTAATCTTATTTTCCAATTTCTGGAAACATTTTCTGTTACTTTTCAAAAACTCATTATCAAAGTCACAAGTAGGAAACTACTCAAACATTGCAATATTTTGGTTGTAAAACAATTTGATAGTTATTATAAAGGTTTTTTTCATCTCTCCATGGGAGAAGAGGATGAATTCATTTATGCAAGAGTAATTTCTTCCAGAGCCATTTTGTGAGATGATTTATTTGTAGAGCGGGACAGACAATAATAAAGTCTCAGATTTAAATAGTGCCTTTCATCCCAAAGGATCCTGAAGTTCTTCCCAAATGTGTCTCTGCTGGGGAATGCCATCCCCCAGCTCTGCAGGATGGATGGGGCTGTGCAGCAGCACAGAATGCTCTGGAGCAGGTGCAGGCAGGCACTGAGGAGCACAGGGCAGCAGGACCCACAGCTGGGATTCCAGTCTGCTCCCAACAGGCAGATCAGGATCTCAGGGGGGCACAGCAGAGGTGGGTTGGAGTCCCTGAGCCTGCCTGTGTTGCTGCTGGGCTGTGATTCATCCAGAGCAGCTCCCATCCCAGCAGGACTCACCACTGCTGCTGCTGAGAGCCTCTGAGGCACAGCAGGGCGTTTGGAAATGTCCCCACCTGCTCAGAACTGATTCTCCCAGCACAGTGTTCTCCCCCAGCCGTGCAGAGAAACCCCCTGCACACGTTGGGGAGCCACTTCCCCATCACAAACTCACAGTTTTGTATGCTGAAAAGATTTGGGACTGAAAAAAAAATAATTAAAAAAATCATCTGACTTGTTCAGACAGCTAATCCCATTCTTTAGGATGAATTCCAGGATAAATTCATGACCTGAGAGACTGGCTATGAGCAATCCAAGCCCCACCAAAGCATTAAGCAGCAATTCACTGCTCAGCAGCAGGTGACCACGGCTTTTTTCAGCAATCCTCCTGCTGACAGAGTGAGTATTAAACACCAGCCAAGCACAGCAACATTCACCTGTTCCCCTGCTTCTATCCCAAATTCACTGCAGGCAGCCAAAACGCTCCCAGTGCCTCCACTGGCTTTGGGCCACGAGGTGTTTTCTTTTTCAACTCTTTAGGAAGAGAGAAATTTCTTTTTGCTTTTCTTTTTTCCTCGTTATCAAGCAATGCCTGAGCAGAGTTTCTGGCCAGGAGTTGCTGCACTCAGCCCACAGGAGTGGTTCTGAAGCCCCACACTGCCAGGAGCAGAGCTGAGCACTGACAGCATTGCTGCATGCAGCCACTGGTGATTAAAGCAGCCCAGAAACACCAGAACTCAACAGCAGACAACTTATGCCACACTTGATCAACATTTCTGATGACACAGGAGTAGCAGCAGTGTAGTCTCTCCCAAAAAAACCAAGGGGGTGTGGGTCAAGGGGGTGTGGGTCCTGGCTTGGCTGGCCCAGCCAGAGCTGCTGGAGCACCCAGGTTTCCCACAGAACTATTTAGGTCACAAGAATTACAGACAGGGAATTTAAGCATGGATTAATAAAAAAGCAATTTCCACTATCAGTGTTTTTCAGTATGCTTGATAATCCTTTGCTGTTCATGAGCTCTAAGTGCCCTCACCCCCAGGTCAGTGCCCAAATGGTTTGCAAAAGGCCTACAGAGGATCATAAACTGGGGCTGCCATTTGCTGATCTTTGTCTAGTCCTAGAGCAATCTGTTGTGTGACAGGAACAGCAGACTCAGCTTATTTCACAGAAGTCACCATTTCTTGGGCAGGGAGAGAAGCAGCATTTATTTTGTTTTATTCTTTCATAAGGAATTATCCTCTCTGTTGTGAAAGGGTTGTAGAAATGATTATTCTTTATGTGGCACTTGGGGATGTGGGTGATGCTGGGTTGATGGCTGGAATAGATGGTCCTGAAGGCTCTTCCAGCCTTGATGGTTCTGTGGAACATGGACCTTTTATATTTATGCATTCTGCAATTATATATAGAACCTTTTCATATTTACAGCATGTAATTCAAAATCTCCAAGGTCTGCATTTCTTGGTCTCCATACCCAAGTCCAGAGAACAGAATTTCAATTCCTTAGCAACTTCTTGGTGTTTCTAAGTGTTTCCATCCCATGGTAACAAAGAAACAGCTTCTGGACATTTGGAGGAGCCAGAATGACCCCACACTTTGTATTTTCAGATTGAAAATTTGAGTTTTCCTCTCAAACCTCTCTCTTTCTGCCTCTCTCTCTCAAGGAAAGGATAAACATTCAGCAGCAGATGTTTACTAAAGGTCACTACATTTATGAGTACGAGCAGAATCCTCCAGTAAAGGATGGAATTTAATATAAGTGCTTCCTGACAAAATGGAATTAATTACTACAGTCTTCCTTGCCTAAGATTCCATTAAATTAAATTTTTACATTATTGCAAATCTAAATAAAGCAAAGATGTGCTAAAGGTTTGTACAAGGGATTGTCAATCAAAGCCCTGCTTATCTAAGGGGAAGCCTCAAACTTGCTGGCAGCAGCTGCTGGGAGAGGATTTAAGGTCAGCTTTGGAGGTGGTGGTGACTGGCCATCCCTAGATGTTTATGAGGGGACATATTTGAGTGATTATGCCCAGTTGGTGGATTTATTTCCAGACAACTCATTAGCAGCAGCAGCAGCAGACTTTTGCAAGGACACAGAGACATTTCCATTCCTGGGATTTTTATAACATTTGATTGGCACTTCTGGACAACGCTGCACCATAAATATGGAAATATGAACACATTTCTTTTTCCATCGTAATGGTGCAAAACCAGGATTTCTGTGGATGTCTTTTCCAGTATCTGCATAAAGTAAGGCCATGGGTTCCCAGCATACACAAACACCACGGGCTGGAGTTCAGCAAGCAGAGGAGGAGAGCACAATGCAGAGAGAGGAGAAACTCCTTTATTAACATATTCCTACTCATATCCATTAGCATTCCCATCTCTTGGGAAAACCACATTCCTGGTGGGAGATTTAATCACTGTCAGGCTGAAACACCTCCAAAAAACTAAGGACTCCAGCACTAATAAGCTCTTAAAATGGATGGAGATACTCTGCAAATTGATGTAAAGTGTTACTCAATTAGAAAAAACCAATATTATACAATGTCATTAAATGGCAAGCAGCAGAGTGAATCTCTTGGTTCCAGCCACTTGTTACAATGAGAGAAATTTTCCCTTCATGGTGGTGATTCCCAAGGAGTTTCCCCAGTGAGATGAAGGCAGGGAACCCGGGCAGGCACACAGGAACCATCAATCACATGAACCATGGCACTGGAATTGTCTGCCACACAAAGCTGCCAGGCAAAAACATCGGGGTCATTAAAAGCCACGATAGCATCTTGTGCTTAATGGAGTACCACAGAAAAAGGAAATGAGCCTTGAGAAGCTGAATGCCCTTTACTCAATCCCCAAGCATTATTTGTTCTTGTCCTTATGTTCTAAATTAATATCTTGTTTTCCAAGCAGTGTAGCATTTCCATTACAATCACATGCCACTCTGGGTTAGCAGAATCGTTAACCAAGCTATTTACATCAATTCCCAGGCGGCTCCTTCTCCCAGGGTTGCTGCTCATTCCCTCTGCTGAAGGTCCTGATCTCAGGAAGAGCCAGGAACAGACAGGAGGTGAGAGACAGCAAGGGGTGCCAGCACACTGGTTTAGCTCTTTAGGGATTGTTTGGGGTTTTTCACTCTTGTTCAGCTGTGGGATTTTCAGCCCAGAGCCATCCAGGACAGTCCCACTCTGCAAGAAGAAAGATCAGCTCTGGGGTAGGATGAGAGAAGAAGCTGCCAGGGTCTCTGAGACCTTTGGGTGCCTCCATCCCTCAGCACATCCTGACCAGAATGTTCCTCAGCAAAGCCACGCCAGGCTGCTGTTCAGGTGATGAAGGTGTCACTGAAATCCAGGAGGAAAAGAGAATCCCTCTGGCACTTTGTTTGTAGCCACAGAAAACCAGGCATTGATTTACTCAGGTCAGGATGTGCCATGGAAAACGTTCCACTGCCACCTCTGTGAACTGGACCTTCCACAGATTTATACACACGAAACCAAAAGCAGTTCTCCTTCACTGGTCCCAAATGACACAATTCTAAGGATTTGATTTCCCACTGGTTATTGATCCCTTTGATGCTGTTTGTCCTCATTCTGGGTTCTCACATCAGTCCTTCTCCAGCCCAGGAGTCTCTGAGCATGCCAGGGTGATGCTTGGAGTTTCTGTTCATTCCCATCCAAGGATGGCCCCAAATCTCCTGTGCAGCTGCTGCTCACTCCCAGCACATGGAGATGTTCCACTCACCAGGCCTGACCCCGTGGAACAGCAAAAATCCCTTCAATTCCCATCCTTTTGAAAAGAACCTTCAACTCCCTTTCCCCTGGGCAAAGGCAGACAAACCCTGACCACAGCTACAAAAAGATTTTAAAAGCTGCATCATTTCCAGCCAAGGCAGGGTGGTTATGTCAGGACTCCCCCCAGGCTCAGGTTTTCCTGGGGGGCACTGGGAATTTTCCCCAGGCAAGGAGTTCACTCCTGCAAATTCTCCAGGCTGAGAATCCAGCACTGTGCCCCATTCCAGCACTGGAGAAATTCCAGCATTCTGAAAAACTCTAAAAGCAGGGACAGAATTCATTTCTATTGTAACTCCTGCATTCCAATTCCTAACTTTGATTGCCTATCTCCACATAAAAAACTTGTAATTAAACTTTTAAAAATATAAATACCTTTTAGTGTTTGAAATTTGCTATTTTATATCTTCAGGATTGATCTATCTTGTTGAATAAAGGCCAGAATCTCTGGCAAATATATTGTGCAGGGCTCAAACTCATCTATTTCTAAAGAAAAGAGAAAAGAGAATGAACTGGGTTTTTTCCAAATGGAAAACTGAAGCTGCCTATCCCTGAGAAAAATTGTCTGCACTGAAATTTTGAGATCATTCTGATAATGCTTCAATCCAATATATATATTTTAAATTTCTTTCTTTCTTTCTTTATTCTCCTATTTAAATATATATCATTAACCATGCAAGTGGAAACTGGACTGTTTTGTTTAAAAAAACCCACAAATCATTAATAATCATACTAACAAAATTTCTTAAGGAAGCATTATAAAACACCTTGTCCCCCTAAATTTAAACACTGTCATGGCATCAGTTTGCTTTCCTTTCTCCAAACTTTTCCTGTGTTCTAAGGCTGACTGAAAACCAACAGTAATGGCCCTGGGTTTCTTGGCCAACCCTTTAAAAGTGGAGGATGCAGCCAAAGCTGATTTGCCAATTTAAATATGACAGTTTTATTGCCTGCTGTTTAGCATCTGCCATAATTAGAGCCATTAGAGGAAAATATTTTATCATTATATGAGAATTTCTCATCTGTGGAAATATTTCTGCACAGCATCTAGTAAAGTATTCTTACACAGTCTCCAATTATTCAAATTTTTCAGTCTTAATTCTTTCTCTAAATCAATGTGGCTCATAATTATTTTAAGCTTTATGGAATTAGCTCTTTTAAAAGCACTGCTGTACATTCCATGACAGATTTGGGCTTTATTCTGTTTGCATATTACAAATATAATCCAGCTATAATCATCCACTGCTAAAACATAGTGATTTGTTAGTCCTCTAATGGTTCAGCCTTTTGTTCCCAACGCCCTAATTCTGTGCTAAATGTGCTTTTTTTTCCCCCATTTTCATTTTGCTGTCACAGGCAGCTTTGTGGGATCAAGCTGGTGTTGAGTAAGGGCCAGGCAGGAGGGAGCTGTGCCATCCCTTTTCTGGGTGTGTCTTCCCCTTCATGGCAGGTCATGCTGCACCACACCAAGGATTGTCTGGATTTTGCACAAGTTGGAGAATTCTCTTGAAATCTTCTTGACTTTCCTGCCAGTTCTTTAATTCCCATTGCTTGGTGACCTCCAATTTCTTTTGATTTCGAGGGCAAAGCCTGAAATTCTTAAATAAGAAACGTGGATCATCTGGGATTTGAGATGGAGCTCGCTCAGTGGGGTCTCAGAGAAAGCAGAATTCTCTAAGGTGCCTTAAATTTGGGATTTCACAGTATGAATTACTTGGCTTTTGTGCACATGAGAGAAAAAAGAACTTGAAGCTGAAGAGGAAGAGCAAA
Organism: Serinus canaria; assembly: GCF_022539315.1. Taxonomy (NCBI): domain Eukaryota; kingdom Metazoa; phylum Chordata; class Aves; order Passeriformes; family Fringillidae; genus Serinus; species Serinus canaria. The sequence goes on from NC_066329.1 coordinate 12,836,251, forward strand.
CCTAGGAAACCTCAGAGGTTAAATCAGAGGCTGAAGGTGCTTTGCCATTTTGGGAGGTTCTGCCAGCACCATGCATTAAGAGCAGAGAAGTCTTGATTTTTAGCTGAACAATGCTGGACAAAAAATACAGGGTAATTCCTAAAAAGTGCAATTTGCTTCTGCTTCAAGGGGTTGAGCACAGCAAACAGTGATCCACAATTCCCTGGGAGAAATGGAAGTTCTCTCTCAGGCCAGGGAGTTTCATCAAGAGCGTGGTATCAATGCTAAGACGTTCTCCAGAAGAGGAAAATGCTCTTTTCTGGCAGGCACTTTCATATATTTTAAAAAGCACTTGGCTGGTTTGCACATTTAAGACCTATTGGATCAAAGTTATGCCAAAATTAGTTATGTACCAGCAAATAAAAATAGAGAACAGGCCAGAAGATTGCAAGAGAGAAAAGCAACTGGTCACAATTCAGTGCCTGTTTTGAACTGACAGATTTGTCAGACAAATATGAAGATAATGGGGAAGGAAACCAGCTTGATAATTTTGTACAATACAAAATTTGCATGCAAAGCTCTCTGAACACTGCTCCTTCAGTCACCAGGGCAGGGAACCAATGGGCTGGGCAAGGAGGGATTCAACAGCAGTAAATAAAAATATGCATCCCTTGGCATTTTGAAAAAAACCCCACAGATGTCACATCCAGGCAATTACTGGGCCTCAAAATGGACCATGCTGCAAATGGAAATGAGAAACGGCATTTACTTACTCCTAGCTTTAATAACATATGCAGATATTGTGTAATGTGTGTCAAATGCCATTTGGCTCAGCAGAATCTAATTAATCTCAGCTCTTTCCACCACACCTTCTGCTCTGCAGACTCAACACTGTGGGGAAGATGTTCTGTGCCTGTCAGGGCTGACTGGAGAATCTTTAATTTCTCCTGCTTTAGTAGCCCTGCTTGTTGTGAGGCCTGACTCAAGGTGAAAGCCAACAGGAACACTCCAGTTCCATCCATCAGCATCCCAGCTCCCAAATGGAGGGGGTAGGACAGATCTCCCTCTGATTCCCAGAAGAGTTGAAGTGCTCAGAACCTCAAACAAGCAGGCTCTAATGGGAGAAATTGGATTTTCTTTTCCATGACTGCTCTGTAGCAGAGAGCTCAGCTGCCTGAAATGAAGTTAGAGCCATGCCTGCCATGATTTCATTTTCCAACAGGCAGGCATTGCTGCCATCCTGCTGGAACCCTGGGCTTGGAGTCCAAAAAAATGGGGATGGGGCTCCATCTCTCTTGTTTGTCTCCTTGGCCTCTGCAGCAGTAAAAGGAGTTTTGTCTCTCAGGAGCATCTGGTGACTTAGGAATGCAGGTGGGCTCTTAATTCACCCCAGCACATTTCAGAAACAGAGCCCAGTGCCACTTCTTGTTCTTCCTGAAGATCTTTGATAGGCCCTAAGTCCTATGGAAGAGTCCTACTGTGCACTAAGTTGTTAGAAATGCAGGAGGTTTTAACTCATCAGTGAAAAGGAACTTGTGAATCAAAGTTGTCCCACAGGGCTTTGGGAAGTTCTCGTTTTTCTTACAGTGATGAGCAAAAACCTTGAATAACAGCACCTAAAATAGACACCCAGCCCAAACCAGTAATTTGGAGAGGCAGGATACACTGCTTTCCATCCCTTCCACTTGGCACCAAAAATGTTCAGCTACTCAAATCAACTTTGAAGAATTTAGGAGCAATAAATCATGCTACAGTTAATTTACTTAGGATTTTCTCCTAAGTTAATTTTTATATTATACTTAAGGGAAACCAAAGCGTTTATTTGCAAGGCTCAAGAATGTCACATCATATAATTTCTGTTTCAACCCTATTTTAAAAGAAATAGCGATGTTTCCCTTGTATTTAATTTTATTTATGCAAAACAGCAACAGTTTTCACCACAACATCTCATGCTAATGGTGAGTGTCAGTCATGGCAGGAATCCTGAACTACAGATCTGAGTCTTTACCACATCTCAGGGCCAAGAAGGATTTTTGCTACAGCTTTAAGAGAATTCCACTAATTTGTCTTTATAATTTCCCTTTTTTGTCTAATTTATCTTCATAATTCAGCTTCTAATCACTGTAAAAGCTGAAATATCTCTGTAAATTATTGATTTTGAAATGCCTTCTTTTCATCCCACACCAAGAATTCAAATAAGAGTGTGATATGAGACAATACAAGTCTTTACCTCTGCCCTGCTTTAGCTGAGATGTTTCATAGGCTAATACTGTCCCTGATATCAGATCACAGGGGGTTTCCCGCAGATGATAAACAGTGGACTCTGAGCAGCTTTCTTTTGCTGTCATAATTCCAGGATGTGTCACTAACAGTTGCTGTATTCAGAGCTAATTTTACTTGTCTTCAGCTCTCACGGCTGCCCCACCTCTCTGTTTGCATGAGAAGAAAGAGATTTTAATACTAAAGAGAAAGGTAAAGTAGCAGCGAAATGCATTCTCCAGACAGCAGCTGTGAGTGTTATAGAGACAGACCCCCATGGAAAGCTCCTATTTTTATCCTGCAAGAGTCTCCTCTGACAGGATCTCACAGTTTGAATCTAAGGAGACACAAAGCACTTGAAAAGAACTTTGCCCAGCTTTAGGAAAAAAAGAAAAAAGAGAGACTCAGAAAACAGAAAATCATCTCTTTTTTTTTGTTTAAGAACACTGGAAAAATAACTGCTGACAGATCACAACAGCAGCCCACAAAAACTCACTGCTTAGCAGTGGCTGCTAATCTGTGAGAGGGACAATAGAAATAGAAAGGAGTTATTAAAAGGACAGGGCTGTGCCTCTGGTGCCTGATGTGCTGCTTTCCAGCTGTGCTCTCTGGAACTGGCAGTTGGCTGATCTCACCTCCCAAACCCACCCAGAGCTGGAATGGGGCACAGCCAAATCCCCCGTGGGCCCTGGCTCACAGGGCAGGGCATCCACACGCAGCAAACGCTCCCCTCAAGCCAAACACGGATGGGAAATGGGAGCTGAAATGAGTTAGGAAGGCGAAATCTCCCCAGCGTTACTGTGCACTGGTAAAAGCCACCAAGGGCTCTCATTTGCCCCGGGCATTGCAGAGGAGAGCCCCAGCCAGAGGCCAGGGCAAGGTGTTCACTCCAGGAGCACCAGGAGCCAGGAGCAGGCTGTGATCCCAGCCTGCAGCCACAGGGATTCCAATGCTGGTCATCCCAACGTGAACCCTCTTAACATTATTTCGAGGAAGCAAAGGAAAAAATAAAAATTATCTAGAAATTGCCTTAAGAAGCAAAACCAATTTGTTTCAGTCATGGCCTGCCAGAAGCGAATTGCCCAAGTTCAACGGCTGGAAGTCTGTTTCACTCATTTATGCTCCCTTTGCCACAGCAATTGATGTCAAGTGTGAGCCATTGGAAAGTTTAGAAAGGCAGCAAACAAGCTGTAAACAAGTGACTGAGGGAGAGGGAAATGTTTTATGGCTGGCAGCTTGCATCAGGCTGGAGCTGGTGTTTGGGAGTGCAGTGCAGTTACAGTGCTCTCTGATTTATCGTGTTTATGGCAGCAATATTCCAGGGCTGTACAGTGTAAAGGAGTGTCAGCCCTGCATGGCAATCGCTGTGCCGTGCTCCATCTGGGTGATTTACAGGAAAACACATTCTGTCATCAAGCTTCTTCCACTTTTTTCTTTTTTCTCTTTAGGAAATCTGACTTGAGTTCTGTGTTAAATGGTGATTGCTCACAAACTGGAAAGGGTGAACAATTGCAACTGCAACAGAAGCTGAAACCTTCAGGGACTTATAATTTTGTTTTTGGTATGAAACAATTTCACTTTTAGATGGATGAGCACGACTTGTGAGAGGAGAAGGAAACAAGGAACATGAGAAATGGAAGAGCTGGAACACAATAGGATCCAATATTCTGTGCTTTTGATCAAAACAAAGATGAATAATCCGGATCCAAGAGGCAACGTTAGCTTGCAGCGTTATTAATGGAGCTAAATAAATTGCTGAACAAGAGGCATCCCCGTGATAAACTGCAGGTAAATCACACCACCAGCACTGTTTGGTTTATTAATTGGAGGCTTTTTTATTTGGTTTTCCAGGCTACTGGCTTCTCTGAGATTGTCTTTTGGAGGATTTTGAAGTGTATAGTCCAAATTTTAGTGTGCTGAGTGGTCAGAAAGCCAAGGACCTCCATGCTGGTGAACAGAGGAACTCTCTGTAGCAAAGTGGAAACAGAGGCTCAGTGGAGGAGTCTGATCATAGGGGTTCTTGTCAATCAACAACAGAAGAGTTCCACTTAAAGGAACCAGAAAAACAACTTGGAACCACTTCCTACTCAGCAGGCAAATCATCTGTGAGCAGGGAGAGCTGAATTCTTCCTGCTGCCCTTGCTTTGGCTGTTGGAGAGAGAAGAGAAGAGAAGAGAAGAGAAGAGAAGAGAAGAGAAGAGAAGAGAAGAGAAGAAGAAGAGAAGAGAAGAGAGAGAAGAGAAGAGAAGAGAGAGAAGAGAAGCGAAGAGAAGAGAAGAAGAGAAGAGAAGAGAAGAGAAGAGAAGAGAAGAGAAGACGAACTCGATACAGCCGATAGACTATCCGCGAATCGCCGATCCGCGCTCGCACTCGACGAGAATGATCATCACCTCGAGAAGCTACACGAGCTGCCTCTCCGCAGCCTCGCCTCGCCTCTCCGCTCCGACTCCTCTACGCGCTCCTCTCCTCGCCTCGCCTCTCCGCGCAGCTCCTCCCTCCCGTCTCCTCTCCGAGCCTCTCAGCTCCATCTCGCTGCCTCGACGCTCCGCGCCTCGACGCGCTCGAACTCTCCTCTCCGCGCCGCTCCTCGCCTCGCCGTCGCCTCTCCTCTCCTCTCCGTCGCCGCCTCGCCTCGCCTCTCACTCGCCGCGCATCAGCAGCTACGAGAAGAGAAAGACGAAGAGAGATCGTTCCATTTGCATCAGTGAGCCAACCAGAAAACATCTACAGCCTGACCCAGGCAAAACACACAGAGAAGGTTTCTTATTCTTTTCTGTTTCTTGATAAAAACATAAATGGAATTTGATGATCTGACCCTCCAGAAACCTTCCTAGGGAACACACAGCCCATTTTCACATGGGCAGACTTACAGCTACCACACAGCTCTGAGTTTCTTTGAAAACAGAATGAAAACTAAAAAAAGGGATAACTTGACACTCCAGTGCCTGAAAGAACTTGCTGCATTTGCACAATAAACAGCAGCTGGGAGCTGCTTCCCAAATAAATATTCGAAATTATTTAATTGACAAATGCATCTCTTAAAGGGGGGAGAGAACTGTCACTTCCTCCACAAGGTGAAACCAATTAAAGTTTCCACTGTTTTTATCAGAAAAGAAAAACAATCCAGCAATAAGAGTAAGGAGCAATTATAGGTATTTCATGACAAAAGAGAAACTTGACAAAAAAAGAAAAAATAGTAGAAAATTTTTATGAAAAAGTAAAGCACTTCATCTTCCCTAGCAGGGAGAGTTTGAATTATGGCTGCAGCTTACAGGTCTGGTGAGTGGAATTGTTCTTTTAAACTGTGTTTTTTATAGCAAAGAGTGGTAAGAAGGAGCAAATACACATTTCTGGACATGAGCAGAGGGAAGATGTGAGAGCCCATCCCTGCAAACAACAGATGATGTGGGAAATATTTTTTGTTTCTAGCACAAAGGGCAGATGGACCATAGAGAAGGGATTTGAGTGACCATGGTGTGATTCTCTGTTCCTACACAGTGCCATTGGCTTCACAGCATCTGAAGACACTAAATAAAAATGTGTCAGAGTAACTCTTTTTTGAGCTTAGTATATAACATTTCAACTGGAAGAAATAATTGTGGGGCTCTTTTTATCTTCATTGTATGTTCAATATCTTGGAGTCAGCAAACCTTCATTTTTTAAAGACATCTCTGTCTCCCTGTGTTAAGAAAACTGCTCAGTCTGATCATTCCTGAGAAGGAGGAGTTTCTCAAATACAAGATCCTCTTTAGGAAAATATTTCTTTTCCCCTGCCTTCTGAGGAAATGCATTTCATTGCAATTATATCCATGCTGCAAGCACTAGATGTGAGTAAAGATTAGATTCCTGGAAGGCTGCTCTATAAACCCATCAGGATAAATTTGCAGGTAATGTTGTCTTGGATAGATCCTGTACAACTGCTGTTTGTGTTATGGTGGAATTAAGAGGCTCTCAGTTGGAGATCCTTCATACTCGAGGCATGAAGTACCTGATAAGATCTCCAGTGGATTTTGTGGTTTTAATTGGGAGAAAAATAACTCATAAACAGCCACTTTCTCATAGGACCATGGGAGGAGAAAGCCAAACAGGTATTTGTCAGGAGACTGCCCCAATCTCCAGCCTGTCAGATAAAACTGTCAGTATTAATAAAATCTTCACCATTTTCTTTCAGTTCTGCAGTGTTACCTGGGCATGTTTGGGGTTTTGCAGCCTCCCTGTTGCTGAAGGTGATTTGACAGGAGCCTGGAGGGGACAATGGAGAAGTTTCAGGAAACTCCTCAGTGAGCTCAGCACTTCCCCCAGTGCCAGACAAACCCTTAAAACATGGAACCTGCAAAGGGCAGGAATTTAGATTTCCAGGCCATGAGCTCATGGCAATCAGCCTGACATCTGTCTGACCAAGCTGTGAAGGAGCTGACTAACACCCCACATGGAGTTCAGTTATCACTAATGCAGGATCTGGAAAATATAAAAACTAAAAACTTAATGCATCACAGGGTGCAGCTCTCTCTCTCTCTGGGTAATGAGTGGAGAGCATTTGCTGGGGGTTTTATCCTCAGTTAAAACAGGAGGCTGGAATGAGTGAGGTGTCTGTGCCTTTTCCATGGGAGACCCTTTTTCCTGCTTGTAATCCATGGCTGCAAATCCCAACAATAATTTAGAGCAGGGATAATCCTCCACAGCACTGACTCTAAAGATCTTTACAGCAACACAAATGAGATCAAAGGACAAATAAAAGTCTCTTAATCCCTCTAAGTGTGAGTTCAACCTAATCTTGCATTTCTGTCTTTTAATTCTCTCTAAATCTGTTTTTAACTTTGCTTAACATTCATTATCCTTTTTCATGCCCTAATTCTGCAAGGGAAAAGAAAGCCCAAGGAGTACGTTCAACATTTCTACACAGGGATGGCATTTTGAACATGACACACTGGTTTCTCTGGTCAGCTCTGGAGTGGGACTGGAGGGAGGGGAGAAGTGGATGGAGGATATGCAGTGGAAGATTAAGACTGATGAATGAGGTGCAAATCAGCTCCTTGGTGACAGCTCTGTCACTTGGATGAGCACAAAATCTAAACAACTACATTTCCAAAAATGTCAGAAAAAACGAACCAAACCAAACCCAAACCACCTGAAAACCACAAACAAAAATTCCAAAAAACCAAAAACCCCCTCACCCAGCACACCACGCCCCCACACAGCATTCCTGGAGCTGCTGGCACTAACAGACCAGAATTAGCTATTCCTTCTACCTGGCTGAGCTCATGTCATACATAAAAGATCTCATAGCTTTTGACTGTTTCATTAATGAGGTCCTGTATCAATTGTGCAGTGCAGCTATTGCTCAGGAATATTTGGAAGCCATGCCAACATTTCTATGTTCTGCTGATTTGTGTATTTTGGGATATTGAAGGCGTTTTTCATTAAGCATTATTCTTTGCTAATGTGTAGTTAATAACTTAATGGAAAAGCTTTTAAACTGCTCTGAGAATTAATCCACTCATACTTGTTTAACTGCTTGATTTCCTAATGGATATAGTGCAGGATTTAATATTCTGCTCATTTACATTGCTTACCAGAAGAAAGGAGACCTTTAACTGTCTTTTCTAAAAACAACAGTAAATCATGTTTAAGTTGATTGATTTCTGCATACATATTAACACAATAATGAAAGGCACAATGTCTTCATAATCCATCCATTGTGTTCAACTACAGTTGAACAGTTAGATTTACTTTTTGTTTCATTTTTATTTTTTACTTAGACTGCAGAAACAGCATCCCTACTGTCTGAATGTGACTTATCTCACAGCTGGATCCACTCCCTGGTACAAAGGGTGGTGCTAGCTTAAAATGAAATTCTATTCAGTCCATAATTAACAGAGCTACACTGATTTACATCAACCACTGCTCTAGCCCTAGACATCTGCTATCATAATTGAAAATCTTTCTTCAAATACATCAGACATTCAAAAAACACCAAGGATTAGATTATATCCACTTGATTCACTCTGAGGAATTCTTTCTCCCCTAACACAGTCATTGGGATGGACACTGGATGGAACAGCAGCAGCAATGGAAGCAGCACACAGGGAGCTCTCTCCTTCCAGCCCTGCCTCCCCTCCTGCAGTTATTCCAGCAGCTGCATCATGGTGGTGAATTTATGACACAGATTAAAATCTTCATCTATAACCCCAGCCTGAAACATGCCCAGCCACCCCCAGTGAGGATGTAAAAGCTAACTGAGCACAAATCTCCATATTTAACTATCAAATTCCTGACCAGCTAACATTCACCCACATCAGTGTCTCCAGCAGAGGAGCAGCTCAGGGCACCTGAGCCAAGCACTGCCTTCTGGAGCAAGAGCATTCTGCATTTCAAAAGGAAGGCAAACTGGTGCAGGGTGATGCTGCAGGGTTCACAGCCTGCAGGTCTGGTTACCCTGCACCAGAGCTTCATCCTCCTCCTTGGGAGTGTCCCAGGATCTCAGCACTGCTGAGACACTGTGCTGGACACAGGGGATGGGACACACTCAGAGCTGATCACAAACCTCTCAGCCATACCCCAAGAATAACCCTAGGATCCCCCTAAAATAACCCTCTGTCTGTGCCTGGGCTGTCCCAGCCCTCAGGGCAGTGGCAGAACTGATATCCCAGGAGATGGGCTTTCTTATGGAAATGCCACATTTAGAACATTAGAAACATGACAGGTTTTACTGAGGATGCTGTGAAAAATTCCTGTCGTGTGTGCTCAAATAATCATAATCAAAGTGACTGAAAATTACTGCCATGAATGCTGAAACAATCAAATCCATAAAGAGCACCACAAAATTGAGTAGCTACTCCAGGCCACATGTCAGGTTTGTCAGATGATATTTCTGCTGCCTGAGTGGCAGCTGTGGTTCAGTACAATCACACCCCAATGGCCCCAGAAGCTGAAAGGCTGATACAAGTGGTGTGACCTGGAAGAGCTGGCATCCCACAGAGCTCTCCTAGGCAAACACAATCAGCAAAGGTCAGAGAAACATCCAGGCAAATTCAACAAGAAATGCACAATCCTCTTTAGTTCTTAATAAATCTTCATTTTTCTTTTCTTACAAGGCAATATCCTTTAAGAGAACTTCTCAGGAAATTAAAAAGAAAGATAAATTACCAGACAAATATTGCAGTGTAAAGATCTTGTGGTTGGTCAGGTGGCTCCCACAGCACCCTGAGTTCCAGATGTGCACTGCCTTCCTCCCAGGGCAGAGGAGGCAGTCAGAGGAGGCTGGCCAGGATTCCAGGCAGGTTCCAGTGGCACCAGGATGCAGGGGACACCCAGGGCACCCTGCCTTGCACTGAGGACACTGGCACAATGCATTCATGGGGCTCCAACACTGCAGCATGCCAGTGGCATCGTGGATTTAAGCTAAAGGAGGCAGGGTAAGCTGAGATATCAGGGAGAAATTCTTTACTCAGAGGGAGGGCAGCCCTGGCACAGGGTGCCCAGAGCAGCTGGGACTGCCCCTGCTCCCTGGCAGTGCCAAGGATGGGTTGGATGAGGCTTGGAGCAGCCTGGGACAGTGGAAGGTGTCCCTGCCAGGGCAGGGGGGTAGGAACAAGATGAGCTTTAAGGTCCCTCCAAGCCATTGTGTGTTGGAGATCTGTTTGTGTTTCTGCACACTGAGGGAGCCAAGCCTTTGAGCTGGTATAAATGCCTCTGCAGGCCAGCAAAACAAAACTTCTACATGCAAGGGAATCTGTTCCCCCTAAAGTCACAGAAGGGAAGGGGACCCTCCATCATGGGAATAAGCAGCTGAAATAGCATAAACAATTCCATTTGAGCCTCAAGTTAATTATGGCACTGTAGCTGTCAAAAACTCATCTGAAGCACTTGCTGCCTAAATGGAAGGTTGGACATCCAAATTGAAATGTCATTTTTATTAGTGTCTGACACAGAGGAATAGCCTCTTCTCTTCTAGGAGGCTGTGCCCATTAGCTGCCATTAGTGCTAATGGATTTATGCACACACATCACATGCACAGACATCACTCAGCACCTTGGAACACTCCTGATGTCACATTAGATAACAGCTGGTTTATTGCAGCCTGCTAGGAAAGATTCCAGGTGAGGCTGGGCAGGGCCTGTGTTGGTGCTCTCAGTGCCCTGACATCTGGGGCAAAATGGGGTTTTTAAATAGACACTGCAAAGAAACTCTAATCCAGAGCTGCAAAGCCCAAAGGGATCATATCTCAAACTTTGCCCAAATTATAGATATCATTTCAGAACTTTTACCACCTTTCCCAAGGACTTGCTCTCCCTGCAGACCTGTGGCTGGGATGATGTCCACACCAACTTTGGGGATGGACCCAAAACCTTCCAGCCACCAAAGCTGTGGTTAGACAATCCCAGTTATCTGCCCAGACATAGTTGCATTTCCAGTTTTGGCATAATTATCCTCATAACCCCCTGTTAGAATATAGCTGAGCAGTCTGAAAGCAACCATCCCCGATGCCAGCAGCAGCACAGGCCATTCTGCCTCTGCCTGGCATGCCCACCATGTCATCTTCATCTCAGCAGAGCGAGTCCACAGAGAGGGAACAAAACCACCCCCACAGTGCTGCTTGTGTTTATTGAGCACTGTGCCTTCTGCCACAACCCCATCATGCCTTCCACCACTGATCTGGCATTCCTGGCAGCACTTCTGCCACAACCCCATCATGCCTTCCACCACTGATCTGGCATTCCTGGCAGCACTTCTGCCACAACCCCATCATGCCTTCCTTCACTGATCTGGCATTCCTGGCAGCACTTCTGCCACAACCCCATCATGCCTTCCACCACTGATCTGGCATTCCTGGCACCACTTCTGCCACAACCCCATCATGCCTTCCTTCACTGATCTGGCATTCCTGGCAGCACTCTGCCAAGAGGAAGTCGAGTTGAATATTTCAGCTGGAGGTAAGTGTGACTAATTGCCACCTTCAAACAGCTCCTGCACTGAATTAATCCTTGCACTGAGCCACCTCATTTTATTAATGCTGGGATCCAATCTGCCACCAGGGCAGTGTGGAAGAGTGACAGCATTTACCTCTGGCTGCAGAATCAGCTCCTGGGGCACCTCTCAGATACCAGCCAAGGAATCCCAATAAACTGTGCTGAGTTCCAAGCTGTGGGGTTCACTTCAGGGATCTCAGCTCCTTTTGGGCAGAGAGCAGATGGTGATGGGAACTGATTTCTGTGGCTCTGTACCTCCCTGCTAAGTGGCTGTCAGAAATTGCTGCAGTCTCTGTGTGCTGTAGAGGCAGCACATGGTAATTCCTGAAAGGCTTTTATAAACACCACTGGAGAGCACTTTCACCTTGGAGCAGTTTGGGTAAGAGCCCTCCAGCAAAATAAGAATGGGAGAGAGCCCCTCACTGAGCCCTGAGGCTGCTTTGTTTTGGGACAGAAGTGGGAGGTGGAAGGGACTGAGAAAACAAACCTGCCTGTAACACAAGGGTCACTGGGTCAGAGTTGCTCATCCCAAGTTCCAGCTGGTTTGGAAACTGATCTCGTGCTTGCATTGCAAGTTCCTTTTGCACTGGTTTGTGGGGAGACATAGTGCAGTGTTGCTGCAGAATGAAATAACTTAGAAACCAAACAGGAGAACATTAAGGACAAACATTCATTTTCTCATCCCAAGCTCACTGTGCTGCCTGGACCCCTCAAATCTCAGTGTGCTCTGTGGATGGGAGCTGCAGGAGGAGCCTGTGCTCTCTGCCCTGCTGGAGGGAGCCTGTGCCCCCTGCCAGCTGGGCAATGCCCACCCAGAGGTGCCCTCAGAGGGACAGTCCAGAGGAGCCTCGAGTGCCCTCCCTGTGCAGGCAGGTGTGAGCTCCACCCTGGTGGCACCCTGGGAGTGTGCCCAGGGCTCAGGGCAGTGGCAGGGAGGGAGAGCAGCACAGAATGTTCCAGTTTGATGTGTGCTGCTGCAGGAACTGCACTATTGGTGCTCCTACCTGTGAGCCAGCCTGGCTTTCACTGACCTGCTGCTCAGCCAGGCTTTCAGACGTGTGATGATACTGCTGAAACTGAGCCACTGAGAAAGAACCAGCAGCTTGCCATGAAACAGGTTAGCAAATCATTTCAGGCTTGAAAGAAGCTTTTATATTAATGAAATGGCTTTGTATTACAAACCTAATCTGGATAACCTGTTTAATTCCTTGTCATCTTAATTCATAAATTTACATGAGGAATTCCCAGAGGTCTGGAATGCTGGCCTCAAAAGTTTAATTCCTTTCAAAATCATACATCTCAATCAGAAATCAAAATACAGTGTACCAAATTAACAAGTCGATCCTGAAAGTAAATATCTCTCACATATATTTTAAGTATTTTCCTATTGAGAAGCATTGCAAATATTAAGTATATCGCTTTAGTCTAAAATGCAGTTAAACGGATTTATATTACTTAGCAATTCACATTAGATTTCTTTTTCTAATGGAATTTTCAAACACAGATAATCCTCACAACATGTTCATGAATGCTATTTAAGTCTCATAATGTTCTTACAAGGCAGAAGAAGGCTTTTCTCTTTCAATAGCAATATCTTGGAATGGCAAGCAAACCTGGGAATTGGCAGAAATCACGGAATCTCTCTGCAGCCTGGATGTTTCCAGCTCCCAAATCCCAGTTATCCAGTACAGCTTGCTTAGAACCAGTTTTGCTCTTCCAGGATTGGGAATGCAGCTGTGAGGTCCCACCCACCTTCATCTAAGCCGAGGTGAACTCAGCCCATCAGTAACTCCAAACCACCCAGAGTTAATTCCTCTCCCCCGTGCAATGAAAAGGTTTTCAAAGGGACATTATTGACCCCCTCAACTCCCTCAGGAAAATGTGCTTTGGCTCTCAGGAGGATCCTCCTTTGTTTTGGGAGTTAATCACTGGAAGGTGACCTGTGCTGGTGGGGTTTTATGGGTTATTGCTGTCAGGCAATGCTGTCCCACACCACTGAGGCTAGCAGAGCTTGCAAATGCAATTTTTATTTGTCTTTGTTCTTGCTGTACAGCCGACACAGATAATACCTCAGTAGTTTTCTCAGCCAGCACCAACAGAGAGCTGGCTCATTTAAACAATCCCTGAATTGGATCCAATTTGGCTGCAAGGCTGGATTTTTCATAGCACAGGGCAGATATAGACCAATTTTTGCCATGGATTTCTATTTCCTCCCAGCTCTCTCTCACACCTGTACATCAATACATCATTTGGATCATTGCTCAAAGCATCACGTGCCAGTTGCACTGTTATATTTTCTGGGGTCCTGCTGTACTTTCAGGTGCAAACTAATGCTGAAGTGCTGGCAGTGACATGCACAAGGTTCCTGCCAGGCTTGGCAAGGAGAAGGCTGAGGTAACAGCCTATTTATACAATGCAAGACCTGATAAAGACAGCTGTCCCCAGTGTGAGAACCAGAAATAACCCAGGCACTGGGCTGACAGAGCACAGACCTCAGAACTAGCACAGCACGGAGCAGAATGAATGGAAATGCCTGGACTGGACACCCCCTGACAGTAATAGTCCAAAGGAGTTTGATTCCTCCCTGTCATGCAGAGTTGCTGCCTGATTTCTCATCTGGCTGAACACTGACAGCAGCTCCAACAAGACACCACAGTGCTTTTCCATCCTCCTTTTATCATTTCTAATGGCAAATGCCAGCAGTGTACAAACACCTGCTGTATCACACTTCTGAGGATGAAAGGAGGATATCAAAGCTGAGGCGAGCTGGTTGATGGTTTTCCTTACACCAGCAGGCAATAAATGGCCAAAATGACCAGCTGAGAGCCCTGAGGGTTATTTGCAAACATGACCCTTGGCTGCATGTGCTTGTTTGTGCAATCCCTGTGTGGCTGCAGGGCAGAGGGGCAGCACAGGCAAGGCAGGTGCTTGTGATAATCATTTCTAGCAGATGGAGATCTGCCCCCCAACCTTCAGAGTGTTTTTGGGAGGAGCCAGGCTGGGCTCCAGATTGTCCTGGCAGTGCCAGAGTTGTACCATTCTTCAGTGCCCAAATGTCCTTCCTCAGACACTGCCCCTCTATCAAACTGTGCCCAACCCAGGGGTCATTTTCCATCAGGACCTGGTTGGGACACTGAGTTTGCCAGTCCATGCTTTGTGCAATGTATTTGATTTACCACATTTACAAATGCTTTACTCCAACAATGGCAACACCAAAGCAGTTGTCCTGCTGGTTTATTTTATTTCATTCCTTACCTACTCCTCAAAATCTCAAATTTCCCCAGTATTTCCCACACTCCTGTGCTTCACCCTGATTTTCAGACTTGGAGTTATTCACAGTGACTTTGCACCCTGGACAGCCAAATTCTGTGCAGACATACAGACCCACTCTCTGCTGAATTCTGCTTATGGCTCTTCTGGGTTTTCCAAAAATTCATTCCCAGCCAGATCTCAATTCTGCATGTCTATTCAGGGCAAGAAAACTGACATTTAAGAAGAACTAGTATCAGTTTCCCATTTTTCAAATTGGGTTTGCAGATTTATTCACAAAACTAACCCTCCATTCCTTTGGGATCACTGGATGGAAGAAGAAATCCTTCCAAGAAAATTGAGACATGTTGAAGCGAATGCTTGCCTGAAATTAAGTGATATTTTGGTACTCAGTTCTGCTTTCTCTCCTGGGAATTGTGATCAGATAAAAAATCATCTGGCAGACATCTTTCACTCTATTTACATGTTATTTTAACATCATCTCAGCCCTCCTTCACAATCAGGAAATATTTTGCATATTGTTTTCCCTCTGTATAGGAGACACAACTCTGCAAATTGGTGCAATATATGAAATTTGAACTGTAGGGAATAAGTAGCTGATGATGCTAAATGTTATGACTTTAATTGCACTTTCTAGGAGGCAGATTATTCTGCTTTTCAGAAATGGTTTCCCAAGACACCTTGGTCTAAAAATACTTCAGTTATTGTACTCACTTTTCTTGTCAGGCTTTTCAATTCCCCCTTGAGTTTCTCACCAAACCATCCTGATGGGCACAACCTCTTCCAGGGCAGGTGCAGCCTGTCTCTCCCATCCTTGGACACATCTCCTGGAGGGCAGAACACAGAAGGATGGTCAGTCTGCAGATTTCACTGCAGGCAGCCACGGAGAACTGACTTTTCCTTCAGTGAGCCAAGAGCCAGCAATGCATTCTCAGAATGGATAAGCTCTTTTTAATGGAGTCATGCATCCCATGCAGCCACAGGAGCTGGCACTTTGTCACCCTAGAACTGTTTGACTTCAGCTTGGCAGCAGATTTTGGCTTTCAGAGCCTCCTCTCTGCTCAGCAGTTGAGGCAACTCTTCCATGTCCCTTCTAAGCCCCACTGGCTCGTGAAGAAAACTCTGAAACTCAGCTAAGGCAACAGCCAGGAGAGAGCACAGCAGACACAGAGGAGGCAGAGTTCCATTGTCCATCTACTTCTGTAGAAAATATCTTTCCTCTTTTCTTTTTCTTTTTTTGGTTGTGTCACTGCCAGGTGTAGCTCTCCTCAAAGATAAACTGATCAGCTT
Organism: Serinus canaria; assembly: GCF_022539315.1. Lineage (NCBI taxonomy): Eukaryota > Metazoa > Chordata > Aves > Passeriformes > Fringillidae > Serinus > Serinus canaria. Next base: position 12,852,018 of record NC_066329.1, read on the forward strand.
TAGGAGATTTTAAGGGAAACATGCACGGCAGCAGTTTTTATCTTCAAACCTGCAATATCCTAACACCAACCTGGCTCTAAAATAAATCCAAGCCATCAGAATATCAGTCAAGTAACGACAGACAGACTCCATAATGCAGATGTGTGTAAAATAATCACCTAATTATGAAGTGTAGCTCTGGCAGTATTTTGCCACACTACAAAATGACACAGCATGTAATATGGAGAAGCAGTTCAGTGCACAGATTACTGATTTTCTGCTGCCTGCCTTTACAGCAAGCCCTGCTATTGCTGCTTCAAGTAGCAGGGCACTAATTCAGAAGGCAGGAATTGAATTGGCCCTCCCAGAATACAGAGTGGGCTGTTTAAATAATCTGACAGAGTTTTTGCCTTCCTTTTCTCCTGCCACCCCCCAGCCTACACACACAATCATATAACATTGTTTAGACAAATTGTTTCAAAGCAGCCTTCCCATTTCTTCTTTCTTTTTTCTTTTTTTTTTTTCTTTTTCTTTTTTTTAATCTGGTGTGAATTTATGAGGGCACTCAGATCCACCACAGACCAGGAGCTAAACTAACACAGCACTTATGCACATGCTTTATTCAGCATCACCTCAGGGAGATTTCCTGCTTCTGAGCTGCTGTGCAAACAGCCTTTGGTTCATAGCAGCAGAAATCTCTTTTGTCAACATTAGCATTCCGTGTTTGGATTTATTACAGATCCTGAAAATAATAATCATGTTTTCCTTCTTTAAAAACACCGACCCATTACATAACTCCTGTCATTGATTCTCACTACAGCAAAAGGATTTCCCAGTCCTCAGGTGGGGAACCTGTGGCAAAATGGGGTTTTCACAGCCACCCCTCAGCCCAGTGAGAATCGAACCTCTGTTTGCTCAACAGAACCCATTTCCTCAGCAGAACCCCTCTTTTCCTTCAGCAGAACCCCTCTTTCCTCAGCAGAACCCCTCTTTTCCTTCAGCAGAACCCCTCTTTCCTCAGCAGAACCCCTCTTTTCCTTCAGCAGAACCCCTCTTTCCTCAGCAGAACCCCTCTTTTCCTTCAGCAGAACCCCTCTTTTCCTTCAGCAGAACCCCTCTTTCCTTCAGCAGAACCCCTCTTTTCCTTCAGCAGAACCCCTCTTTCCTCAGCAGAACCCCTCTTTTCCTTCAGCAGAACCCCTCTTTCCTCAGCAGAACCCCTCTTTTCCTTCAGCAGAACCCCTCTTTCTTCAGCAGAACCCCTTTCTAAACAGAACCCCTCTTTCCTTCAGCAGAACCCCTCTTTCCTAAACAGAACCCCTTTTCCTTCAGCAGAACCCCTCTTTCCTCAGCAGAACCCTCTTTTCCTCAGCAGAACCCTCTTTCCTCAGCAGAACCCCTCTTTCCTCAGCAGAACCCCTCTTTCCTTCAACAGAACCCCTCTTTTCCTTCAGCAGAACCCCTCTTTCCTCAGCAGAACCCCTCTTTCCTAAACAGAACCCCTCTTTTCCTTCAGCAGAACCCCTCTTTCCTCAACAGAACCCCTCTTTTCCTTCAACAGAACCCCTCTTTCCTAAACAGAACCCCTCTTTTCCTTCAGCAGAACCCCTCTTTCCTCAGCAGTGGCCTCGTGCTCCAGAAGAGACCCCGCTGTGTGGAGCTGAGTTCCCCCAGCAGCAGCAGCAGCTCCTCAGCCCCAGTCAGCTCCAGGCACTGTTAATTTGTCCTGTCAGGAGTTGTTATTAATTGATCACTTTCTCTCCTTAGTCCCCACGTTCTTGTCCACATCAAGCAATGACTTTCTCCACTCAAGCCTCCCTGATCACACGGTGCAGTGGAAAGCAGGGGAAGGTGATCAGAGCCTGGCTCTGTACTTGAGCTTTGACCACAATAAATAAATCTCCCTGCAATCTCCCTGTCAAATTCAGGACTGTTTCCTTTGGGAATGGATGTTAGCAGGCCATGGCCAATGCCTACTTAGAGTTTTTCCTTTATTTTCCAATACCTACCACAAAAACTGCAGTTCTCTTTACTGCTCACGGTGTAATTTTCTTTCCTTCCATTTGCTGCTTTGTAACTTCAGCCTCTTGTAAATCACATTAAAAGGACTTGCTTTCTAATAGTTTTTTTATTGACTAATATATTTTATTTGGCACCTGTTACCTTGGTGGAGATTTCTTCTTGCAGTAATTTACTGGATGTGCCACAGTCCCTTGAGCACTGGGCAAAGGAAACCAGCACAGTTAAACACAAGATTTACTTGATGCTCCTTGGGCTTGGGGTTAAAAAAAGAACTTGTTCCTGTTCTGAAAACCCACATCTGCAAGGAGAGCACTTGCCACCCTGAATCCTTACACCAAGCAGCTGGCATGATGGATTATCATCTACAAGTTGTTTAGGCATGCTGGGCCCATTTATCTGTTTAAAATATGAAATAACTCTTAGCTAACACAGAAGTGTTTAGTGAGACTTAACGAGCTGCTCATGTGTTTATTACAGAGATTCCTAAGAAGCAAATGGCAGAATGTTGCTTTAGATATGAAAGATGATTAAAACATCTTGTGAAGTATCAATTTGTAAGTAAAAAAGGTTCCAGCTCTGAAACCACACGTGCTATTACACTCCAGAGGACATGCCATAATGCCTGTGTATTTTAAGGATATTTGTTTAATTTTGGTACAGTGTTTCTTTATGACCACAGTTTATGTTTATATTGGGGATTTAAGCACTACAAGCTCCTGTGAGATTGGGTTGGTTTTCACATATTCTGTCTGCTGAGCAACATTTGCTCACTGAGTGACTGGAGGGAAGTGTCAGCTGAGTTTACATCTTTGTTTTTCCAGGTGCTGGTGCCTGTGTGTTATCCTGTGTCAAAACTGTCCCCCTCCTCCAGATACACCAAACAAGGTTTTAGGAATCTATTCCATTATGCTCTGAAACATCTAAAGACTTCCAAATAGTCCCAGGCATAGTTGGCTGTCAGGGCTGTAAAGGGAGGATTCTGAGGAGAAAGAAAGAAATGCCACAATCAAAGCAAAAAACATCCTTCTCTAAAGGAAACTGTGACTAGAGAGAAGGTTCTCAGCTTTGGGGGTGGCTGGCCCAGGTTACAGAGCTCAGCCCTGTGGCAGTGCCAGTGGCAGCTCTCCTGCATGTGACACCCACACAGCTGGCTGTGCCCAGGGCAGCAGGTCCCAGCTGGGCCTGGCCAGATAACCAGATGGTCTGAACCAAGCTTGGTGCATTCCACGAGAAAGGATCACCCATCTCCCTCCTGTCTGTCTGCCCTGAGCCCTCCCCGTGGCAGGGTGGGTGATGGAAGCACATCCCTCACACCCAGCACGGCTGGCACAGGGGCAGGAAGGGCAGGGCAGGGCTGGGGCAGTGACTGCAGGGGCACAGGGGTGGGCATGGACACAGCTTCACTTTCTGCAGCTCTTCAAAGGTCAAGCATTATAAAAATGTTATGGTAAGAAACCAGAAACGCCCTGATACTCCTCCTGCAACCCAGCATGGACAGGAGGATTGAGCACAAAAAATGTCAGGAGCAGGGAGGGCTCAGAAGCCCTGTGACCCAGAAATCATGTTACACATATTTGTACCAACATTGCATCCCCTTCCTGAGAGAAATGTGCCTGAAGTTGGTTTTTAAACACATTCAGTTTCACCAGCCCAAAAGATCAGGTCCTTCAGCAGAGATCACCTGAGGTTAGAACTGCCCTAGAAGAAACCAGGCTAAAATCACTGCAGTCTCAGGGGTTAGACAGAGCCTAATGATTTTATCTCCTCTCTTTCAAAGCATGAGCACAGACAGTACTGAGGAAAACTTCAGGGGGCAGAGAGCAAACAGCTGCCTACAGCTGATGGGGAAGGACTAAAGGAATGTGTCTTTGGAGGAGCTCTCTTTAACCAAGATTTTTTCTCTAATAGTACAAGCAGACAAAATTTGATGACCTCCCGTGAAAATGAGTTCCACAAGCTGATCAGAAAGTCAACAAATTCACGTTTCATTATGCTTGTTACGAATGAACAGCTCTTTGTACCAACATTTTGTTCCAGAAGAAGAGCAGCCAGCTTACAAAAAGGGCTCCATGGCTTAGCAAAGCTTGTAAGCTTAGCGTAGTAACGAGCAGGGTTTGATTATTGAGGATTACTCCAGGTGTTCCTCCAAAGCCACCTCAGCAGCTGACCTTCTGAATCTATAATATCAAATGTTTCATAAGGCACATTGTCATGAACACAATGGAAATGGGAAACTTGGTGGCTAAGACAAAAATGCTGCCTCCTCCAGCATTGTCTGAGATTTTTACTATTGTTCTGGTCATGATCTGTGAAGTCAAGAATGGCAAGCAGAAATAAAGGGAGAAAAACGAGCTCATGAAAAAAGAGACTTTTATTACATCCATGCAGGAATGTTATTAAAGTGAAAGAAACCTGAGGGAACAAGAGCTTTGAGCTATGATATTCTTTTCTGTGGAGCTGATGAAAAGAGACTATGAAAGGTCAAACAATTCTAATTCTCTTCCCTGAAGTTAGTCATTCTTCCTGTTGTCAATGTCCCTCTGTAGTGTACTTAGCCAAGGCAGGATTGCATCAGCTCAGGCTGCAGCAGGAATGAATTAAACAGAGGCATGGATGCATCCCTGCCTCTCACTTCCCTGAAGTCCCAAAGCCAGCCCTCAGCCCCTCAGCCCAAGAATTCCATGGACAAAGGAAATTCCAGCTGTGGGAAGGAGCTCGGTTTTGTGGTCTGGACATCCCAAAGCTCCCTGGGAGGGAGTGTTTGTTCCTGGTCCAGAGCCACTGCCCACCCCTGCTGACATCCCTCCCACACCTCCTGCAGCACTCCCCAAGAGCTGGGAAAAGGTGCAGAGCACACGGTTCTGAAATAAAGAGTCAATCAATCCCAGCTTGATTGACTCCAGCATGTGAGGATTTCACCCAAAACACCAATTCTACACACAGATGAATGAAATTACATCTAATTTCTGGGATTTTGTCATGTCTTAAATCAGCTGGGTACAAAGGGTTAAAAATAAATATTTATGTGGGGAAGGAAGACCTTTTTATTAGTAGTATCTTTAATGAATTTTATGTCTCCTGCAGATAATATTTAAGAGCTTAACATTTCAGTGTCACAGGCATGTGACTGAATTTTCTTTTTGTGGAACCAAAACTGTGGCTAGGCAGTTGGAGAAGAAAATACAATCTTGCTTCCTTTCCATATTCATGAAAATATTTGTCATAATAATTTAGTTTTGTTTCAGTAACAGGAATGTTGGTGTTTTTCCATTTCCCCGATGCATTTCCATTTTCACACTTCCCCATCCAATATTAAATACATTGAAAATGCTGCCAAAATATTCAACAACATTGAAAAAGAAGAGGAGAAATAAAATTACAGTCACAGATTTCACTTCACTCCTTTTTCTAAATTAATAAATATTTCATTTTCTTGTCTGAAGAAGTAGCAATGTACCCCAATGAACTTCCACTCCCAAATCCAAATGTGAAAATCTGACAAGCTGGACTAAAAAGAATGGCTTACCAAGTAGACTGTCCTCAAATGAAACCATGATTATTACAAGCAGGAATCATTCCCGCAAGGAAAATAAAATTAGATTTTGTCACATGATTCTACCAATAAAATGTCTCTAGAGTGAAAGGTTTAAAAAATAATTTCAGGTCACCTTGTCAACGGAACCACGGGAGAGGGGGGTTCAGGGTCACTGAAGCGAGGCACACTCTGTTCAGGATGAGGGTTTCCCTGCGCTGTGAAACTCATTCCCTCCCCTGCTGCATAGCAAAGCCCATAGTGACACTTGCTGGTGCAGCAAGGAGTCTGAACACGACGCTGAAGGAAGCAGAGCCAGCCAGGGCTGGGTTTTTGTTCCTCTCTTCCCTTGGGGATAAATGCCCTGAGGGCTCTGATTGCTGCTTGGCCGAGCAAAGAATGTCCAGCACCGAGGCAATGATTCTCTCCTGAAACAGCAGCCTGGGCTCTCAGGAGCAGGGGCCACCTTGCTGAACTGAGTTCCCTCCATTTTCCCCTTTTCCCCCTTTTTAAAAGACATCTGAAGAAGAAAATTTCTCCAGTCCATTCCCTCCCTTTGCCTCCACCCCTCCTGTCTGTCTCCTTGAGCACCCTGTACCCCCAACACCCCCGGGCTGTGAGAAGCTCCCCGTGCAATGAGAAGGGATTGCCAAGGGTCCCTCCTGCTGTGCCTGGTGTTTCTGCAGCCCCTCAGCCCTGCTTGGGGCTTTGCCAGCTCCCAGCAGAGCAGAGCATGGCACTGACCCTGCAAGGACAGCCAGAACCTCAGGATGTGCTTCCAGCCACAGCAGTGCCACCAACCCTTGTCCCAGCATGAAGGACTTTTGAGAAACACGAGCTGCCCTTAGCTGAGGGAGTTCTGCACTCATGCTATCCATTCTGTAAAGCCCCTTGGCCTGTAATACACTCTTAAAACCCCCAAATTTACGACAATATGAAAATATTTCAGCTGGGAAAACTCATATTTGTGTAGGAGCAGGAGCAAGTGTCTGTCCTAAATTCCTCTGCTAAAGAAACATAGAGTGGGAGATTTAAATAGCTGCATGGAATGAAAGAGAGAGAGAAAATGATACTTCACCAGAGAAACCCAGGCTTCAGATATTGCCATATTTCTTCTGGGAAAAGCATAAAATAAAGCAAGCCTGAGCTACTGCTTAGGTGATACTTCAGAAATGCAAGTGGAGTCCCAGCAGAATGTCTCAAGTTGCTGTCAATTTATTCAGGAGAAATACGACTTAGCAAAAGCCATCAGCAGAACAAGCTTCTGTTTACCCACTCCAGGGTTTTGATCTCTCCACTTCAAGCACAATCCTAAGGAGAATCTCTGTTTGCTGTGGTTCAGCATGGCTGATCTTGACTTTTTTAAACAACCAGTCCTGGCCAGACACAAGATTATGCAATCTAAATGCACAGTAGCCCTTGTTTGCAGCACTCCAGCCAGCCAAGCACAAACTGCAAACTGTTGCTTTTCCAGGACCCAAGCATCAGCTTACCCATGACCATCTCATGGCAAAACCAACACAGAAATGTGCTTCTTGCACCTTTTCAGGCCTAGTGCACTTACATCCTTTATCTTAGAGGCAAATCATTGTGCCTGGAAGACCAGTTTGCATTTTTTAAGCATCACACGATCTTGTAGGGCAAGTGTTAAAGGCAAGGGGCCTATAGCCACTGTCCTTGGTCTGTGGGCTTCTCCCAACTCATCAGAAGCAGAAAATTAAATAAGGAAGGAGCTGAAAACGCCGGGGCACGGGGAGCTGCTGCAGCAGGACCTGCCTGCTCCCCTCATAAGCTGTGGGTCTGCTGAGCTGCGACAGCAGGACGTGTCACAGGAGATGGAAAGTGTCCCTCTCCATCCCAGGGGCAGATCCTTCCCCTTTGGAATGGAATGCTTGAAAACCAAGGACAGAAAGCAGCTTTGCAACTCACCAGGAGGAGGCTGCCTCTCTCTCTGCTGCCCAAGATGGGATCTGTCAGCACGGCTCTTGGCCAGGAGACTGGGAGGTTCCAGAAGGCACCTGGAGCCTGGAAAATGAAGAGACTCATGAAAGGAGGAAATTAAAGGTGAGCAGAATGCTGTGCTGAGGTAGCAGGCCTTCTCCTTTCCATGTGGGACATACAGCATATAGGGAACCTTTTTCCCTGTAAGTCTATAATTGTGGCTATATTTTCATCCATGATCCCACCCCAAATACTGAAGACAAAATCTCAGGATGGACAGACTCCACACTCTTGTCATCCTTTAAAACACAGACTTGTAGCAAAACCAGAAAAGGAATCTTTCCTTGCAAAATGCTTATGAGAATGACAAACACTGCTCTTGGGATTACATAGGAGGGAATGCAGAAGAAATTAAATTCTCAATAGAATGACATTGTGGTTGCAGAGAGCATGAATAGAGGTGAATTTGATGTTAAGAGTTTAAATAATTTGCTCGAGGTCACAATGAAGTTTTCTGTCTGCCCTGAGATTAGAAGCCAGGAGCTATTAAAGTCTTTCTTTTGTTCCCAGCCTGCCAGACTGGGGAATAAAGCTCCCTGCAGGGAGGAATATTCAAAAACAGAAAAAGAAGAATGGAGAAGACTTATTTACTCAGTCCAAGCCCTAGAGTAAGAGCACATATGTACTGCCACCAGTGCTCCTCTGTCCCTCCTGTACCCTCCCTGACCTCCCCTGACTGACAGAAGCACTGACAGCTTCTCAGGAGCCATCTGTTCCAAGCTGAGGCTCAGAGCTTCTGGGCCTTAGCAGAAGGGGACTGAGGGGTGGCTCCACGACCCCAAGTGTGAGAAATAACTTCACCCCTGCCCCTCAGACATTCTGGGGATCTGTCCCTGTTGGCAGCTGCTGTTAGATCCACTGAGAGCTTGCAAAGGCAGTAGCAAAGCTGGGCTGTTCCTCCCAGCCACTGGAGGAGCACAGAAACTAGGCCACCAAATCCTGACGTGCTCCAGCCTCCCACGGGCGGCGGTGGGAGGCGGAAGACTGTGACACATTTCAGTCTGGTCCTTCACTCCTGCAGAGCTGTCAACACTTCAGAGCAAACACCTGCAGGAGCTCCCCCAGCCTCTGACTGCATCCTGCTCTCCTCCATGCACAGAACATGCCAGCCTGTGGTTTCCATCCTCTCTTCTGGAAAGCTTCCCACCAGTCCCATGGACACCAGGAGAGGACCCAGGGTCACCTGGTGTCCTCTGGGCAACTCCTCACTGCCTCCAGAGCTCCTGGAAATGCTCTGCTATTAGCACACTCTGGGGACTCTGAGGGATCCACTCCGAGGAAGGGGCTGTGCCATGAGAGGGACACCTCAAACAGCAGGGGAAGGGAGAGGCAGGAAATCCCACCTGGACCAGTCCATCCCACCTGGACCAGCCAATTCCACATAGACCAGTCCATCTCACCTGGACCAGTCCATCCCACCTGGACCAGCCAATTCCACATAGACCAGTCCATCTCACCTGGACCAGTCCATCCCACCTGGACCAGTCCATCCCACCTGGACCAACCAATCCCATCTGGACCAGTCCATCCCACCTGGACCAGTCCATCCCACCTGGACCAGTCCATCCCACCCGGACCAGTCAATCCCACCTGGACCAGCCAATCCCACCTGGACCTATCTTTACTCCAGGCAGCACCAAGAATGTCACAAACAAACCAATGGGTATCAGGGAACAGCACCAGTTTTTCAGTAATGGCTATGTTTGCATGGATTAACAATATTTCTGATTCTGAAAATCAACCTGAACATGAAATCTTTCTTTCTCTCTCTGAGCAATTCCTACCCAACCACCGTAGAGATTTGGCCATTTACTGGGCCTCCAGTTTTTAGACAGACTTTACCTCAGTTCTTTGGATTATTTTTTTTCCCTGACAAATGAGGAACAGCTGATTAACAAACACATTGCTCTTTTTACAGCAGAACTTTTTTTCCATGCTGTAATGATTGAGAACAGAACACCCGAAATCTGTCAAAACAAAATTTCTTTGGAATCGAGCCACGGAGGAGAAAATGAAGTTGCCACTGAAAATTAATTAGTACAAAGCACCAATTGATAGGAGGGATAAATCCTCAGACCTAAAAATACCAGTGCAATACAAGCTGAGAGGTTATTTTTAGTCCTACTCCTAACAAGAATACCTCAGTATGTTTAATAATAACAAATTGGATCTCCAGGGCAAGATACTGAGAAAAATTGTTTACAGCAAGCACTTCCAAATCTCAAGAACTTACCTCAACAGATTTTAAACTGTTATTAAGGTTTTGCTGGCTTTTTAAAGAAATGGGTTTAAACCATTTTCCATTATGTGCTTTCATTATTGGTTATAGCAAGTGAGGTTTCTGTGTAACCAAAAATCATTACAGCACAGGCAGTTTCAGTGCCTGAGTCCCCATGAAAGCCAGATTTCTGGAATGCATGTGTGAAGCATGGATACACAAAAAATTGCTTTTCATGTAAAGAAAAGAATGTATTTTGAAATTAATTCAGAGTTCAATTAAAAATCTTTCATCTTTCTTTTGTAATAAATAGCTCCTTATGACCAAGGAGATGGCAAGAATTAAATCTGCTGAGCTTCTTTTAAAAATCTATATCCAGTTCCTAAAAATCTATATCCAATTCTAAACACATTAAACCACCAGAGCCTTGTCCTGGCTTCACCAGAGAGAGAGAAAAGTCTCATCTGCTGAGCCATGAGAGCTTTTAACTTTCTCTCTTTGAGAATTGGATGAAGCTGAATACACTTTGAAGGTTCTTAATGCATGCTTTTGCAGCAGCTGGCAAACCCCAAAGCTGTGCTCAGGGAAATCCACCCTTCCTCCAGGCCTCTGGGTTTGTGTCCCCTGAGAAACAGAGTGAAAAATGGAGTGCAAAACATCTCTGAGCATCTCTACAGACACACAGGAGCTCTTCCAGCTGGATCCAGGCAGCCAAAGCAGTGGAGGGACCCCACCCAAGCTGGGGTAGTTTGGCCCCTCTCCTTGGGCTGGTTGTGAGGGAATTCCCTCCTCAGCTCCAGGCCAGAGCTGTGCTCCCTGTCTGCATCCCCTGAACATCAAAGGGGGGCTTTGCTGCCACAGTCTCATCTCAATTCCCTTGGAAGACTCAGGTGCTATTCAGGGAAGTGCTGGATGGTGTTGCTTCCTGAAAGAGCACTTAAAAAAAAAACCCAAAAACCAACAAAGCTTCATGCATTTCTAAATATACGGTGCTCAAGTGCATGTCCAAGCACTGGGAGATAAATGGATGGACACTGGCAGGAGGCACAGACATTCATTCCAACACAACATCCCTGCTAATTCACTGCAGGCCAACGAGCTGAAGGGGACACATGAGTGAATTGAATGATTCTCCAGAAAGAATTTTTATTTTATTTCCTCAAGGAAATAGCGTTTACCAATGACTAAAATGACTCTTTAACATGAGGAACACATGTCAGAAAATTCATCAGTATTCAGGAAGATCCATGCATGCTGGAGGCATTCTCTCCTAAGAGTTTTTGAGAATATTAGGCATCTTAGAATGAAAAAATAAGACACAAATGTGCTGTGAAGGACAGAGAAATAAATACCAGTTCCCTTGAAAGCAGGAGCCCAGGCTGGGCAGAGGTTGCAGAGAAGGGAGGTGACACTGCCTGGGATGCACAGGACAAGGCAACCCCTGTGCTGGATGAGGACACACAGTGATGCTGGGAAGGCACAACCACGAACTCAGCCCCCTCCTGGCTAAGAAATCCTGTGCACTCCAGTCCTCATCACCGTGTGCTGGATATTCACAGCACTTCATTGGGAGTTTGGATATTTGTGAATTTTTGCCACACTTTCTGTCATTTCCCTATGCCAATTGTCCCTCAATAATGTGTTATTGTTCTCTGCCTTGGAAAAAATTCCTAGTTAAAATTTCTGTTTTGTCTGACTGAAAGACAAGAAGGGGAAAACAACGTTGGGCACAAATTCCTGAGCAATCAGTTGCCATGAGCTCTGGAACTGAGAGTTTCAAAGATAATTTATTAGGAGATGGGCAAACAGAATTAAATAGGCTGATATTTGCAATAGGCAGCTAAACACAATTTAAATCTGATCGACATCCAGTGCATTCTGGGTTTTCTTCTGGCTGCTGTATTTAAATACCAGATATTAGGAGTAGCCTCCCATGAAAGCATATTTTCATCTCAGCACTCCCCCTTTCAGAGTCAGTGGTTGGACTGGTCAATACTTTTTGGATTTGAGGACAAATCCAGCTTTTCCTTTCGTGGCTGTGGACATTTTGTGAGGAAGAATTCCCTGACCACTTGCAAGAGGGCAAGTCAATGAAAAACAGAGCCGAGCAGGACGGGGTGAAGGAAGAGACAAAGGCCACTGGTTGTGAGATTGCTCCCAGCTCCTAAATTACTGCATGGGCACTGGGGACTGCTCCACCCAACAGGACAAAGCCCCTGGGGCTCTGCAGTCCCTCCCCACCACCTCTGCAAACTGCAGCACCAGGGGGAAGCACTGGGCCATTGCTGACCCGAATTTTAGCTCCAGCAGCTGTCACTGTGCCAAGGGAATGTTGGGAATGTTCTGTGGGGATAGGCTGTGTCCTTCCTGCTGGAGATGCAGCACCTTCTTGGAAAAGGGTTTTCTGTAGAAGATGGGAAGATACAGAGGGAGATGGTATACTTAATAAAAGCTTTGGATGTGCCACTTCTGCTTACCAAAGAAAATTGGACAGAAAAAAACCCTTGGCTGCTTGATGAATTGTTCAAATGCTCATTAGCATCAATCAGATTTATTTGAACAGATAATTATCCCCATATTGTGCTTTCATCACTGGAATTGTTTATGTTAAACTGTCAAGCAGCCGTTTTCAAATTTTACTCCTTGATCTGTTGAAGTTCCTTTTACGGCAAGAAAAACAAAGAAGGATTTGTATTTTTTTTTCCCCCCTCAGCTCCGTTTTAACCCTATTTGAAGTCTTCCAGGAGGGCTTTTGAGTCTCCTTGAGCAGCATGGAGTGATTTCCATTTCAGATGTTCTGGATGTACAGGTCAGTGTGTCCTGCCTTAACCCCTTCAGGGCACAGGTGAGTGCCCCCAGCACAGAGGGTGCAGCTCACCAGGGACATTTCCCTCCCTGCAGGGAGATCTGGCAGGTGCTGCCCCTCAGGGCTCACTCTGGGATTGCCATCAGTGCGTTCAGCAAATCAACCTCTCTGCACTTACAAGTGATCAGAGCCCCTGTGAGAGAGCAAACTGCTCTGCCTGAGCCAAACACGGCAGCCCCTGCCTCCAGGCTGCTCTCCGTGCATTCATCTGCTGCTGAAGGAACAACTTTGCCAATTTATGTGTCCTTTGAATTTTCTGTGGCTGTCAGGCTCCTTTTATTATATTCACAATACAAGTTGACCTTGCTAACCAGTATAAATCTGTTTTTAATGGTAAATGACTGGCCAAACAGAATAATTTTTAACAGTTGTTTTCCCACCCTTTTACCTCCCACAGAAATAAGGAGAAATTCTTTAAAGGCATCTCTCAGGAAGATTTGTAATTATTCCCATAAAGAACCACTACAGAAAAAAACAAACAAAATCAAACAAAACCCCCAAACCTATTAATAATGCCTTGAAAGGTAAATAATCTAAAATTAAGTCAAAATTTCCTAGTCTGCCAGTTCTTTAACTGCAGGAACGTGTACTACAGAATTAAACAGGGAGATACAACCAGTTGGTAAATGGCAATTTTGATCCCTAACTCTCTATCAATAAGGAACAGAGAACTCTCTCAGTGTTCTCACACAATTCTCAGCCCGAGAATTTAACAGCAAACACAAAGTGTTCACCAAACCTTGCCCATCCAGCAAGGAAGGACAAGCTCCTCTGTGGCTCCTGTCTTTTATCCTCATAAAATCCCTATGAAGGATTTTTCAGTAGAAAGCTCCAGTCTCGGATTCAAACTGCCCTGGTTTTGGCCAGCTGTGCTGGTGAATCTCAGCACCCTGGAGCTGTCCAGCAGGCAGGCTTTTCCATCCTGACCTTCAGCACAAAGGCTCCTTATCTTAGAGCAGAAGTAGAAGCCTGTTGAGGAAACATGAAAAGCCACTCCAGGACTTTGTAAAGGAGCACATGAAGATTGGCACTATCATTTGGAATCCTCAGCAAGAAACCTTTAGAACTGTGGGAGGTGCCAGTGGCCGCTGGCCCAGCCCCACCAGTAGTGGCACCTGACACCAAACTGGGACAGCCACACACAAAGGCTGGGCTGTGCTCAGGGCTGCAACTCCAGCTCTGCTCAAAGGGCAGCCACAGAAGTTGTTCTCCTCAAGGGAAATAAATCAGGTGGTTTAACTCTATGGAGCAGAGGAACTTCCTTTATTAACTGTTGGTTTTGAGACTGCACAGGCAAGGCCTGAGAAATGAAGTGAGGATGGCGCCTGTGTTTTGCATTATAATTCAATTCAGAAATACCACACACACACACAGGGCTTTATTGCTAATGGATGCACCAAGCAGACCTGACTGCTCTACATCAACAGCAAAACAAAGAACTGCACATCAGCAGCAGACTCTCATTAGCAGTAATGTTATTGCAGAGCGTGGAGTATCTGTCAGGCAAATGTAACAGCCCTGACATCCAGCACAGCTCCATTCCCTGCCTGGGATGATATGTTTCAAATTGAGGAACATCTGCTTCAAGCATGTGATGAATCATCTTCAACTATATTTCCTATTTCCTGCTATCCTGAGAGATCAGATAGTGGAAAGAAGTTACATAACACTATGATTGTATTGTTTTTCAGCACTTCTGAAATTTTAGAGGTTTTTTTCATCTATGGTTCATGTAATGGTTTAAAACAAACAAAAAAAAACCAACCAACCAAACAAACAAACAAAAAAAAGAGTTCCCTAAGAGAGGATATTTCCATTTCTAGACTAGCAAGAAGTTGAAATCACAATGTTATGGACATCCTTCTTTCATACTGAGTTGGCTGAAAGTGGCTCACCTACCCCAAGATAAAAATTCTTGAGAGGTACAATGCTATTCTTGTCAGTGTCCTCTTTGGCTGATAAATTGTCTCAGTGGATGTATTAGAATTGCAGCTGCTTGCAGAGGTGTGGGGGAGTAAGCAAGAAACAGGTAAAGTGTAAGGTAAAGTGTGGGTTTAACTAAACAAAAAGAACACTGTGAAAGCTTTGGTCATAGAGGAATTTGGCAATGAAAAATAAGACCCTTTGATTGAAATGTAAAATTTCACACATCAAAAAAGGGATTATTATTCAGGCAATGGGACCTGACAGCATATCAGCACAGCACATGGAGAAAAGTTAATGTAGCTCTAGTGTGCATGTCTTCTGCATTTCAAATGAAAATCAAGAGCTATTGGGAAGAATAAGAATGTTTTAAATGTGCTGGATTGTGAGCAGCAATATGAACACCTTCATGCATGAGAAAGCACAATTTGCCAGCTCCCAGAAGGGGATCCCTGTGTATTTAGCTCATCCACCTGCTGATACACCACCACTCCTTTCTCTGGAATAAGGTTTACACAGAAAAGCTTTCGGACTGCTCAGCTGCTAGGAGGCAACAAGTTCTGCAGCTTTTGGAATTCACTTTGGTTTCTGGACCCTTGGCATCGTCCTGGATCACACCAGGTGGTTCTGGCTAAGCAGAAATGTCTCTTACACTCAGCTTTAGGTCCCAACATGGATCCCAGCTTCCCTTAAATTCACTGGAATGCAAAGGAATTAAATCAGGGATTGAATTGGGCTCCTAGGCCACCACTCCATTCAGGAGAGTTCTGTCCCTGAGCAGTACAGAGCAGACTTGTTTATTCACTTCCAAAGCTGAATCCCTCTCAGCTGGCCATGAGCTTTCCTCCAAAAGCAAGCTGCCACCTCAGCAGGGCATCAAGAGCAGCACGAGCATCTCCAGCAGCAGCATCTGGTGTGTCTCAGTGCTTTTCTCACCCTGGTAAGTGCTGCAGGTAAAGAAATTAGCACACAGAAATGCTCACAGTGTGAAACCCTTGTGCTGGCATTGCCACTGCCCTCTCCCAGCTCCCACCAGGAACAAATGATGCCATTTGTCTCTTTCTCTGTGATCCCATGCTTGTCCCAATCCAGTGAATTCAGGGTTTGCTTAGCTTTCAGGAGGAGGCTGATTTACATCTTTCTGCCTGCAATCACACTTGGGCTGCATGAGGACAACCTGGGAACTGTGACATTACTTGTGCAAATCAGCTTAAAGAAGTCAAGGAGGGTTTTGATCAGTCTGTACCAGGTACTTCTGGAGAAGCTCCCTGTCACCCACTCCTGGCTACTCCCAAAGGTGCACCTGCAGCCCAGGTGCTGTCAGAATATAAAGAAGTATTTTTCTCCAAGGATGCACATCTGAAATCCAGATCTTGGTGATCTGGGCATCAGACAATGCTGAGGAGATCATTCTTCAGTTCCCAGGAAGATCAATGACCTTGGAAAAGTGAGTTCAGTACTTTATTCCTCTCTACTTGCTACAGTATTCTGTTTTATTAAGAGTGTGAGAATCCCAGCTAATGAGTACCAGCCTATATATATATATATAAATGTATGGGCAAGAAATTTATCTCTTTCTAAATTAGTGTCTCCTGTGACTGAATTCTCAGGGAATGCAGCTCTTGAAATTAATCTTGAATGCTCTAATTAGAGTGGTAGTGGTTACAGAATTCTCTAATGGCTACTTTGAAGAAACAATTACTGTCTTTATTATGATAACCCTCCAGATGAGATACTGCAGTTGACAAAAGATTATTAAACAAGTTATTATTCAGTCACTGGCTCACTTAGGCAATAGCTTGTGCATGTAATGATGAAAGACAACATGCCAGAACTTAAAAGTGCTCTAATACAGTGCCCAACTTTTTAATACTTTTTGGACAGTATGATATTGCAATAGACTGGGGCTTTTTTTAGTAAATCGATGGTAATTGTACTATAATTAGATCTTCATAAGAATGTATAAGGTGTGATTAGCATCCAGAATTTTAAACTTTTTATTTCACATCTCTCAGAAATTACCCTAGAAGGTCAGAATCTAAGACAATGGGCATTATTTCCCATGGTCAAAAACTGATTTAATCTAATTTGTGTCTCCTTATAGCCATCTGTCAATCAGAATTGGGACTTCAGGATAAACAATGTCAAGTCTTTGATAAAGCCCAAAAAAAAAAACAGAAGTAAAAATTAAATCCTGTCTTGAACCACTGAAAGCAGCGTTATTTGGGCGAAAGTAATTTTTATTTCTACAACCCTTGGGTTGTATCTACTTGTAAAATATCTTGGCAAGAAAGGCATTGCAGGAATGCAAAGATGTTATCATAAGACTACCTCTAACCACTTTGCTCAATTATTCTCCCTAGGGGTGGCTGTGTGAATAAGTGAGTAGTCATTGAGATTTTGAATTAGTCTTGTGTATTGTAACCTCACTGCATAGCTCATATTCCTCTGCTGTGGAGAACACAAAGATCCTTTCTAAAAAGGCAGTGCACCAAGTTTTTTAATCAGATTCTTATACCCTGGTGACTCTGCAGACCATTTTCTGATAGAACCGAGGCATGGGCTATGGAGCTAAAATAGAACAGGCTATTAAAAATGTTATCTCTGTGGAAGCTCATAATAACAATGCTAAAACAATTCCATGATAGAGAAGAACCCGCTTGGAAAAACGATGCATTAATTTAGAGTCACAAAAAGCTTCCAGAGAGAAAGAGATCTATAGAAGGAAGGTCTGGTATCAGGGAAAGCAGCTGCACAATTCAGTATACTAGACAACAGCTTTTTTAAAAAAAATCCTGCAATAATGACTGAATCACTGGTGATTGTTTTATCTGATCTCAGCTTGGCTGTATGATTACAGCAGTCATGCTTGGGATTCTCTAAATACGAGCATATATATGAGCACAGTCCAAAAGGAAGCAAGTAATAACACAACAAGTGGGAAAAGTGATTTCCTGCATTTTGGTGTCCTTCGATGCTCTTTTGTTTCACTTGTGCCATGTTCTGTGCTGGCAAATATCCCTCCAGTGCTCCCTGGGACAAGCAGGCTGGGCTAAACTGGGAAGGACTGCTGATCCCCAATGGGGTGGGGTGGCAGCACAAAGGGAGAGGGTTTTAGCACAGAGATGGCTTCAAAGGGCCATGGTTCATCTCTGTGGTCTGATAAACAATTCTCCAAAGAGATTTCTCTCTGCAAATAACACTGTTTGCCTCTTTCTAGCTGAAGGCATGTGTGAAGACATAATAATAAAATTGATATCAAATTAAAATAACAATGCTTTGCCAAAATGGCCCACTGAACATCCACATCCTTGCTATCCTTCCATGCCATCATCTAGCTTTTGGGGAAGTGCTCACAATATTCTTTTATTTTCACCCATGTCTTAGCTACTTTAAAATACCTGGTGAACATGAGAGAAAATTTTTTATGAAAACGTGAAGCACCTTGGACAGGATAAACTTGTGTGCCCAACAATCCATACCATACAGCAGTGCTGAACTACCAGCAGCCCTTGCTGTGGGCCCTTTCTCACTCAGAGATCTGCCCAAAACCTCACAGCGGCATTAGCACTGGAAACCTCCCGACGCTGCTGGATGTTGTCCCTTCCCAAGGTCGTGGCCTTACAGCGGGGTCCAGCCCAGAGTGCTCCGTTTCCCGAGCAGGAATTTGGCAGTGTTCATTGGCATGGCTGGGAACAGCTCCTGGGGAAGCACGGGGACCCTTTCAGTGCGCTCAGCCGGGCTCCAGTCACCACAGGAGCCAAGCTAAAAGCTCATTAGAAACTTTCACTTCATAGCAAAATATTGTCCTTTCACTAACTCAAGGAAACAAAGATTGCAGGCCCAGGTGTTAATACAGAAAATAATGGTTTTCTTTGATAAGCACGTTCCCAGCCTAAGCTTGCACAGTCTATAATTTACATAAATCCAGCTTAGGCTCTCCCAGGGGAGCAGCTCCATCGCTCGCAGCACATTCTTTCTGTCTGTGAGCCTTCCCAGCCTGTCAGCTCTGTAAGTGACACATTCTGGGAAGGCTCTCCTGGCTCACCCCGAGCTCCCTCCCTTGTCCAGCCCTTTGAGGTTTCAGGCTGCTTTGATCCCGCTCTTAGCCCTGGGCCGGGTCCCGGTGCAGCCCGGCCGGAGCCAGCTCATTGGCGTTCTCCGAGTGATGACCCAGCCACTACCACCCGGCCCCTTTGAAGCCACCTATCTGAAGTTATTCTTATCTGTGTCATTGTCTTACATTTCCTCTTTGCTCCTTGAACAACTCGACAGGCTGCTTTGATTTAACTCTGGCCATGCCGGCAGGGAGCAACACTGAATTGGACATGGAAATGCTTGTACAAGGAACGAGAAATGTGTTCCTGATGAGAAAAACCAGTTTTCTTTTTCTCCAACACCTGTTTCGTCTTCCCTCTGTTATTATGAAGTCAGAGAGGTAAGAGGGAGTGCTTAATGATTTCCACTAGGTCTAGAATAAAACCTTCTGTTTTCTTTTCTCTGCATACAAATACGTCTGGTCAAACTCTGTGGTACCTCCTGAAATATTCTTAGAAGGATCTCGAAAGATTCTTTCACTTGAGCCGTTGAAAAATTCTTCTAAAGCCATAATCAAACAAGTCATCAGTGAGTAAATTTCCTCCAAGTATCCCAGCAGTTCTGCTAAATCGGGATCAGGGATTTGCCGAATCCTTTCCTTGGATTCAGGTGAGAAGATTGAGCGCAGTCCTTCCCTTCTCACATCCAAATTCAGGTGGGGCCAGAGAACACCAGAAAGAACAAAGATCATGGCCGAGTTTTAAAACATCTGAATTGCTTTCTTGCCCTCCTTAAAATCAACTATGCTCACTCAACAACTCCGTGGAAGAAAGTTCAAAGAAGATGCTCGGGCACCCTGAAAACACCAACCACAATCCAAGCAAGGACAGCAATTTGCAGTTCCCTTCAGGTGTGAAGAAGGCATTACTGGATCTCTAACAAAGTAAGCTAATTTTGTCACTCCGCTTTTCTAGATAATTTCATTACAAGAAATGTAAGTTATTTCCACAGATTGGGCCCGATTGAAATTACAAACGAGCCGGATGGTTTGTAAATATTTTGAGAGTGCAGGTTATTGGTGTAAAAAAGTACAAAAGTCACAGGTAGGCTGTGCTCCTGTCTAATGAAGTTTGAGACAGGAGACTGGAAGTTTTGGAATGAGCTGCTCATGAAAAATAATTTCACAAAGTCAATCATTCATTCTCCCCCAGGTGAAATTCACTTGTGGTTTGGGGAAAAGTACAAAAGAGCTAAATCTCTCCTGCCCTGAGACTAAAGTTATTACTCGAACAATAAAATAGAAATGAAAAAAGGTATCCAGTCATCTTTACCAATTGCCCATTTTCAGGCTTTCTTATGAGCTCTACTCAGTATATTTCAGTTAAAGAGATTCAAGTATTTCTGATATTCTGGTTAGGTTTGCCTTTTACAAGTTTCTGTGGTTTTTTTTGGTTATGTGACTCAGGATTTTATTAAGTATTTGCAATTTTTTTGCCAGTGCCTTCAGCAAATCCAGGATCAGCCCCCTTTCTGGAACTTTTATACAGCCTTTTATGCCTCTATTTTATTGCACATCAAGGCTCATTGATTTTTTTTGTGGCTAGCACAGTGGAAAATGAATTATTCACTAATTATTATTCAAGTGGGTGTGACTGTGTAGCACCACGATGTTAAAGCACTCCATCAAGTGTGGAGCATGGCAGGAACTGATGAAACATGTCCCTGTTTTGATAAATGTGTCCTTCCCTGTCCATCAGGCTGGGACAGGAGGCTGAGTGAATGACAAACTCCTGTCACCCTCATGGAGGTTAGCCAGGAGGGAAATGGCTTTCTGATCTCACTAATTCACTTTTCACTCCAGTTTTGGTCTAGCAAAGCACCTCAGGTCTGACATGTCTCCTGCCCCCTGTGGATTGAGCACATTAGTTATGCAACAACTGTCTGGAACTTCCTCAGTGCTCCAGCTCAGCCCTCAGCACCCCTGGGCTTGGGTAAAGAAGACAGAACATGGACTTGCCACGGGGAGTAACTCCAGCAGAATGTCTCTCTTACAGAGATGGCTACATGGAAAAAAAAAAAAAAAAAAAGTAATGTGTTTTACAGGCTAAGGAAAAGGAAATCCCCAGGATTTTAAATAGATATCTGCCTGAGGTGTGATAAACACTCCTAGCCTGTCCTGGGCCTCATACCCCTCCAAAAGTACTCTGCAAGGCTCTATCTCCTCCAAACCAGCTCTTTTAGGCTTCTTGGTGTTCTCCCTGTACCAACTGATATCTCCTCAGCTGGGCTTCCATCTAATGCAGCATCTTTGTTCTGAGGGACCAGAAATCCATGAGGGATTAGCAAATCACAGAGCAATTTTCTTAGAGTATGCAGCCAAGATCTCATTTCAGCAGGCCCCCAAATAACTTCAGCAGTATTCTCCCCCTGTTTGGGGTGTGAACTTCCTTTTTAGGACTAATTTCCAGTTCCAGGTAATACCTTCAGGTAACTTTACATAATGGTATATAAATACATTCCTGGGTCCAGCAGCTGATATCAACCAACATTTTTTCACAGATTTCTGAGGTCCATGACTGGAAAGGAAGAGGGCTAGAAGAGCTGAAATGTGACATTCAGTTATTTTGCTTGAGACACTGGAAGAATTTACTTAACTGTTGTCATGGTGGTGGTTATATAAGGCCCTGCAGGAAAGAAAATAGAACACAAGACATACAAGCATTTCTAAAGTGCAAACATTTAAATAGCAGCTTCTGTTTAGTTTGTAGGGTTTTCTCACCTCCTCACTTCAGTTACAGCTCTCCCACATTTAATTAGCTCCCTCCAAATGGAGACCAGATCACGTCATGCTTAATGCAGGGTCTCTATCAGATGTTCTACCTCTAGCTCTGCCTCCAGCAAATATCTACTTGTCTCAATTATGGATAGCACTGCTGCAGTGATAGAAGAATGTAGAGTCCCTGGGAAGCAGAGATTTTCATAATTGAGGACAGAATTTTAAACACAGTATCCAAACTCAGAGTTTTAAATGTCTGAAAGGCTTCAGTGAAACGCCAATGGGAGTACAATAATATTTGCAGCTTCCAACGACCATCTCCGATGGTTTCTCCGATGTCTTAATGGCTCGGGCAATTTAATTTACATACAAAAGCACAAAGTGGAAAGCAGTTTCCTTTGAACACCTGTAGTACTTTCTCCGGATATACTGGGGGATATTGCAAGGGCTTCCAGTGAAGAGATACAAGGAATGTACTAGGCAGAGTTCATTAACTTCTCCTACTAAATACCAAATAATCGTGTTGAACTTGAAGGTGTTCGTGTTCAAAGAGATCCTACTTTTATCTTCTCAGTCTCTAAAGAAGGCTGTGGGAGAAAAGGCTCAAGCAATGTACTTTTC
This sequence comes from Serinus canaria, assembly GCF_022539315.1. Lineage (NCBI taxonomy): Eukaryota > Metazoa > Chordata > Aves > Passeriformes > Fringillidae > Serinus > Serinus canaria. The sequence continues at coordinate 12,873,994 of NC_066329.1, forward strand.
TTTTCCTTTAACTTGAAGGACACACATCTGAATCCTTCCAGACAAAGCTTCTTTGCCTTCTTTCCTTCTTCTAGAGAAAGAATATGTGTATTTCATCACGCTTTCCTCTTAAACTCTTTCACACCTACCAGGAGATGTCTGCTCCCCCAAAATGTGGTCCGTTAACTAGAAGATACAGGCTGTAGCTGATTTCCATTATAAAAACCCCAATAAATGAAATAAACTCTGGTTTGGGAACTGTTGATACCCAAGAAGTTCACACTCAGAATTGCAGTGCACATGAACTCATCTTTGTGGAGAAGGCAGAGCTACTTCCCTCCATGACCTGTGCAGGAAATTTGTCAGATGTTTTCCCCAAACAAAGAACCAGAAATTCTGAGAGGCTGCTGGAAGCACCTCCCAGAGTGCTGTGGACAGCTCTGGCTGACCAGGACAGTGCTCCAGGGTGACAGTGGGCACTAATAATTAAATTATGCTGCAGGGTGAATAATTCTAGCCTGGGGATCTCAGCACCACAGGAGGTTCCTCTGTTGGAGCTGGAGGTTTCACTGCCCTGGACTGCTCTGGCTGTCTTGGGGTTCTTATCCAAAGGATGTAAATAAAACAGCCCTGTCACAAATATTGTCTTTTATGGCTTATAACCCAGAATTTAGATATCTTGCTTGTGATAAAACTCAGTTCTTATACTGCACTCACAGACTGCTGCATTACACCTGCAACAGGAGTAGGTGTAGGAACCAAGGGAATTTTTCAATTTGACCTGTTGTTTTGAATTCCATTAAAAGAAATTTTGAAACAGTGTGAGTCCACACTTTTTGTTTGATCTTTTAACATATTCATATTTGCAAGTAGCTAAACTAATTTCAAGAAAAATTAATTGAGAAAAGCTTTAAATCTCATGCATACGCCTGAAGATTTTAAAAGCTGGGCCTAGAAAATGGTATTGGACTATTAATAAATATCAAGGACATTTTTTGCCAGCTCTGTTAAATGCTTCCATCAGCTGAAAATGTATTATTTTGCAGTTAGAAGGGTGTTAACCTTTTAGTTGTGTGGGAACAATAATAAATCCATCCTCTTCTAACATGGTTTATCAGGTAATGATGATACTTTAATAAATAACAATGAGCTCTTTATTCAACAATACATAAAATATAACTAGAATTTTGTTTAATGACTCGTAACAGTAATTCCTTATTTGCTGCTTTTTTTTTCTTTTTTTTTTTTTTTTTTGCAATTCCCTGACCTATTGTCCCTGGTATCCATAGGACTCTTATGTGCAATCCTTAAGCAATGAGATTTATCCTCATGCCTTTGAAGTACAAAGGATCACCAGCCTCTTTCCTGATGGCTAAGATGGATTTTTTAAGGCAGTGCAGCATTTTTAGGTGTTTCTTTTCTCATTCACATCCCACCAATGGCACTGCACTCTGCACAATGATTTACCAGGCTCCATCTGTGGACAGCTGGAGGATTGGAGAGGGCAGGGGAGATCTTTAAACTGGTCCTGTCAGTGCTTGCCTGAGCTGTTGGCTTGTGAGCCCTCAGTGGGGAACTAAATAACTCCGTGCTCTGACATCTCAGACACTATCCACATCTCTGGCAATTCATTACTTTTTTAAAAGGTGATTTCTGTATTAGAAAATTGAATGTCTTTTCTAGAGGGTCTAGAAACTTCAGGTAATACCAAAGCTGTGATATCTCTAGAGCATTTCTAAGTGCAAAAGCACTTCCAGAGATAATACAGAGGCCAGCAACATTTTCTGTCTATGTGGAATTATCTGCAAATATCAGTTTTCCAGGAAAACTGATTCAAGATCCATGCAGCACAATAAAAGAAAGTGATTTTTGTGTGTGATGAGCTTTGGGCAAAGGCTGTTGACCTAGAAAGAGAGTCCACATCCAAAAAAAACACACTGAGGAACTGGCAAGAAAGGTACCAGGCCAAGAAAGGAGGGACTGAGGGATGAGTGAGATTGTTTGCTTCATGTGGAAGGGATCCTTTGGATTCTTCCCGGATCCAGAACTGAAGCTGGGAAAGAAAGGGAACAGCAATGACTGAGCAAGCAAAGGGCTGATTATGGATATTTGATCTCAGAAACCAATACCAGCTTTAGCTTTAGAAAAATGGGGAAAGGACACTCATACTGGTTTTACTGGTCTCTCTTTCTCTAGAGATTGTGAGAGGAATCTAATGCAAGCCTGCTGCTGCTCTCGGCAGTGGAAGATACAAGGGAAGAAAAGGAGTAAAATGGGCATCCAGAGGGATGTTTTGGAAATCACTGTTCTTATGTTATCTGATTGCTGAATTCTTCTGCCTCCCTGCAGCTGGAGTTCTGTATAAAAGCAGCTAAGCTGCAATGTTGTGAGCAAAGGTTTAGCAAATAATAGCCTGCAATCTATTTATTTCCATCTGCAAATGTATATGTCTTGCTATTCCCATTTGCATCATGAAATAGTGTTAGAATGCAGATGCTCATCAGCTTGGACACACATTCAGTTTATTGGAGGGACAGTTTGATGCCACAGTTCCAGACCTGATCCACTGTGTTTGAAAGTCAATGCAAAGTCTGCCATCCATCAAGGAACCCTGTCCTGACATTGCAGGGGTTTTCAGTCCTTAGCACACAAAATCCCATGGCATTCTTTGAAGACTTTTCTCCAGTGACCACCCTTCTCTAAAGGGTCTGAGCAAACCATCTGCTCTCCAGTATGATGAGAAGGCATTTCCAATCCCACACTGGTCACAGTCACAATCTCACATTCCCCAAGAACAGCACAAGGGTTTTTCAGACCTCCACTCGTCTTAGCTCCATGGAGGCAAGCCAGGCTTTGGGTTGCATCCTTGCATGGAGAGCCAGGGGTCTGGAGAAGGTGTTTTACCTCCCTGCTTCTCCTTTACTTTTTGCACAACTAACTAGGCTGCATTCTCAAGTTGGGAGCTGCCAGCTGAAGTGGAACCTCAGTCTGACCAGGACCATTAATCACAGTATAACAAAAAAAAAGCTATTTTAGTAAAATTCAATAATATTTTCACCATACCTATTCATACAGGATAGATCTTAACCTGTTAGTAATCTCATTTTCTCAGATTCCAAACCAGCATCTTTAGAAGTGGAAAAGCATCAGTGTAAATATGTTAAATAATTTCTCAATGCAATAATGAAATTGTTTTTGTTCTTTTCCTCAGTAGCCAAAAACTGTAATGAATCACTCCATTTTTAATGAAGTCTAACACTCACTATGTCAAAAATATATTTAAAGTTACAAAGGAAGCTTCATTTTTACTTTGTGCCATAGTAGCAGATTTCCAGCACCAGTATTTTCAGATTGTTTGACTTGCTCTGGAGCAAGAACTCTTTGGAGACCATGTGATTTCTGCATCTGTTTGCACAGCTTTCTGTTAAAGTGTTTTCATAGCTGTTCCAGCCCATTTTTATTTGTCACTCTGTTGCTCCAAAAACCTGGATCTTTTTGTATCTTTATTTGAGCGGGGTAAGATGGAGTGATATCACATTCTGACTTTGTAACGCACTGTATATTATATTCTGTGTAAAAGATGACATGAATTATTACAGAAGCTTGTTAGAATACCCTCAGTCAGAAAATACTATTTGTTCAACAAAGTAATGAATTTTAGTACAATAAACCTGCATTTGCTCATCATTTTGCAACATGACAGAAAACAACTGCATATTGACAAATACAAGCCAGCCTCGAGCTGCTTAAAAGAACTCTGCGAGGCTGGGGAAATATTTAGAGGCGTGTTTAGCAGTGCCATTGCTGGTACAATGTGGAGCTGTGCGACAGGGCCCTCTGCCGTGCGAGTGCCGCTAGGATGGCACAGACCCCGCGGGGCAGCAGCGCGCCGGGGCTGATGCCTGGCCTTAGAAACCTCTTGGGGCTTATTCGGAGCTCCCAGCGGGGTCAGACCCAGCTCCCACCCCTGCCATCTGCCTGAGCTCGGGCTGCTCTGATTGCTGTTTCATCGACTCAGCTCCGCAGCCCCTTGAAAGGGAGACAATGGCTTTTTCAATGGCCGGGGCTCTCAGCCTCTGCTGCTCGGGTTAAACAGGAGATGCCTCTTGACCTTGAAAATGTGACCTTTCACAGCGGCTCTAGCGCTGGAATGTGCCCTCAGAATACTCCAGCGCTCCTTTACATTATCTAAGGCAAATGTTTGTTTATGAAAGTTGAAGTAAAACATTGGCATGATCAAAAGAGGAATGAACAGGCACCTGGTAGGCACAGTAAAGAGATCCCTCCAAAGAGGAAACTTCTGTCTGAGCTGAGTCTGTTCTGAGTCCAATTAGGACAGATGAAAACATTTCTCTCACTTAACTCTGAAATTAGAAAAAGAACAGGAACCACGGGGGTGAAAAAAACCCAGTTAATGTCCTGATTTGCTCTCCTGTGAGTGTGAACTGCTGATGCACTGCTGCCAAAAGCTGTGCTAGTCCACTGCAGCAGCTGGAGACTGGACTCTGGTGGCTTTTCCTTGTTCCTTGGGGCACAGTTCCACAGCCCAACCACCTGCTGTCCCCAAAAGGGACAGACCTGTTCTCCTTCCTTCCCCTCTCCATCTGCTCCCAGCCGTCTACCATGCCCTTTGCTGCTTTTTGGGAATCTTCACTGAACTGGTTGAATTTATCAGCTTTTAAAAAATTATTATTTTTTTATTTTTTTTTTTTTTTTTTTTTTTTTTTTTTTTTTTTTTTTTTTTTTTTTCCCAATGGCTTGTGTGAGCTGGATCTTTTTGATGGGGAGCTCAGTGGAAGAGAACCAGCACAGACATGAAAGGAGGAGTTTTCCTGCTGTCACAGCCACAGATGACAAAACCAAAGCTGGTAGCAAGGCCGGGGTCCTTTACAAGCTGTTGCTCAAGACATTTCCCTGTCCAGGGGAAATCTGGGATTTTCCTTTCCTGCTTTTTCTCGCCCTGAGTGGTCCTGGAGTCAATGCACCAAAATTCTTCCTCTTTCTTCCACCCTATTTTCCGCCAGTTAGAGTAAATTAAAAGATGTGACCTAGAAAGTCCTTACCTACCATTGAGCCTACATAGCTTTTCACTTGGTATTGCCATTAAGCTTGTTAATAAGGCACTGCAGGTAATATTCACCTCAGCCTTAAAAGGCACAGGCACTTTTCACTACCATCAGTTAAACCAAACAAATCTCCCTTCTCTCATCCAGCTGTTTTACAGGATTGGTGTTATTTATATTAAGCAGCTATCTAATGCTCAGACTACATACTGGTAGCTTAAGCAGGGATTTTTTTTCTCATTTGTTAATACCAAATGCATTGATTTGCTGACTGAAATACAGTTCTGATATTCCTGGCACTTCAGATTCAATCTGCATTAAAGAAAACTCTTACTCCACACCATGACTGAACTGTGGTCTTGGAACAACACATGTGCAGAATTTTGAAATGACTCTCTCTAGTCTTGACAATTGCTAAGGCTGAGAAAAGAAACTGGAAGATTAAAGGCAATCATGATCTCTTCTACTCTTCCTTCCTTCAGAATTCAGAACTTGCCCTCAGTGCTGCAGTACCTGCAAGCTTCAGGACAGGATCCTGCAGTACCTGACAGGACAAGGCAAAGCTGTTTCCTGTGATGTAAAAACTGTTTCACAGAGAAACTTCAATCCAAGTTCTTGTCATTGGTACCCAAATGGAACTGAGGTGCTGAAATGGATTTTGAGGCTTTCTTTTTATCAAACCTTCAAAATTAACAGAAATTGGGTAGCTAAGAAAGGTGGGCCGAGCAATAAACCAGCAAGATCAACATCTGGTTTAGTTTGTCCATCCAAGAAGTGAGCATAGGAAACTCAGGTGAATGTGATATTTAAACCATTGTCACCATCAGAGGGAAAGAACAGGGAAAGCTCTTGTGAAATAAGTGGCAAATGTCTTCAGGTTGACATTCTGGAAGATGGTGGACACTTCAGACTGTTCTTGCAGGTCAGGAGGTGGATTTGATGGATGTTTTTGAGAACAAGATTGGAACTCTTACCTTCCTAGGAGAAAGAAAGCAAGAAAGCAAAAAAGAAAGCAAGAGAGAAAGCAAGCAAGCAAGCAAGCAAGAAAGAGGCATTAAAAGAATCTCCTGGCTGTTCTGGCAAGCAAAACCATCCCACAGAAGAGAGAGAGAAAGTCCTGCACAAAAGACATTGACATGTCATTTACAGACAGGTTGTGAGTATGCAGTTATTTCCTTCCTCTGGATGGAAGTCATTGTGTTTTGGAGAAGAAAATGCAGTTGATGTTTGAAATCAGAACAATGATTGTTTTGAAAGAACAGCACAAACCTTCTTAGCAGAAAATTACAGAGAAGTCCAATTCCCACGCTGCTGATTGCAAGCTTTTGTATCCAGATTTATCAGAGACAGTTTGTACCCTGCCTTGGACAGACATGGCATGGCAACCTGCAGGTGCCAATGCAATTTAATGATTTAATAACAAGATACTACTTAAAATAATGCATAACAACATAACAAAAAATAAATATTATTATAAATACTCTAGAGAATAAAAATGTCAATCAAAATATATTCTTAATAAAAATGCTTCTATTGTATTGACATTAAAATCAAAGTATTCTTGCATGCTGTCACATGTAGCTTTAAATGAAACCTCATAATAAAATTAGAATTGAGTAGCAAAAGCTCTCATGTTCAACCCTCTTAGAAGCAGTGGCAGTAAGGGATTCAGATTAATGCAGTGTATTGTTACAAGATAATTTCCCCTGAAATAGAGTTCCTTAATTTATATGGTTAAAAGGTGGTTAATACTCTGATGAATGAGAGCTTTTAAATTTTCTGAAAATGCTGCTGTTGTAATTTCAGACGTTGTCAATATAAATTTCCTGTACTTTTATAACACTGCTGATCACTTCCACTGCTGGTGTCTGTGGGAAGGAGTTCCCCAGACATTGCCTCTCTTCATAAGGGCAATTTAAAAATTGCTGTATTGCAATTATATTGAATACCTCTTTGGCCTTATATTAATATAAAATTAATTAAATTCTTGATTTACCTTTCCATTATTGTTCATTATTTATGCCATTTAATCATCTCTACCAAGAGAAATAATTTAACTGTTAAATGTTCTTACCCTACACCTAAGGAAAATGCAAGGTTGTCTCATGGAACAGTTTTGCTTTAAGTTCATAAAAGCTCGAATGTAGTTGTGGAAATGTGGACAATCTCTCCCTTTCTACCTCTCAATTTGTCAGGGCCAGGGAGGAACAGCACTTCTGATATTATAAAAATCATGATGTCAGCCTTAAGTCTAAATTTGTAAGCACAGTAAAACCAAGAAAACTTATAAAAGTTCCTGCAGGAGTCTTTCTAAAGCTGTTTTTTGTGTTAGCAGACAAAAATGACTTCATGTACAATCTATTCCTGGCACTAAATGTGTGAGCCATCATTCAATGGAAAGATAACTCTCAGCCTAAAATGCCAACTTTCCATCTTGGTACTGCAGACCAAGCACTCCTGTTCTGATAGTGTGATTTATCTTTGACACTCAAGAGTTAAACAAGTCTGTCTGCCTCACATATGGCCCTATTAAACTATTGATTAGAAGCCCTAACATGTGTGGAATGCATCAGAGAATGCTTTGGGTTGGAAGGGAGCTCAAAGCTCACCCAGTGCCACCCCTGCCATGGCAGGGACACCTCCCACTGTGCCAGGGTGTCCCAGCCCCAATGTCCAGCCTGGCCTTGGGCACTGCCAGGGATCCAGGGGCAGCCACAGCTGGGAAGAGTTTTTTTGTAATGTCTGATCTAAATCTGCCCTCTTGCAGTTCCAATCTATTCCCTCTTGTCCTGTCACTCCAGGTCCTGTAAGGATTCTCTCCACCTGCAGCTCCTTCAGGTATTTCAGATCCTGCACTTAGGTCACCCCAAGTCCTCCTCCTCTCCAGGCTGAACAATCCCAGCTCTCCCAGCAGAGCTGCTCCATCCCTCTGCTCATCCTGGTGCCTCCTCTGGGCTCTCTCCAGCGGTTTCAGCTCCTCTCTGAGCTGGGCCCAGGGCTGGGGCAGCTCTGCAGGTGGGCTCTCACCTGAGCAGGGCACAGGGGCAGGATCCCCTCCCTGGATCTTTTCCCACACTGATTTTGGAGCAGCCCAGGACAAAGGTGGCTTCCTGGGCTGCCAGCACATGATGGAGCCCAGAGCATCAGAGATTATCCACAGAGCTCCAGGTTCAGTCTGTTTCTTTTTTGGGCATCTTGAAATTCCTCTTCTACCAACTTCTGTTGGCAAAGATGTTCAAAAAAGGAGAAAGCAGTGACAGAACAGTTCTGTGCAGAGCTCTCTGCCTTGATCTGTTCAATCCAAATAAAACACATCACTTCAGGAAACTGAGCTGCTTCTTGTAACCACAAAACCTGGTGTATGTTACTGAGGAGGGAAGAGCAGGCAGACTTACACACCCCCTCAGGAGTTCCTGTCAGTCTCTGGGGATGTTCTAAAGTTTACATCATCACTCTGCATGTCACAGCCTGCCAATCTGTGCTCTTCAGACCACAAATATTTAATGGAAACACAACTCATAGTCTCTGGCTCATCTGTAGAGTCATATTGTCTTTCATTTCTAATTAAAATTCTCATTATAGTAACAGTGGTGGTGGTTTCTGCAAGAAACATTCAGGGCTGACAGTCATCCATTGATCCCACAACCTTCCCTAACGCTTCTTGCCTTGACTCCATCCCTCACTTTAATGTCCTAGCCTCATTGCCAGTGATCTCTGTAGGATTGGTGACACTCGTAAATCAAAATTCATCCAGGTTACTTCTGTTTCTGCCCTGATGATTTCACGTAAATTAGTCTGGAGGCATATTTATGGAGAGCTCAGCATGGACAGTTATCACTCTTTTCTTCTCCTTCTCCTCCTCAAAATGTAACTTAGTGATTTGCAGGTTCCTATAAAGAATAGAACTGCGGGGTGTTTTAGACTGAAAGAGGCCTCTGGAGGCCATCTAACACAAGCCCTGAGACACCAAGAGTCATACCTGGGGTAATTCCAGCATTTCTGCTGAGAACTGAATGCCCTGGTAGAACAACTTCGCAGCCTGTTTCAGGCCTACTAATAAATTAATGTATAACAAAACGCCTGAGCACTGAACACTGCCCAGTGAAATGAAATTTCAGATTTGTTATCCTCTGGAGACAGTCATAAGCCAGGGCTTAGTTCAGCAAATGCATCATTTTGTGATATGACTTTGGCACTTGGAGGGAGTTTTTGAAAGTAAATATGTAAATCCTAATATTAAAGGAAGTCTTTGGGATCTTCAGAAGAGCCAGGAGGCTGCAACAAAACAGTTCCTGCAGCACATGCATGTTCCTCAAAACCTGTTTAGACGTCTATCCTAATCCATTAGATGCCTAAAGTGTTCTCCTCATACTTCTCTAGTACTGGTTGTTTGTGTGGTTTTTTTGTCGTTTCAGGTTTTTTAATCTGCCCTATGACAGGCAAGACTCAGCATTCTTATTATTAAAAGACAGCTGTATCTAAAGTGCCATTTAAAATCTGTTTCTTGCAAATTTCCTTCATTTGATTGGGGAAAAAATAAAACCAGGCAGAAGTAACATCTAAAAGTTCCTGCTCCTTGCTAGACTATTATTAATTTCTAACTAGGACTATCTAATTGCATCTTCACTGATTTACAACAGTTATTGGCCACAGTAATCAAACAGCTATTAAAGCAATTTGAAGCATTATACCCTTCTAAGACTCTATTTGTTTTGCAACGTTTTCTTTATAAATAATATGCATTAGTTTGTAACATTATCCCCATCAGCCCAGAGGGCTGCTGAAAAGCAGCAGTTACGTGAAAGATTGAATTTCAGCATTTCAGGTCCTATTATGCTGGGTAATTAAATGAGAACCTCTTCTAATTGTAGCCGGCAATCAAAGCCCGACAGTGCCCCGGCAGAAGCGGCGTGTTCGTTCCGTTCATTAGGCAGGGAAAATGCGCTTGTTATGGCCAAGGAACGGCGCGGGATGAGCGTGGGGTGCGGGGCGGAGAGTGTGGGGATGAGGTGCGGAGATGCGGAGCCGTACGGGGTGCGGAGCAGTGCGGAGTGTGGGGGTGCGGCGCGGTATGGGGATGCGGAGCGGTGCGGGGTGCGGGGGTGCGGCGCGGTGCGGGGTGCGGAACGGGGATGCGGAGCCGTGCGGGGTGCGGCGCGGTGTGGGGTGCGGTGCGGGGATGCGGAGCCGTGCGGGGTGCGGAGCGGTGCGGGGATGCGGAGCGGTGCGGGATGCGGAGCGGTGCGGGGTGCGGTGCGGGGATGCGGAGCGGTGCGGGGATGCGGAGCGGTGCGGGGATGCGGAGCGGTGCGGGGTGCGGCGCGGTGCGGGGATGCGGAGCCGTGCGGGGTGCGGAGTGGTGCGGGGATGCGGAGCGGTGCGGGGATGCGGAGCGGTGCGGGGTGCGGCGCGGTATGGGGATGCGGAGCGGTGCGGGGTGCGGAGCGGTGCGGAGTGCTAAGCGGTGCGGCGGTGCCGCCAGGCCGGGGCGCGGCGCTCCCGGAGCGCTCCCGCGGTCACGGCGCTCCTCCTGCGCCAGGGGGAGCTGCGAGCGCTGCGAACCCAGCCCGGGGACTGGATCCAGCCCGGGAACGCATCCCCAGAATCCATCCCCGCGATCCAACCTGGGAACGCATCCCCAGAATCCCTCCCTGGAGCCACATCCATCTCGGGAAGACATCCTCGGAATCCAGCGCCACGATCCAACCCAGGAGATCTCCCGGCAAGCCCAGCCTCAGAGCGGCTCGGCTTAAATCCGCCTTACAGGAGGTTTCTCCTGGCTCCTGGCCGGCGGCTGTGCCTCGGTTGTCCTCTCCGAGGATACCGTACTGACATGACCATTCCCAGACCCCAGCTCCATTCCGTGCATCCCTGGGTGCAGCTCCAGGGACCGGCTGCACGTGTTGGAAGCACTGGTTGAACTCCAGCTCGGTGTCGGGGGCTCCCCCGGATTAACAATTTGGGCACAGCACTTGGAAGCGGCTCTCCTTGGTCAGAGTGCAGCCTGCAACATGTGGGACTTCAGTATTCCAAAGGTTTGCAGGCAAATCCAAATATGCAGCAGGGAGGTGACAAAAACCTTCGCAAATATTGTATTTCACAGAGATTTTGTTTCTAGAGTAAGTACATATGAAGACAACAAATTGTCTTAAAGCTGAAACCAGGACACTAATTCACATTGCAGAAAACATCCCAGAGTGCTGAATGGTATTCATACTTAGAGCTTATCAACAGATCTTAATTTATTTTACTTTATGTAAACAAGAAGAGAAGGAGTAAGAGGGATCAGAAACACTTGTGGGTGAATCGTTCCAAAGGTCATTCATATATGTAAATACTGCAGAATACACAAATGGAAAGTGCTGTGCAAGGCACAGACTTAGTGGGTTATGAAATTCCATTGCAATAAAACCTAGAGCTCAGAATTATTGCAGCATGGTCCCTCCCAAGATTATGTAGTCCCAGGCTATAATACTTGGATAAGACAAAGAAACAAAGAGGAGAATAATTACAGATTGAAAAACTACTGCCAGCAGAACTTCAGTAAGTATTTGCTATATGAAAATAAATACTCATTCTTGGCTCTGTCCAAATTCTGTTGCATTTGCTGTCCTCAAAGGATGAAATTATGTTTGTTTTCTGGAAGCTCACAGTCCCAAATGTTCCTGGTAACTGCAACTGTGGCTGTTTTGGTAGCTGTGTTGAATGGTAGGATGGAAGGCCACAATTTAATCCCTTTGATATCAGTGATTTCAATATTATTGGGGTTTTGTATGGTCATTTGCATTTTGAGGAGTGGTCTTCTGGTCCAAAAAGCCACCTCTTCACTCCTCAAGCTGAAGGGTGGCACCCCGAATTTTTGATGCATGCAGTAGATACCTATCATGCACTAGGAAAGATCAGTGACCAGGTGAGCTGGTTCCTTTTGTAAATATTGGTACCTTGGGATCCCCAGCCCTCGTTAAGAACATTTGTCAGCCAAGGAGATGACAATGCCAGGCCCTGGGGTAGAAAAACCCCTTTCAGATGTACTGAATACAAAGCCAGGCCATGCAGTCTGCATGCAGCACCAGTGAGTAACTGTGAGAGATACAAGTTATATCTCTATTACCAGGATAGATGCTGACACTGGAGTATAATAAAATCACTTTAAATGGCAATACTCCTAACTGCAAACAAAGCAGAGAAGGCAGAAGAGAGATGATAATGCACCCAGGCACAGGGATGGCATAAAACTGAGTGCTGAGTATTTTTTCACTCTATTCCTTTATGTGACTTCAGATCTCTGGCAGAATTTGGGGTGCATCCCTCTCCTGTTCTTCCTTTTGGAATCCTGTATAGACGGGACAACACAGGATGTGATTTCTGTAGGAACACTAGCAGTGAACGAGCCACAATCACATTCCAAGGATTTAAAATTCTGTATTTAAAGAGAAGGAGTTATTATAATAATGAATAATTACACAAGAGAGCAGAGAGATACATTAAATGAGACAGACACTCACCCAGTCTGACCAATTTAAAGAAGAGCAGCATGTATGTGCAGCTTTTTCCTCTCTGCATCCATCCCCAAACCACGTGGTGTCATTAGCACATCTCCCATCTAAGGACACTGAGGGACCTTGTTTAAGGTCACACTAAGAGCCAGAGTCACTGGGATGATGCAGTGCCAGGAGAGCAGGGCACAGCAAGCTCAAACTGAGCAGCAGCTCCATAGGCCTTGGAGGAGCAGACAGCGCTGGGATCACTCCAAACCTCCCCCAGGGACCAGGGCAGTCACATTCTGCCTGAGGGACAGGGCACTGAGCAAGGAGCACTTTACATGACAGGGTTATTAAATTCACCCCTACAGACTGCAGTGTCTGTTACACTCAGGAATGTCAGGAGTGCTAACCTGTGGGAACATCACAGTCCCAACACCTGCACTCTCAAGTTCTGTCAGGTCTTTCCCTCTGACACACTTCTCCTGCCAGTCCAGTCCTAGGGTTGGTTGACATTTCTGAATTTCTTTTAATACTGAAGGTCTACTTAGCACTAAGTTTAGTTACTTTTTGCCTTAACCCCCCTCCCACATTTTCATATTAAGAAGACTGTGTACAGTCTTATACTTGAATTAATTTTCCATTTTCTGATGATTACCCATCCCATGCACAGAACAAGACAAATTTATAGCTTTTGCATTCCATAACAAAAAAAATAGCAATTTGGATGGCTGTAGTACCTGCTGTCATGCTCAATCACCTACACAAAATGCTACTTCTCCAAGTATATGATCATGTTTTCACCTGAGCAATGTTGGTGAGATATATTTGATGAATAGAATTTCTGCATGACAAAATACAAAACACCCCAATGCCTGCACAGGGGTTGGAGAGTTCCTCTGGCAATTGCTACCTGTACACTAAAAGAGGAGCTTGGATTTGATGGGTTTTTCTTTCTGCTTTCATTTGTTAGCACTGGGTCAGTGAATCGGCACGTGATTTCAACATCGTGGCTGGCAAAATATAGACAGGGAGCTGAGAGCCCTCAAAGGCTGCATTTTCAGCCTAAAGTACATTATATGGTACATTTGAACATTTTTAGAGGCTGACTGACCTTAGGAAGCCAACTTTGGTGCAGTCACTCTCCCTGCTTCTGAGCGTGTTCCTTATTTCCTTACAGTTTTTGCAGGGAATATGCTACATGTAAGACTGAAAGTTTTGGTTTTGTCTATTTAAAGTTATGAGAGCCCATAAAGACGTCAAAACAAACTCCTGACATTCTGATGTTCTATAGATTCTCTGAACTAACCTTCAACTGGATAATCTGAGGGAAAGCACAATAATCACCATTAATAAAATGTCAAAATTTCACTTTAAACGTACAAACTCACTCTGGAGCAATCAAACATCACAAAATGCAAACATATTCAGGATTACAGATAATTTAAATGGCTTTGATTAATGTTTAGAGACATAATTTGGACTTTATCAAAGGTAGGTAGGTACATTTTCTGTATTATTTAGTGTTAGAGTTTCCTTTTTCAGGACTCCTTATATACTGTCCCCTGCCTTCAGACACACTGCTCTGTTTTCATGTTTGGTGCTAATTGAGCTGCTGTCATAAACTATTCACAGCAACCCATATTTTCACTATAAATGCATTAAGAAAGAAATGAATCTGTATTCTTTGAGTTTGATTTGTGTACTTAACTCCTTCAGTTGAAAATGCAAGCCTAAACAAATCATCTTAGGCAGAGCTTGTACTGAAAATTCTGGCACTGAATTGCTGTACCTAGAAGGACATGAAATCAAACTTCACAGGAGTAAGAACAGTAGTAGCAAAACCTATTCTGTCCAGACTTTTTTATCTTTTATCACCTTGTTATTTTAATTCTGCCTCTTATCCATGACAGTCTCTGCCAATGGACTCAAGGTGCAACTCCCAAAACTTTGTTCTCATACAAGCAAGGCACAGACTGCAGCTCAGACGTGATAAATAGGACCTCTACTGCCTGTCAGTACTTCTGAATAATCTCATGCTCCATCTAATTTACATCAGAATGATTTTTTTTTTCACAATTCAAAGAAGACAGATGTTGGTAGTTTATGAATTATGATAGGATTGGGTTTTGGTCCCTTAGTGAAAGTTGCCTTGGAAAGAAATAGCATTTCTTGTCACCATGGCTGCTTTTTCTTATAAATGAGATGAATTGTCTACATTATCTACAAATTCAAGATACAGGACATAAATGTTTGATAGCTGCTGTGTTTTACTGTCAACTGCTGGATTCTTGTATTTAAACTCATCCAACAAGTATTTGTAGTGTCTAGCAAAATCTACAATCAAGCAGAAGAGACTAAAGCAGTTACACATTTTTGAATGAGTTTTTCAATGAGAAATGCTTCCTTACACCCTTGTGGGAAAAATTACATTGAAATTGCATCCCTATGATATCCTCTTTCTGCTTTTTCCACATTTGAATTAGCTGCTACTGACAATAAAATCATGGAAACCATGACAGCACAAAACATACTCCTGACAAAGTTCTCTGCAGCTCCTCCCTGGAAATCTCTGTGCTAAGGAACTCTTTCCTGACTTGGCTTATCAAACCAGGATAATGTCCTGCATGAACAATAGGCTTTTTGGATTCTGCCAAAAGAGGCTTTACTCATTTTCTTTAGGGTAATATCTACTAACAAACTTTGACATCTTTGTCAGGAACTGTCTGCAGATAGAGCCTCATGGATTTCGGCCAGCTACAGGGGAATGGCTGCATTTGCCTGAAGGATCAGAGCCTGATTTCTCAGGATAAAACCAGCAGATTGGGAATAAGCCACCATTTAAAGGTGTTGCTTTGTCACAGAGTGTTCATGGAGGGCTTATTTTCCCTGCTTAGGAAAAAAACCCCTAGTTTATTTCAAATACTGCCCTTAGTATATTTCAAATACTGCCCTTAGTATATTTCAAATACCGCCCTTAGTATATTTCAAATACTCACTACTTGATACCAACCTGCCCCTTGCTTGCTGTGTGTTACAGCTGTAGTAAATATTATTGAAAGTGTGTTTACTGTTGGGCCACAAATATTTACATTTTATTTTGCCTCAAGAAGGAGGAAAGAGACGCCAGCTATCCAGGACGCCCAGGGGAAAGCATCAAAACTAAAGGAACAGGGATGAAACGGCTGCCTGTGAATTATGTTTGGAAGATGGGATTGAGAACGTGTACAAAAGGCAAAACAAGAGGGTGGTGGGGCCTGGTGAAACACAGGTGGGGCAAACACGGCAGGGCCCAGGTGGGACAAACACGGCAGGGCCCATGTGTTCCGCGGTGGGTTTCCCTCTGCCCGGGCAGGAACGCGCACAGGGCACTCTCGTTTTTTAGCAGGGCTCTTTTCCTGCGGTTTACAGTTTTTTCTGAGCGCTACTGCCCAGCAGGAGTGGAGGCAGCGGGAGCGCCGCGGTGAGGCCGGGGCCGGACCGGACCGCTCGGTTCCATCGCTCCGCTCCGGGGCTCCCCTCGCTGCCAGGGCCGCTCCCAGAGCCCCCCTCAGCCCTGCGAGCCCTTCGCCCTGAGCCGCTGTCTCACCGCATCAGCCGCGGGTCCCGCTCCATCGCCGCCTCAGCCGCGCGTCCCCGTCCCTCACGCCCCTGAGGGTGGGGCTCGGCGGTGCCCCCTCCCTTCATCCATCCCTCGCTCCCTCCTCCCAGGGAAAAGTGTCGGAGCGCACCGCGGCCCCTCACACGGGCGGGGAAAGCGGCGGAGGGCGCTCGGGGCCGGCGCAGCCGGACAGCGGCCGTGGGGACGCTCCAGCCTCACCGCTTCACGCACCTTCCCCTCCCTTTGCTCACCCGCTTCAAAAGTTTTGTCCAGGGAGCCTCAGCGGTGCCGGCCGGGGCACCCAGCATGGGCGCCGCCGGGGGTAGCGCGGAGCGGCGCTGAGGGCGCGGAGCGATGGCGCGGGCGGCGGGCGCGCGGAGCTAACGGCGGAGCAGCCCCGCAGCCCCAGGGCCGGGCGGGACGCGGCCCGGCGCCTCGGCAGCCCCTCGGCATGGCGCGGGCGGCCCGGCTGCTGCTCGGAGCGCTGCTCTGCGGAGGTAAGGAGCGCGGGGAAAGCGGAGCGGGCACCAGTTGATCGCGCACCCGAGCCGGGAGTGCTCTTGTCAGCCGTGTGAACTAAGCTGCCCTTCCTCCTCTCCCTCCTGCCTTTTCCTTTCGGTCCTGCCGCTGCCTCTGTCTGCTGCTTTCTCTCTCGCCGGTTATGTGAATGGTGGGAAACCTTGCGAGCTTGCGTTTGTCTGTGAGGAGAAACGGGAAAAGTTCACTTTCGTCTTTAACAGTGATGATTTTACAGATGTTTGTTAATTACTGCGGTGTGTTAAAGGAGCGTCTGTGTGGGAGGGGGTGTCCCAGCGCCAGCTTGGAGCGGAATTTGGACAGCGGTGAAAGCTCCAAGAGCAGCACGGTGACAGTGGTTGGGCATAGCGTCCTTTAAATGATGCTGGATTTGTGCGGTGTTGGCTCCGGAGCCTGGATGGAAGAGCTGTCACCTGGGTTGGACAAGATGCTTGTTACCTTGATGAAAGGGACAGCTGAGGAACAGGTTTGGCTTAGCAGAGAGGTCATTTGAATGATCTGCTGGTTTTTCTCATCGCTGAACTTCTGTGATGAGAGAGTTCTTTTGATAAAGGCAAATCTCTTCTGAAGTGGCTCAGGGATGCAGTCAGTGCATGCTCCCAAGGGGGATCTCTGTGCAGAATAGTAGGTGACTGCCGTGTCTCAACACCTCTTGTTTTCTTGCTCAGACGAGCCATGATGGTTGTGGATGCTTTATTAAACCATGCCCTCCTCCCCGTCTGGGTGGGAGGTTTGGAAACTTCCTAAGCTATCTGCAGTGCCTGCTGTTGTTGCCATTCCTAGGAGTAAAAACAGAATTTTGCCCTTTATCCTGCTGGTATTAGTGGTGCTCTTTGACTGTTGTAAGAAGATTACTCCTAAAAGAATCTTCATTGTTTAGCTCGGTCCAGCCCTGCCAACCTCTCTCCCAGGGCAGTTGATTGTGGAGGCAGCCGTGAGAGATACGGAAATATCTCAAGGGTGAAGCAAGAACGGAATCGGGAGCAATTCATAAAAGGACTTTTCCCACCCCAGTCGGCAGGGAAAACAAAGTACTTAGCAGAAAATTGCATGGCCTCTTAATGGGCAGCCCAGTGACTTGACCCGCTCTGAAAGTGCCGATGTGAAGAGCCTAGAATGCAGGTTTCTGTTCTGATTGCTGTAGCCTGGAGGTAAGAATTAGATCAGCCTCCTGCTCACCTTCAGAGACCGAACGGGATGAAGGTTTGTAGAGAGAGCCTGGCGTGGTGTTGGGCTGCTTTGATGGTCCCCAGTGCATCCTCGGCAATGAGCGATCGTGTGCTGAGATAGGCACCAGTGCATGGGCACTCCTCTAGGAGAGTATTTGTACAACAGAAATAGGTTGTGATTCTTCGTGAAGGCCGGAGAAAGTGCTACAGGGAGAGTTTATAAACAGCCCAGCTCCTAAAGCCCTGCTGGACCCTGGCTCGGTGCTGTCTCAGCCATGCAGGAGTGGTGCCCCAGCCAGGCACTGCCAGCTGCTGGGGGCTCCGGGGCTCTTCTGTGCCAGAGGAAAAGACAAAATATTGCTTTCCTTCAGGGAAGAAAGCAGAGGTTCTGAGCGGGGAATTGGCCTGAGCATTGTTGGGCACTGTATGATTTAGAAAAGAGCCACTTAATTAAACTTATTTAATAAGGTGTTTGTATAGTTTCCTGTGGCGCCTTAATGAGCGTTTCATTTGCGCTCCCCTCGTGTATTTGCACTCTTCTTGTTGGCGTGTGAGGATCGTGATTGTTCTTGAGAGCTAAAGTCCAACTAAATGAAAGTCACTTTATAGCTCGCAAGCAAAAACGTTTGTAAATGTGCTGAGAAACTTACTGTTATAGACAAGTTGTCGTTTGCTATTTAAAGAGCCATATTTACTTCTCCAAACTCATTAGCATCTCCTATCAGGCTTGAATTTCTAAGAAAATTCTCACGAAATGTTGCCTTAGGCCTCAGTGTGCCATTATGCTGGGGTTATTATCTGGCCAATAATGTTAATTCATTCAATCTCAAGAAAGAAGCTTGGCATTTAATTTAAGCCATGCCTCCAGTCAGACCAGGATGTATAAAAGTCAGTGTGCAAAAGTGCTCTTGCATTTAGGTGCAAGCACATGTTTTACATACCAATTATTGGATGGCTGCTCCTTAGGTGGAGAGGATGTGTGTGAAATTGTATTTACATAAGTAAATCCCAAGTGTGTATATATTCCTTTCAGGAAATGACCTCTTTTCAGCAAAGTGCTAATGCATGTGCTTAAGCCCCTTTATAGCCTATAGGAGGTATTCATGAGCTTGAAGGAAGATTATTTATTTATTTTAACAGCTTTTCTGAGGCAGGGTGAAATGTGAACACACATGTCCAGATTTACTTCATTTTGTAATGGATAGATAAGTGGGGATCTTCGTTTTCCTGTGAGCAGTGAGCTAGAACAAGGCTCCCAGAAACTGCAAGTACACTGAGCCCTAAAAAGCGTTTAAGGATGCCCAGCCAGAGAACTGATTTGTTTGCACAAGCATCTCTAAGTGCAAGAAAGTGTTGAACAGGAGCAGCTGTTCAAGGTGCATGGAGCTAGCAGGATTTTAGGTACAGAAGCGGTGTTGGAGCCCAAATGCAAACACAGCTGTGCATCCATAGGTTGGCACAGCACCTGCCAGGGTTCTGCTCTGCCCTTCTCCCTCCCACAACCCTGCAGTATGTCCTTGTTTTTGTTTCGCTGCAGTGGACACTGATTGAGGCTCTTTATTTTGAATATTGCTTCATTACGATTTTGAATTAATCAAGCAGCAAGGTTTTTTTACATCTTATTTTGGAAGTTCAGTAGCATGGCATACCCTGCTGTTACGGAAAACTTTGTAAATTTCCTTTTTCTCAATTTCATCACATTAGTGCTAGCCAAGAGCACAGCAGGAACTTGCATTATGTTAAATTATAGCTGCGTGGAGTTTTTATAAGTGGCTAATCTCTCTTCTGGATAGAGCCCTTTCAAAATGGAGATGGTGCTATTAATATTCCACTTTACTTTGTTTTCATATTTGGTAGTAGATCAAAGTTTATTAGACACTGTACTTACCTAGTAAAACACCCAGCAGTTGAACTACAAATGGCTGTTCAAAGCTGCTTCTAAGTGCATGACTGTGATATAAAATATCATCCCTGTAATCGCTTTTCTAATGCATAAATGTGTGTCTGGCTCTTGAATTGCAGAACTAAATATCTGTGTAAAATTAAGTACTCAACAGCACAGTGTTATGTTTTCTTAAATGGCCAAATGTTGGTAAGCATTGACAAATTCTGTTCTTTGGGATGAAGGGATGGGGTTTTATTGTGACTTGGGATTTAGTTCTGTGTTTTTAAACTCTAATGACAAAGCAGAAGTTCAGCATTACTGAGAAGGTGGCTTGTGAGGAATAGCCAGAAACTCTGTGAATAATGGCAAATTGGCCAGAAGTGTTGGAATACAAACTTTCCTGGTAAGAGTTTTCAAGGGAATGCCCCTCTGCAGTAAATCTTTCAGAGCTTTTGTTCCCAGGTGTGGTTATGGTTCTGTCTATCTAAGACAGTCAATTGACAAAAAAGTAAATTAAAGTAAATTAAAGCCTGCAATCTTCAGGGTGTGACCGTGCCATTAAGGAGGTGTCAGAGATTTCTGTGCAGAATCCCAGTGTTCTCCAGGGCTTTGGTAAATTTGTTTATTTACTCATAAACTGCATGCAAGTTTGTGCTGCCACAGCGAGATTTTGGCAGTGGTTCATTTCTGGCAGGCTCCACTAGATGTGTCCCAGCTATTCCCAGAGAGACAAAAAGCATATTATGATAAAAGATGTAAAATGGCAACAAGTTGAGAGAACTGGGGTGTAAAGACAGTGATGGAAAGCCATCCAATAGGGATGTTAAAAAGGTGAACTGAGGATGTTGGGGAAAGCAAATGCATGTTTTGGGTGGCTTCCAGTCCCACCTGTCCCTCAGCTTGGAGGAGACGTTTCCTGTGCAGCAGGGAGAGCTGGCTGCCCAGAGGAGGTGGGTTTAGTGTAAGGGAGGCTGTTTGCAGGAATTGTCCCTGCTCTCTGCTGCCAGGATTGCCACTGCCTTGCTGGGTTTGGCAATCATTTCCCTCTGTCTCTTATCCACTGTGATTGCCACTTTGGTGAAAGGCTGGACCCTGGTTTGGCCAGCTTGTCCAGAGGGACTTTTTGGTTTGTTTAGTATCTAAACACTCCAGTGATAAAAATACAGGCAGTATTTTGGGATGCTGTAAGGTGTTAGCTGAAGGTATTTGGCTGAAAATTGACTTGCCTGTCCTTCATAGTCATTAGCAATAACTTTCTGGCCAGAAAAGTTGTTTTTGTCTAGTTCAAACTCTTGTCCTGACTTGCTCTTAGAGGCCTGAGTCCTTTATATTTTATTCAGCCTTCCTTACAGACTCAGTACCCTGGCAAAACAGTTTCACAGTGTTCAGCTCTTCAAGCAGTTGTACTGTTTTGTGTTCTGTGGACTGGCTCGGGCTCTAGTGACAGATGTGACCCCTTTGAAACAGGGACGGACAAATGGTGCATTCAAAGTTCATAGCTTCTGCAGTCTCCTCACTCAGAGGTATCTGCTAAAAGCCTGCGGATGCATCTCGCTCTGGAAATCATTTCAGCCCAGCAGTGCCTGTGTTTTAGTTAGCAAATGGAAATACTCTCTCTTTATCTATTTGTTCACATTTTTTTGGGTCAATACACAGCCTCAGGTCAGCATTTTTCTTTTCAGCTGTATCCAGTGAAATGACCCAGTGAGTGTACTCTTCTATTTTCCTTGCTAGTCTAAAGCATATTAATCTGTAGAGCTTGGATTCCATAAACAAAGTGTCATCCCCATCACTAAAATTACTGGCAGCTTTGCAGCCCTGGTCAATTAAGTGAACTTTTCGTTAGGGGAGTACATTGGGACTAAGTGGTTCTTTCCCATTACACTTAAGAAATGTGCTAATGTCTTCCTGTTGCAGCCCTGGCATCTTGGGTCAGTACCTTTGTGCTTGCAGACAGCCTTTGCTGGCACTTTTTTTTGCTGGAATAACAGAGATCATGCGAGTTGGAGTGCCACTGTCATTAGCAGAGCCTGCTCTTACAACTGTGCAGTTTCAGCAGCTTGACAGATGTGAGCAGCCAGACAAGTCCCCTTAAGTGGATGCTTTTATTGTGCACTGCTGCAAGAACTTCACCTGATTTTGCCATCCACTGGGGCTACAAGTGTCATGGGTGAGGTATAATGGCTTTCTTTTTTGTTAATCATTTCTTCTCACGTCCTATTTTTAGTATTCTCCAGTTGTTTTGAAGTTTCTCTAATTTTGTAGAAGTGCAGTGCGAAATTTAAAATATTTTAATCCTAATTACATGAATAGCTATTGCCAAAATTAGTGTTTGGTGCTTTTAGTTGTATATTTCTCTGTAAGACACCACCCTGCTGTAAGTGACTTGCCCTTTCCAATACCATGAAGCCAACACTAAGCCCAAAACCCGTGGTTAGGAATTTTGACATTTATGAGAAGTCTTTGAAGGTAACTGAGAAGGTAAAGTTTGAGAAAGTTGCTTATTTATGAAAAAAACCCACCAAAATCAAGCTTTGAAATAAGTTTATGCTTTTGGATGGAGAAAAAGACTTAATTGTTTCCTGAGTATATTTAAAAATCAGATTTTCTGTGCCCAAAGAGGAAATCTGAAGTAAATAAATGAAAGCTGATGTCCCCTGATGCAACAGAGAGCTTGGACCACTGGATTCTGCTCATTGCAGAAGCAGTCCCAGGGTGCAGATGTTGAAATCTCCCCACCAATATGTTTAAAGTTTTATTACTTAGGTAGCTCCTGCATTTTGCTGCTTGGTACCATTTTTCAACTGGGCAGCTCTTTGTTTGAAAATATTTTTGAAACTGATACAATTTACAAGGCAATTTGCTTTTAAAATTTGGCTTGCATCCCAAATTTACTTAGATGATTCTCTATTTTTGGTGAACTATTACACATAAAGTGACCATTTTGACTTCAAGTAGATGTATTCAGACATAAACTGACAGATATTCCATTAATGTTATTCTCTAATATTGTATTGCTGTTACAAAAACGAGCTGTGATGAAAAGATTTGTCATTCCAAACAACTCCTGAAAAGCATTGTAACATCATGTAACCATTTAATTTTTCCTTCTGATTAAGAGTGAAAGTTAGCTTTTGAAATGTTCATTTCTGTCCTTGTGAAATTCCATTTTCTAACCAGTTGTATTGCCTGGGGGTGCTGTTCCTTACCAGCCTGAGCCAGTGGAAATTGATGCTGCCAGGTTTCTGCCCTCTCCCAAACTGAGCTACCCTCTCTTTTGTGTGCCAACCCTGGCATGCCTCTAATTCCCCTGGAAACTGCTGCAGGGGAGATAAAGCACATAAATACACTTCTTTTTTTTTTTTTAATAAAAGGGTGAGTTTGTATCACCTTGGGATCAACTTACTGCTTGAATAAGCAAGGAGGGAGGAGGGAGAGCAGAGCTGAGCTGGGTCCTGCAGCCCAGCAGTTGCAGTGGTATGGCTTTAATTCATCCCTGGGACACTCCAGGAAAAAAGGGATTGTTCTGGGAGTTGCTTACATCTTATATCCACTGCAGGATATTAAACACTGAGAGGTTAGAGAACATGAGAGGCACTCTGTAAACGATGCAGCTTTGATTTCTCTGTTGGGTGGAGCTTTTTCTCCTTTTGCTGGTTCTGTATCGTGTTGAAGAAATAAAAGTGAGGCTTACATTAATATCCTGCCATGTCCTCATGCAGGTAAAATGTGCTTTTTGATGCTTAAGACAGAACCGTTTTCCTGAGCTAAAACCAAACACACACCATCACCACCCCACAACAAACAAGGAAACCCCCAAACCCTGAGTTTCTTGCACTGTTATTTCAAACAGGATTAATAGCACTGCTTCTGTTAGAGTTGTCACTAGGAGAGTTTGGGTTTAGTTTCTTGTAAATTCCCCAACCATTAACTGTTTCAGCTAAAGTATTCTGTGCCAAGCATCTGCCTCAGATTGAATCAGTTTTTTTCTTTTCCAGAACTTCAGCCAAGAATTCAGTGGTTTAAAAGAACAGAGCTCATGGAGGGGGGCAGGGGGGTAGACACTCTGGATTTTCCTTTGTTTAAAAATAGTTGCTGACCTCTTGTTTGGGAAGCACTGATACCCTGATGAAACATGCCAGGAGGACACTTGGGAGATTGCTGAGAAAACAGTCCATGGATGATTTGATGGGATGTCAAGTTGGCAATACTGGAAAGGATAATTTTGCTTATGACAGGGAAAGAGTCGATGTGTCCTTAGAGCTCCAACCTATGGAAATTGCTGTGCCCTGGCCATGTGCCTGCCAGGGTGAGCTCTGCCCTCCTGGCAGCTCCAGGTGCTCTCTGCAGCAGTCTGACCTGAGCTGTGGGCAGGGCAGTGCCCATCCTTGTGTTTTCCATGCCCTGTCCCTCCAGGATGCTCTCCTGGAGCAGTGGTGGAAGAGAAGCAGAGCTGGCCAGGTGGGCCCAGACCTTCTGTGATGTCTCCTGCTCCAGTGCCCCTTGTAGCCAGGTGGAACCTCCCGTGGTGGACGTGGAGTCAGGCCCTGCTGCTTTGTGGCCCAATGACCAGTTTGAATTCCTGTCTGCAGCTGAATTCCCCTGTCAGTCTTTGCAGTGCCATCAGACTCGTGTGGGGACTGCAGCCTGACCAGTGCTCTGTGTTTCCTGGGCTGCTAAGGTGTGTTTGATTCCTGCACTCATTTCCAGCCATCGCTGGGTGTGGGTGTGCTGCTGCAGACAGCAATTACACCTCATCCATCGTTTTTCTTTTAAATCATTCTTTCACCACTTGATGTGTTGGGTTTTTTTACTTTCTAATTTCATATCTCTCTGGAAACAGCCAGAATGTTTGATTTTTGCACTGTGGAATCAAATGACCTCTCACTCTGCTGGCATGAAATAAAGAGTAGCAAATAGAATAAATAACTGCTCTGGGGAAGTTAATATTGTATTGACTTCTGAATACCTGTTCATTTTCAGTGATCAGAACATGGGGGAAGAGGGAGATTGAATTTGGCTGCCCCTTGGGGAGGGGTGGATACCTACTTAGGAATAATATCATCCTAAAAATTCATGAGGGTTTCAGTTTTGCTGAAGATTTATGTAAAATCTTGTAGAGCATCGATTTGTATTACAGCTCAGTCATCCTTCATAGTATACTTTGTTGTTATTCCTTGCATTCCCACATTTTTAATGATGAGTTTAATCTAGGCTTTCTCCATCTCTGCTCTTTTGGTTGGATGTGCACTTTGATGTTTCCTGGCTCCAGGTGTGCAGCATTGAGCAGTTTAGATGGAGAAGATGCTTCTCTTTGTGCACAGCTGTAATTTGGGGTTCAGACTCGACTCGTACAGCAGATGGGTGGTACAACCAGAAAGGGCTCCTCGTTTTCTGGGCAGTGTCTGTGCTGTGAGATGCTTCTTGGGTGACTTTGTGTGTGACAGGCTTTGGCACCGACAGCCAAGGAGAGCTGCACCTGCCTCACCTGAGTGTAAAGCCTCTGCCTCCTGGAAAAGCTGATCTGACGGTATGTGAGCTTGGGATCCCTCTGGACTGGGTCTCTCCTCAGCAAGTCTATCCTGCTGTCTCTTCAAATCTTTGTCTTTTAGATGGCCTTATTTTCACTGTTAAGAATAAGAAGTTGTGTTTTATTTGGCAGAGTGACTAATTGCTATATTTTCTGTCTTTAATAGGTGCTCAAAAAGACAGTGTTTTATGACAGATGTTACTGAGCTCTTACTGTATCAAATGCCTTTGTGCTTCTCTTTTTCATAATTACACCCTTGATGATTCTGGAAAGAAATCTACTGAAGGAATTCAGGAATAGGCAACTCTCTTCCCTGTATGTGTGTTGAACATGCTCCCTTGTCATTCCATCACAGTAGAAGAGGGAAGAGCATGGAATTCTAAGTGGTGTTCCCTATTTTCTGTAATTCTCTCCCCAGCTGTGTGTGCAGATGTGCACGCTGAGGTCACCTGTCAGATTTCATTTGTTCATCTGGTAAATGGAAATGAGTGCAGCCCTTGATTGCCTTTTGGTTATCATAATGTGGATAGGAAAGATGTTTTTTACTTTGGGGTAAATTGCAAGTTCTTTTTACAGCAGTACCTGCGGCTGACTGGGGAGTGCTGTGAATTATTGCTGTTACATTTTTACTGAGGAATAACCCCGGTCTGATAAAAGACCAGGATCACATGATAGTGCTCAACAATTCACTGCGGGTGCCCATTAGTTACATTTTCATATTGATTCCATAAGCTGATGTGTTGTGCTTTGGAATGTCAGCAAGCTGGTGAAAGGAATTTTTCCAATTGTATGTGACATAATGGAATTAGAATATTCTCCTTTTCCCTTTGGAGTGTCACCAGGGGTCTGGAGATAAAAGGGTGGTGCTGACTGCTCTTGAAAGACAGATGTGGAAACACCTATGGTGCAAGGTCCATCTGGAAGGTCTTTATTGCATTATAGCCTTATTCAAAGAAGCAGAGATTCGTGGGTTGCCTTGGCTATTTCACGGATTAAAGTTGGATATCGCTCTAGTTCAGGCTCAAAGCTTCACAAGTCCTCAAAGCTTCAGGCTTCCATTGAACTTTAGTCTTGGTTTGGAAAATTCGTTTAGAATTAAATTAGCTGTAGCGATGAAACTGTGGCGCTTTAATAGGAATCATCAGATGACATTTCAACGTGATCCTGTAGTGCAGGCATGTCAGAGCTGGTTTGAGGTAAAAAAATCATGCCTTTAGGCAGTATTGTTCAGGAAAGTCACAAAATGCAAATGGCTCCTTTGAACAGAACTTACATTGATTTGTTTTTGTTTTGAGAAGAGGCAAAGGATCCACCTTGGTCAGTTGCTGAGATGTGTGAATTGGAATTGAATCCACAGTTCTGAATGCCTCTAGAATTTGGATCCTGGTCTAGACCCTGAATTGCCTTTCTCAGCTTTATAGAGCAAATCAATTCAGCAGTGCTGCCAAGCCTGTGTAGACCTTAGTACATTCTCACCCTTTTTTGTGCTTTGTGCCTCTTGCACCTCTTCCCTTCTTTTTCCTTTCAGTAAGGGTGTGTCAGATTGAAGCCATGGCTCTCCAGGCCTGGTTAGTTCCTCTTGACTTTTGCTAGTTCATTATTTTATGACTGTGGACTTGTCTAAAATTAAAGATGAGATTTTAATGTTAGAACCTGTACATGAAGACCTGCCAAGACTGGCACAAGCTGTTGGCTGGCAGAGTTTATTTATCTAACAAGTCCTGGTTGCTTGGTAAATGCCTTCAGCCCACCTTGTTTTCCATGCAATTTCCCTTCCAGTGAACAAAACTGGATTTGATGTGTCAGACATTCAGTGTTATCCACAGACAGTGAATAGTTTACAATGATTTTTTTTTCCCCCCAGCATTTGTGTATTCCTTTGTTGCGAGAGGGGAAGGTTCAGCATGTCAGGTATAATTTGGCACTGCTAGACCATGTCAGAGTTGAAGTGATTTTGGAATTTTCTCTCTTTTACTGATAATTCTTCTCTTTATAATTGATAGGTGCAGTTCAAATAGAACTATTTCAGTATCCTTCATAAGAGAATGTTTGAAACAATCAGAGTGCATTTGTTCAGCTTATTAAAGGGCATTTAATGCAAATTATTTGGTTCTTACAAGTAGGGGCATTTTAAATGTATTTATCCATGATTACTTATTTGGTTTTCACCTCTAAAGAAATAAAACTTAACCAGAATTTTCCTTGCTCTGCCCTGTGTTGTGCTGTAGCCTGGCACAGTTTCTGGATGCAGAGGGAAGCTCAGTTTTGGTGGAATTTTGCTCTGGAATTTTATCAGCACAGCAGTTGCCCATTTCATCTATGATTTTATCAAGTAATAGTTCCTGTGCAGGTTTCTGGCTTCACCTGATGCTGGGAGCTCCTGAATGTCAGTGCTCTCTCCAGCTGACACAGCAGGCTGATACTCAGGGCAGGTGGGAAGGAAGCACAGAATTTCCATGGCTGGACTGGGGGGTTTGGGTGGTTTGGTTCTGACTGGGAACTGGGGCTTAAAACTCTGTTTTGGTTCAATATACTGGCTCCAGTTATTGTTACTGCTGCTCAAGGGAGTGGCCTTTGCTCAGGAGGGTGGTTTGAGTTCCCAAGTGCTGATCTCTGCTTTAGAGGGAGGGGATTTGCTCTTGGGGCTGCACCTGGAAGTGTTTTCTGTGTGCTGGACTGGTGGGAACAACTGAACCGTGCACAGGTGCTGTTAATGAGAGCTGAAATCACAGGTGAACTTCATTAAAGTAATTAGTTCTCAGTGGGCATGAGGGCCTGGAGCTCCTGGTCAGTGGGCAGCGCTTCTTGGGAATCCATCCCACAGACTTGTAGATGAAGTTAAGATCCCGAACTGCTCTCTGCTCCAGTGATCACAGAGGAGTAAGGAATGCTTCCAGAGGATAATTCACATTGATGGGATGTTTTGACTCCCAAAGGACCTTCCTTCTTTCATCTACAGAGTAAGTTCATATTCCTGGGCATCAAATGGGGGTGAAAATCTCCCTTTTCTGTTACCTGTGTTCTGTTCTGTGCATTTGGTTATCCAGATATTACTCTAATGAGTTATCCAACCTTAAAAAAAACAAGTTGGGAGTTGTCAGCCTCTGCTTTTGTTAAATTTCTCTTTGTTATTGAAGAAAAGGCACTTGGATTTATATTGAAATTTACTGTACTGAAATGGCACAAAAGTAAATAGCACTTTGCATAAGTACAGAATATACAGGCCCCCACCTCAACCCCCCTTTTATAATTTTTAATTTGCCTCACCACATTTCAGGTTTTAACTCCCTTGACTGAAAATGAAATCAAACAGTGTGAGCTTTTGGGAAACCGTTTTGAGGAACAGAAAATGCAAACCACATGGTACATTCCCCATGTGAAGATTTAGTGGAGAAATCTATTTTCATTGGGAAAACAAACTCCACTGGGTTTACTAAGTGACATTTCAAAGCAGTTTGAGATGAAAGGACTGTGGTCTAATTCATTGCATATGTGATATTTCCTGGTGGATAGGTGTTATGTTGAGAAAGAAGCCAGGGAAGTGCAGTAAAACCGAGGGAGTTTTGGTCTGAATTGATAGTTTGAAAATGAGTCTAATCCCATTTTTCTGTCTAAAAAGTGGCAGATACCCATGATCAGGAAGTGACAGAGTAACTGTGCAACACTTTGCACTGTAATGCTTTTAAAATGGGACTGTCTCGAGCTCAGGCAGTTTTAGCTGAGGTTTTTCATGCTGTGTGTTTTCTGACTGATTCAGGAGAGTCTCTCTGAAGTGGTTCAGTTGTTTCTGAGAACAAAGGCAGCTGGAGAATCCTGAGTTCTAGCCAGCTAGAATCATTTCCAGGAGCAGCACTAGTTGGGTTAACTCCTGTGATTTTCACTTTTGGAGGCAAAGATAGATGGTGTTTTCCTTAATCTCTCTTTCTGAAGTGATGATGATGTATGAATGCTAGCACTCATTTTTACTAAGTAAGATTCATGACTGCAGATAACTCCTGCAAACATATCCCTGCATTACAAAAAGGCACATAAAAAGGGGGGGTGAAAATATTTTGAAGCTTTTGGTTTAATTCCACGAAAAATCTGTTCAAAGTTGCCAGACTTCTTGAGTCAGAAAATTTGGTTTAGTCTGCTCTTAATGCAGAGCTGAGGTGGTGCAGCAGCATTATCCTGGCATCTTGTCTTTGGGGAGCAGTCTGCCTGTGGGATGGCAGAGCTGCAGATGGGTTGTGCTGGTTTGTTCCTCCCTGTGAGCCACTCTGGGCCCAGCGTGCAGGGGGAGAGCAGCAGAGCTCTCAGTGCCTGCTCCTCTGCGCTGCCTCCTTCTCCAGGGAGGAGGGAGCACCCGGGGCACACCAAGGGTTAAGGAACAGGTGCTTATCCCCAGGCCTGCTGTCTCATTTTGCACACAGGATGGATAGCTTCCTGGGAAAAAATCCCAGTTTTTGGGCTGAAGGAGGGTATTGTCTGCAGGCTTGGGCTCCGTTTGCTCCAGGAGCTGAAGGTGTGGGGCTGGTGGGGCTGTGCTGGGCTCTGGGAGCAGCTCTGGCACTCTGGAATCACTGGTGGGGCTGTGCTGAGCTCTGGGAGCAGCTCTGGCACTCTGGAGTCACTGGTGGGGCTGTGCTGGGCTCTGGGAGCAGCTCAGG
Organism: Serinus canaria; assembly: GCF_022539315.1. Classification (NCBI taxonomy): domain Eukaryota; kingdom Metazoa; phylum Chordata; class Aves; order Passeriformes; family Fringillidae; genus Serinus; species Serinus canaria. Next base: position 12,903,888 of record NC_066329.1, read on the forward strand.
CACTCTGGAGTCACTGGTGGGGCTGTGCTGAGCTCTGGGAGCAGCTCTGGCACTGTGGAATCCCTGGTGGGGCTGTGCTGGGCTCTGGGAACAGCTCTGGCACTCTGGAGTCACTGCTGGGGCTGTGCTGGGCTCTGGGAGCAGCTCTGGCACTCTGGAATCCCTGGTGGGGCTGTGCTGGGCTCTGGGAGCAGCTCTGGCACTCTGGAATCCCTGGTGGGGCTGTGCTGAGCTCTGGGAACAGCTCTGGCACTCTGGAGTCACTGCTGGGGCTGTGCTGGGCTCTGGGAGCAGCTCTGGCACTCTGGAATCCCTGGTGGGGCTGTGCTGGGCTCTGGGAGCAGCTTTGGCACTGTGGAATCCCTGGTGGGGCTGTGCTGGGCTCTGGGAACAGCTCTGGCACTCTGGAATCCCTGGTGGGGCTGTGCTGAGCTCTGGGAACAGCTCTGGCACTCTGGAGTCACTGCTGGGGCTGTGCTGGGCTCTGGGAGCAGCTCTGGCACTCTGGAATCCCTGGTGGGGCTGTCCCAGCTCTGCACACTCAGTCTGGGGGCAGCATCCTAGAACATGACCCTAACAGCCCTTCAAAGACACAGCCTTGCTCTTGGGAGCCAAATTCAAGCCACAGGAGGAAGATAGGCAGGGGATAGCTGGTCCTGGGCATCTTCTGTTTCCTCTCTGCAATTTCCATTGGTGTTCAGGGCCCCATTTTCTGAATCCTTCTGTTACCTTCCCTTGCTGTAGCCAGGTGTGCTGGGTAAGTTTGCAGGTTAACTTGTGTCTCCTGGAAGGAGCAGAGACTGTAGAAGGACAAAGGAGTTTAGTAACACTCTGGGGAATTATTTCTGGTTCATGTTCCTGCTGCACAGCACTTTGCTGGGGGGGAAAAGGCACATTTCTGTTCTGCTTTGATTTTTTTAATAGCTGTCCCTAATGTAAGCTGGAGATTTGATCAGAACTTAGACTAATACTGAATCCTTCAGAAAATCAGGCCACAGGTTTTCTAATTAGGCATCTGTATTAGCAGATGCTTCTGAGAGTGTAGCTGCTAATTTTGCTGTGCTGGAGTTCAGCCTTTTAAAATCATGGAGGATTCTGTTCAAGCAAAGGGCTCTGTAAGTAAATGTATTAATATTTCTGAAGTGTGCTGTATAGTACCACGATAAGCTGCCTAAAAAGTTTATCAGAATGTTCATAATTCAGTGCAACACTTGAATATTGTGTCTTGAATGACTGCATGGGGTTATACATAATGATAAAGAAATGGCGAGCAGCTGTCTGTTCTGTCAGCCTTGCTCACAAGCACTCTGGAAGAAATAAATTGTCATTAAAGGCTGGATTTTAATGCATATGTATGTGGGGATGAATTAAGTTTAAGTCTGGATTTCCTTATTACTTTTTTAGTGCTTTCCTTGGCAAACTTAACGTTCTTTTTTTGTGAAGGAACCTTCTGGCTCATTGTAGGCTATTCCTGCTGCTTTTAATATCCTTTGAGATTGATTCATGAAGTGCCAACATCTTGAGCTGTGGAAAAAGGGTAAGAATCCTAAAGAAAGACCCTGGATACACGAGAATAAATTTGAACTCAGACTCTTTCTGTGCCACTTTGATCTGAAAGAGACATCTTGTGATTCAAAGGAGCTTTGCTGTTAACTAAGACCATGAATTTAGGCAGTTCCATTTTGATTAAAAACTGATAGCATTAGCAAAATATATAAAAACAACATCTGGTTCAAGTTTACTGGAGTGATACTTTAGAAAAGGAAAAGAGCTGTGTCTGGTAGTTGTTGAGTGTGTCTGGATGTGATAACTGCTTGGAGGGAAAAACTCTCTGTGGCTGGGTGAGCTCGAGAGCATTTTTATATTGATGTTCAGTGATTATTGTGCTGGTTTACAGAGGGTGGGTTGGTGTGAGAGAGCTCAGCACAGGCAGGGAAGTTGTGAGGAAACCAAGGAACACGAGGTGGAGGATGGAATCCATCAGTGGAAGGGTTTTGGGATCCCTGGCAGACCTGGAGTAGGAGGACCCAAGTGCAAGCAGCTTGGAACTGGGCATGCTTTGAAAATTTACCAACAAGGCAGGAATGGGGAGGAAAACCTGTGGCTTGTTCACTTCTTTAGGTCTCTGAGCAGAGGCCAGGTAAAAAACAATCTCAAAGCAAGATTTTCCTGTAAATGAATCAAGTGGCCACCTCTGGCTTGCTGTGTGTGCTCTGAGCAGTGTCAGGAGGAGCTGCCATTCCCTTTCTGCACACTGCATGCAGAAATACTTTTCCCCCACCAGATTTCAGATGTTGTAGAATCCCCTAAAAGCTCTTGGCAGCTGTCAGGGAATGAGAATTCAACACCTTGCAAAAAAGGCTGAGCACACTGAAGGTCAGGAGTGGTACTGACCTGTATGGCTGAGAAAAATATTAGAGGAACCTCCCCCAGTTTTGAATCTGATGCTTTTTTTAGGTTTGAATTTAAATTCTTTCTAGGCTTCAACCACAGAAGTCAGACTTTAAGATCTTTATAAATATTCCTGTTAATTAAGCTATTACAGTGAAGCTGAGAAAATCCACTTAGGATTTTTTTGGCTGTTGTGGTTAATGCTCTGAGAATGATGTTGTCCATTGTATGAAGTTCCCTACAGTCAGCTTACAGAATGAAACTTTATTTGAATGTCAAGTGGTAATTTCCTTCAGCAAGTAGCAGAAATAGGCTTGAGACACTCCATTAATTAATTTATTTTAAAGAAAGGGAAAGACTAAGTGTGTAGAGAGAAAGAAAAAAAGAAGTGTCCTCTTTTAAAGTCTCAGAAGTCTGTTCAATGGCTCTAGAGTTCCTTGATACTTCCTAGAGTGCCTGTCAGTGCTTACCTGGTGATATTTTCATCTGTTTACTGTCACATCACCACTGAACTATAGTGCAGGAGATTCTTTAGCTGATAAATCAAGCTTTTATCCTCCTATCCTTCTTGCAAGAGGGTTTACTTGAAAGAAAAGTAAATATTTTGTAGGTTCTTTTTACAGTGTGAACAGAGCTGTTATTTGTAGTTCTGAGGGCTTTCTTCTGGGATCTGTTTTGGTTTCCTCAGGAAATGTACCTTATTCTCTTTTTCCTCCCTTAAATGTCATATATTAAAAAATCTAAAGGAAATGGTGGTGTTCAAATAATTGTAACTGAGAACAACAATCTTTGCTTTAGACAGCCCAGCAGAGCAGTCTGTGTTTCAGAAACCTTCCTTTAATAAGCAGCAGTGGCCTGGAGGGTTTCTGTGAAGTTGAAGTGGTGTGATAGCACAGAGATGGGATAAAACCCAGACTGAAATGCAGGTTTTTGATGCAGGCAGCGAGCCCAGCAGCTCTGCTCCGTGCAGCCCTGTGTGCTGGGCACAGAGAGCAGATTGCTGCTGCAGCAGCAGGGAGCTGGCTGAGCTGCTGTGCTCCTCCCCAGCCCTGCACACCCAGCTCCCACCTGGCTCTGAAGGCAGACCCACCTATTCCATGCCATGGCAGCAGCTGCAGGTTTGGGTTCTGGCCAGCTCCTCCTTGACAGGACAGAGTTGGTTTTGTACTTTGTGTTTGGATGTGGCCATTATGTTGGCCGAGCTCCCACAATAAATTATTTTTATGTGCCTAATTCATCCTCGATGAAAAAGACCAATCCATTAAGGATTCTGCGCTGTTATGTGTTCTTGTGGTGTATGACATCAGTAGAATGCCACAAGTTAATTACATTCTTAATTACAGCTTTGTATTGAATTAGGGTTGTATTATCCATAGAATAATTGAAAACCTGCTGAGATCATGTCTGGTAACATCTAATTGTATCCCATGATTTTTTCCCCATAACTTAAATAAAAACTGGCATTTCGTTTAGCATGGTTTTAATTAATTGACATAAGAAATGTAATTAGAGCTGAGGCAACAGACCAACTATCTTAAAAAAACTGCTCAGAAATTAATGATATTTTGGGGAAAATTAACAATTTCCAGAGCAGGCTCTATTCTCCTGCATTTCTGGAGAAACCTTGAGCAGGCACAATTGAAGAGAGGAGTTGCTGCTGCCAGAAGAGAGATTTGAATGTTCAGAGACATTCTCAGTGCTCTTTCAACTTGAGTAAACTCGATCTGCTCACAGCTTCAGGCACAAGGAACCTCAGAATAGCCCAGGAAGAGCACGGGGATGGAATGATGCTCCCAAGGGGTGAGGACAGGGCATGGCTGCCTTGTAGGAGCAGCAGCAGAGCAGCCTGGTGCCCTGAGAGGCAGGGAATTCTTTGCCAGCTTTGATTGACTCCAGTGGAATTCTCTTCTGCCTGCCCAGAGTTTCAGCTCCACATCAGTGAGAGCTGCTGGTGAGCTGGGCTGGTTCCCCTTCCTGCCTTTGAGTTTGTTTGGAAGCTGCTTTGCCACCCAGCCTCCAAAGAGCACTACTTCAGGTAGTGGGAAAAACTACTACTACTGCAGGTAACAGGGAAAAACTTGGTTTCCTCTCTTCTTTCATTCTGGGCTTTGCTTCAGCAGATTCTTGCCCTGAATTTCGAGACTGTGGGTGGCTGAGTTAGGCAGGACATGGTACTGAGAACAATGGTCAGGTCCTTGGCCAAACCACTGGGCATCTTTTGTCCTTTTTGATAAAAATCTTGTCTGGGATCGTAAAGAAAGCTCACTGGCCTTTAAAAAAGTCATCTGAGAAGGAAATGCAGCTGAACAATGCGTTCAGTGCCAGAATTTCTGAGCCTGACTTCTGATTAGAAGCTTGGGTCTGTCTTTCTTTTTCACTTTCCTTTTGTAGGAGCCCTGGAAATTGTTTGGGTTTGTGCTTTGTTTAACAAATTACAATTTTTTTCTATTGGTGTTTTTCCATAGAGACGAAGCTTTTCATTTAAATCCACCTACAACAAAGCTTTAATTCCAGGGTGAAGAATATTGGCTGTTTGCAGAAAGATTTATTTGTTTCAGGACATGCAGTTATTTCCTGTGTACGACCTGACTTAGAAGTTTTGCTGTTTGATATCTCTAAAATTAATATGAGCTATTCAGACCTGCCTATACATAAATCTGCATCTGCTTTGTCTCTGAAGGGAGAGCATATGCAGGGGTGGCAGTGCTGTGTGGGAGCAGGTTTGAGAGATCTCGCTGTGCTTGGACACCAGCAGAAAGCCCTGGGTACATCAACTGAAAGCTGGCTGGCAGCCATAGCACACAGAATGGAGGGAATGTTTGCCTAAAAGACTGGATTGTGTCAGGCGTGACTAAGCAGGAATTTCAGCTAAAATGCGTTAGCAAATTGAATGCTCGCAGCAAAATAAGAACCTTCATGCTCTTATCTTTGTTCACTTGGGACTGGGTTTGATTTTTAATATAAAACATCAATGGAGGGAGGGAGAGGAAGTTCTGCGGAGTGTTCCTTGATTTTTAGGAATGCTGCTGGAGGTGACTGCTGACTATTTTGCCATGGCTCTGTTTACATTCCTTGTGGAATATGTGTGCCCTTTACTCGCCTGTGGCTCGTGGGGCACTGGGCTGTCAGTCAGGCAGTAAAATACTTTAATTACCCCCATGCACCAGACAGAGCAGAGAGAAAGGGTGGGAAGGGATGAAAGGAGTTCACTTCAAGCTTACTTTCTGACTGTCACAAGAATGATAAACTGTAAGTCCTGGCTATTATTATCCTTCTTTTCTCCAGGAAGGGCATTCCTGATGGAAAGAGGTGTTGGGGTGGATGTGCTTTGTAGGTCCTGCTCTGAGTGTCTGGGGGTGTGGGAATGGCCACTGCAGAGTGGTGGCTCCATGGACTTTTATCCAGCAGCTCAGATAACCTAGAGCTGAGAGGGGGAGAGCTTTTCCCCCCTGCTGCAGGACCATTTTGTGTTTGAGAGGCTGTGATGATATTTTTCTTAACTTTTTCTTCCCTTCAAACTCTTACTTTCCTTTTTGGTTTTTTCTTTCTTGATATCAAAACTGCTTCCTCCCAGGTAGATATCTTCAGCAGTTAAATTGTGCTCACCTGGAATAAATAGGAGCCCCTGTTGCCATAAGGTTTCTGGAAAGCTGTCTCAATTAATTAATAAACAGGTAGGAAGCTTTGCTGAAATCCATGACCCTGCCTGCTCAATCTCTTTTTTCTGGCCTGCTGTGTTCTTTGTTCATTACTTTTCTAATGATTATGTATGCAGCTCAATGAGCAAATCACCATATTCATATTTGTCCTCTACTTGGGTTTAGCATGTCAAACACTGCTGTTCTGGCAAGGTTCAGGGAGCTTCTGGAATGGGAGAGCAGGGCAGCTGGAGGCTCACAAATTAGTTAAAAGGTAATTCTTCTGCAGCTTTGTTCTACCACTGTATCTCAGTGTTCTTGGGAATATAGGAAAAGGGGATTTAGTAATGGAGCAGATAAGGTGTGGTTACAAATAAAAAGGGCTTTGGGAGCTAGAAAGCATTGCCTGGCAGTGAAGGAATGCACTCAGCACAGCCTGGAGAGAGCAGGGGCTGTCATGTCACTGCTTGGACCTGGGATGGAGCTGGAAAATTCTCTGTGCTAGGAACAGCATTGGAGCAGTGCTGCAGGAGGAGTCAGCTGTGGGAAATGGTGTCAGAAACTTCATGCAGGGCTGGTGTGTTGGACTCATGTTTCCAGAAAATGCTCCTCTTGTTCCCTGAAGTCAGGGAGTGCATCAGTAGGGATGGTGTTTGTGCACAAACCTTGTGTCAGGCACAGAAAATTCCTCACTGGGATCACATCTGCATCCAGGCTGCTTGCTCTGAAGTGATGCTGGGATAAGCTTTTGGGGGCATAAAAGGGATCCAATAGCCTGAATTGGTGAAGTTAGGGAACTCAGATTTTCTGGCTGTGATTTCTGGCAGGTCCCTGTCTCCTGGAGGCTGGAGCAGTGAGCCTGTGGAGCGAGCTGACAGTAATGGGCAGCCGTCTGTCTTCCCATCTCCCTCCAGGATTGCCCAAGCCTCCTGATTTTCAGTGATAATGCTAAATGAAGTATGGGCTTGGACAGCAGCCAGGTGTCAGCACATGGCAGAAGGTTTTAATTCTGCTTTTAGAAACTAGATAAGTGGTGTGCTAATATAAGCTAATAAAAGCACAACCTCTCCTCTCAGTTGGACAGCTTGAGAGTGAAGATGATCGTGACACTGCCGTGTTGTAGGGTTTTGTGTTGGAGCCTGTTAAAGCTCTGATTATTACAGCTGTCTCTGTAACGTGCTGCCTCACTATTATAACATCTATTTGATTATATGCAATGACAGAGCAAGCAGATACATTCATTCCCTGGGAAGCTTTTTGTCTCTTGATTAGGTGCTTTTTTTCACAGTTGTGTTCAGAGTCAGACTCTGCTCGGGATTCATCACTGCTGTCGTCCTTTTCCATCCCCCTCCCAGTTCCAGCCCTGAGAGCTGTGTTTCTGAGCAATCACCAGGTTATTGCATTTAGCTGCTTCCTCTCTGAGAGTCCCCAATTTCTTTGGATGTGCTGGAACTTGTGCCCAGGACAAGCTGATTATGCTGGAGTCTGTGCATTCTGGTGATCACTGCAGACATCTGGTTTCACTGAAGAAATTCAAACCGGAATGCCTCTGAATGCACAAATGGACTGAAATTAGTGTTTTTAACATTAACTGCAGTAGTGCTTTTTAGCCTTTTTCTCTCATTCTCCACAGATTTTAACCCTTTCCACTCTTCAGCAAGTCCGTGCTTGAGTTTGTGTACACTCCTCTGTAAAACAGGAGAAAGGCTGCTTTAATTTTATGGCTTTTAAATTTTCTTTTTTTTTCTTTTTTTTTTGAGATGTGGGTTTACTGTAAATTGTTTGAGAGATCAATGAAAAGAAAATGACCACCTCTCCCACTGTGAGGCTGGCTCAGTTGCAGGAGGTGAGCATTTCTCCTCTGCAAAACACCAATTACAGAGGAGCTGGTCATTTGGCACATTTTGGGCACTGAGTAATTTCGGGATGTGAGTCTGGGTTTGCAGAGAAGAGTGCTGTTTTCAGTGCATCAGCAAACTGGGTCTGATTCTGCAGTGCTGCCTGGGTGCCTTTAGAACCTGCAGCTCCTCTGCTGGGGCTGCTGAGGGGACCCAGGACAAGCTGTGCCAGCACACTCGGCAGCGTCTCGATGGCTCCTTTGCCAGGCTGCTGTTTGCCAGCTGAATTTAGCATTCTCCTTCCCCTGATCAATGAATAGATTTTTCCCTCAGATCCTCTTTTATTTTTCTGTTTCCTCTGCAGCTTTTTTTTCCCCGTGGAAGATGAAATCTGTCACAGGGGCTTAGATTTATTAACTGCTGCCTGAGTCGCTTTGTGTGATGTCAGGGCGGGAGAGGAACTGATTGTATCCTTAGAACTGGCTTAACAGAAAGGCTTTGGATAATGCCGTAGATTTTTAAGATGTTGTGTTGGCTTAAGTGATTAGTGTGAAAGCTTCAAAGAAGACTAAATATTTAAGGCTTTATTCTGCCCTTACTTGTACCCATGCATATCTCTGGATTTTCACATTTGAGTGGAAAAGTAATTCTCCATCTCCCTTCCTTTTTCACCTCTCCCCCCTCAGACTGTGGAGTTGTTCTCCCTGCAGCAGTTGGTGAGCAGCTGTGGAATGCTGCCAGGTCCATGGGAATGGGGAAGGCAGTGCATCCTGGTGGCACACAGGACATCATCCCCAGCTTCAGCAGTGACTGCTGAGTGTTGCTCTTCTCCTGATCCCATTTGCCTCCTGTGGCAGTGCTGTAACCAGGAACTGTTCGTTCAGTCAAGGTGAGAAGCTCACTCAGCCTGAAATGAACTTTTTACTATCCCATCGAGCATGGTGTGTTAGGGAAGGCAGAATTTGGGTGGGAAGGACTGACTTGATCCACTCTGTTCCCTTGGAGTATTTCATCAGGGCTTTTCACAGCTCATGTGCAGCTGAGCTGTGGATTTTGTCTTTGCTGGGTGAGTTCTGGTCATTGCTCTGCTCTTCAGCTCCCCTTTCAGAAGTTGATGCCTGGAGGGGTGTGCAGTGATGCAGCTCTAGGGGAAGTGTGTGTTCTTGGTTTGCAGCACCATTGCTGTGTGCTGGGCTACCCAGGCTTGCTGCAGGGCTGGGCTGGGTGGCACAGCTGGCAAACGCTGCCAGCCCAGGTGAGCTATCAGTCATTGCCAGTGAGGGCTGCTGAATTGATCAACAGATGTAACAGATGTATTTTCCTTGCTGGCCCTTGCTCTGGGTGGTGTGTAACTGCAGCAGCAGTAGCCCAACGGGGCAGCTCTTTGCCTTCTGCCCCAGGCAGCCCTTCCTGATGGGTGTCTCCTGCCCTGCCTTTGGATCCTGCCAGCTCTGGAGGTGTCAGCCCTCCCAGGAGCGCTCCTGGAGTTGTTCAGAAGGTCTCTGTTGGGCAGACTCAGTGTGGAGATGCTTTCCCCAAGAATGGGCTGCTCAGACCTGTTCAGCTGATGTGTGTGGGAGGAGTCTCTCAAATGTCACTTGCAGGAAAATGAATCTCATAACTGTAGCTCTGAGACAGGTAATAAAGTGAGCCCCTAGTTAGCCATGTGTGTGCTGTGGTGGCCTCTGCAGCCACAGCAAGCAAACAAGGGCACTGCTGGAGCTGGATAAAGGAGGATGCTGATTGTTCAAGATGTGGAGGGAGTTCTACCCCTGGAGAAAAGCCTCAGAGGACTTCTTATTGTAGCTTTGAAGGGCACAGCATTTGCTGTGGTGATTCACTACTTCTGCCAATTTGTAGTTGAAAGGTGGGCTCTCTTCATTCACAGGGATTGATGGCTCTGAAGAAAGCAAATTTAAGTTGGTTTTTAATCCTTTTTTTCTTAAGTAAGAGCATTGCTTTTCTCCCAGCTGTGCAGAAAGTGAATCTGATTGCTTTCAGTTGTTCCTTTGTGGAATTCACTTATGTTCCCTCACAGTAACTGAGGGAGTGACTGACTTTTTCATTATCCTTTCCATAGTACAGATTGGCATAGAAGGTCCCTCTTGATCTTTCATGAAGTGGAATTGTGATTCAGGAGAAGGAGGGAAGAGGGAGAATCTTTTCATTTCTCCCTCTCCCCTGGTTAAGTTCTTTCTATAAATCATTCTTGTGCAATGAAATAATTGCTACTGCTTAGTAAAATCCCTTGGAATTTATCACCAAGGTGGCAAATGGTAGAGCTGGAGGAGTCTGTAGAGCTTTGGAGTTGGTGGTGGAAGGCTGTGAGCTGGAAGGGAGGTCTGACTTCAGCAGTCCTGGATCCCAGAGAGAGTCAGAATGACATGGGTCCCCAGGTGAGGAGCAAGATTCAGCTGGTGCTTTGGATTAAGATTTATTGTATTCAGGCTGTTCCCCACTTGGTGCTTGAAAGTAAAGTAAAACCTAAACTAAAAATGGAGCATTCTGTCAGAGGGGGTACTTTTGCTATAAAAGTCATTATTCTTTTCTTTTGTAAGAGGATGAGTTTTCATTTTACCTCTGCAATAATCAAGGTGCAACATGTCACAGAAACCAGTACATTCATTTAGCTGTTTGCTTTGGTACTTCTTTAGAAGTGTCAAACTGTGCTCCTGACTATTCCCTCCATGCAAAAAAAAAAAAAAATTAAAATTCTGTAAATATATTTATAAAAATATTTTGAGGAGCTGCTTCTCTGCCTGCCTCCCACTCGCTGTGCCCATGGGGGGCTCCCTCGGGTTTGTGTGCTCGCTGGTGCCCTGCTCTGTAACCTGTGGGATGAGGAATGGGCAGGGTGCTGTTCAGCCTGCTGACAGATTGCCAGGGAAGGCAGGAGGGCTCCAAAGCCCTTCGTTTGCTGTCCTCGGGGGACAGGCAGCCATCCATCCAGCTGAGGCAGCCACTTAGAAAATGTGCTGCCTGCTTCTGGGGATTCCTCGGGTTAATCACCTTGGGGGAGCAGGTTTCAGGGACAGAACTGCCCACGTGGCTGCTGCAGCAGCCTGTGTAGAAAAGAAACTGGTGTAAGATCTGGTATTTTTCAGGAGAAAAATGTTACTTCACATGATGAACTTTGTGTATTTCTCCATCCCCCATGCACGTTAGTACCACTCTGTGGCTCACATGATGAACTTTGTGTATTTCTCCATCCCCCATGCAGGTTAGTGCCTCTCTGTGGCTCACATGATGAACTTTGTGTATTTCTCCATCCCCCGTGCAGGTTAGTGCCTCTCTGTGGCTCACTCTGGATGACTTCAGACACTGTGGTGGTTTTGAGCCCCCTTCTTCAGCTCCTCCCATATTGCAATAATTTCCTACAGATCAACCATCCCTCATCGCTGCCCCCTTCTCACTCACCTTTACTGGGCTGAAAGAAAAGGGATGCTTTCACATGTGAGAAATCCTGGGAACGCCTGGATTTGTGTCCCTTAACACTTTTTATCCTGCCTTTGTCTGTGAGGGGCCAGGCCAGCTCCTGTTAAAGCCTGCAGGGAGCAGGAGCTGGGGGGGGAATTTGGGAGCTCAGAAAAATGAGTTTATGAGCTCACTGGAAAGGGAACTGCAAACACTGGGCTCCCAACAGCATCAGAAACCTGACTTATTCTTTCCAGAAGGAAGGGGAGAATGAGAGAGGTATGTTACTGAGACACTGCCTCATTTATCTGTATCTTCTCTAAAACCTGGATATTATAATTCCACAAAAGTTTAGCTGGAGCAAAGGAATATGGAATCTCTGTTAATATTGAAGAAGCCCTTTGACTTATACCAGTTGAGAGTGTGGTGTTGTAGAAAGACTGTTTAATCAGGAAGGTGCTTTAAAGTTGGGTATTTTAAATGTGTTTCTGAGTGGAAGACGACTTTTTTGGTGCTGGTTATTTAAATATTGTCATTTGCTGTAAATAGTGGTTAAGGAAATGGAGACATTTGTACAGTAACGTTCTCCAGTTGTAGTGGCTTGAACATATTTTCAGTCAAAGCCCTTCAAATCATGCTAACCTGCAAAATGAGATTGCTGCGTGCTTCATCACACTGAAAAGCAAATTCTACCACAGGGGTTTCACTAGAAATCAATATAGAATATTGTACTTGTTAGAACTATTCTAACACTGTTCTGTTAATGCTAAACAAGTTCCCCTTTTACCCCAAGATCTTTGGGTTGTTTTACTTTCATTTACGTGCTTTGTGACATCTTCTTTACTTTCTTTCTGTAGGAGACTAATTGCAGGAGCTCAGCTATTTTGTGTTTTGAGGAATTAGCCATTAAATAGCACCGACTTAAAATCTTCTTTGATTGATTGCATGTAACTGTCTGAATTGCAACAGTAATTCAATGTAGCAGCCCTTGCTTATGAGGTGTCAAGTAATTTATCCTGCTAATAAAGCATCATTGTATGCTTGCTAAGAGAAAATATTAAATTCATTTCTGTTACTTTGTGTTTTTATAGCTTGATTCTCTTCGAACTTCTGCTGGAATATGAAAAAATATTCAATTGCTTCTTGTCAGGAAGATGACTTTGAAATCCTTTGCAGTGGAAAGAATCAAGACACAGAGCTGCCAAACAGAAGTTGTGTTCTGTGAATGTAAATAGGTTCTGCACCGTAATTAGTGATTTTCTAGGGCCGGGCTGGAGGCCCTGTGTTTTGCTGGGAAAACCCGTTTGATGTGCACCATCCCTAATTTCTGCAGCCCCGAATGAGCAGGCTGTGATTCTGCTGTAACGAAGCCTGTGTTAATGTCCCAGCCTTGTGTCCAGCCAGCAGCCAGAACACCGTGGCTGACTTTGTCAGGAATCTTGCAGTGCTCTTGATGACTCCCTGAGCAGGCTTTTGTTCCAGCGTGCCCCCAGATACTGCAGGTTCGCCTTGAAACCTGCAAGGCTTCCTCCCCTTCTGCTGGGCTTTGCTCAATTTGCCAGCTTTCCTGGAAAGCGTGAATGTTTCAAACCGCTGGGGGAATTGTTTGTTTGTTTGTTTCCTTGTTAGTTTGAGAGCAGTGGGATTTAAAACAGTGGAACTGACTAGAACTGGTTCTATTTCAGTTATGTTTCAGCTCTTTGTTTCCGTTTTGTTTTCTTCCTTTTTTTTTAAGCCGTGAGTCACATAGAACAGAGATAAGGGTTTGCTGTGTATCTCAAGGTGGCAATTCTGTTTTTGCAGCCACCAGTTAGTGTCATTTAATAATGAGCCCTTGTTCCTCTGTTCTTATCGGTAACTTCTGCCTGTGGGTTGTTAGTTGTTTTATTCTTTTTCCTCAAATGATTTTCTGCTGTGACGTTGTTTGTTTTCTTCCATTTGAGCTGTGATTTGAAATCTTGCAAAGAGAACGCAGGGTTTGGCACAGGTACAGTCAGAGCCAGGAAGACACTGACTGAGTTTGGGGGCTGTTTGGTATCAAGGGTGACTTACCAAGTCCTAATCAAATGTGCAGAGCCCAGGAGAGTGGAATTCCTCCTTCCCTGCAGGGAAAGCCTGTGAGAGCAGTTGTGTTGTGCAGGGTCCCACAGTGGCCAGAGCAATGTTCCCCACGCACTGTCCTGCAGCCAGCAGGGCTGGGGGCTGTGCTGGGTCCCACTGGGATCACATCCTGGTGGCACCTGCCATCATCCTGGGCTTTGGGAATGGTCACAGACTGAGCAAAGACTGTTCCAGTTGTGCAGGAGGTTCCAGGCGGCTCCTGCAGGGCGCAGATAAGGAATTTGCAAGTGTAAATACCGATGACTGTGGTAAAGGTTGGGCTGTGAGGTGGGTTCCCCTGAGCTGTGTTGGTTTTCAGGCATGTGTATGGCACGGGGAGTTTGCACAGAGTCTCACCCAGTCCCAGCCAGCCCTTGGATTCTTTGTCTGCGGCTCCTCCGCATTAGCATGGCTGTTCCTCCCGAGAGTATGTGTTCATTCATTGCATCTCAGTGTGGCAGTCAAAGAATTAATTACTCTGAGAAGGGACAGGCCTCTTTAGAAGAGTTTCACAACTCCAGCTTTTAATGGCTCGGTGTTCCCCGCTGGGGCTGCAGCGCAGCTTGTCAAAGCATTGGCGGCGGCTGCACGGGTCAGCGGCTCCCAAAGCGCGACACTGTCCCCAGGACCACGGCACTGGGCTGATCTCCCTGGAGCTGCACGGACTGGGGAACGGGCACGGGGGAAACGGGGAGCCCTTGAGGCATTGTTCACAGGAAGCAGATTTGGAGATTCTCATTAAAACTAACAAAAAGCAGTACTTTATCGAAGGCCGCGCTGGCGGCGCGCTCAAGCGCTCACCTCGCCCAGTCCTTCCCAAGCTGATTGTTTAAATGGCCTGGCCGTGGTGCTGCTGGATGTTTGTTTCATTATCTAATGTCACTTATTGGTTTTCATTAAAAACATGTCAGCATTGATTTCTCTAAAGCACCCTCGGAAATGCATTCTGACCCTTTTTTTTATGTTGAACCCACTGCAGAGTCTCCCACTGAATTGGTCTAAAGCAGGATTATTCTCTGACTGAGAAATGTTGATTAAATATTTTGATGTATGAGTGGTTAAGACTGCTTTAAGAACAAAGCGTGCCACAGGGAAATGAACTGAGACAAGGGAGAGGCTGAAAGGGAGGATGCTATAAACCAGGCACTTTGTCCATTCATGCATTGTTATTTAAAGTTAGCACTGGAAATAAGCTGAAGGCCTGGTGCTGTGTGTGAGCATCAGTTCCCACTCCAGATTGTATTGACATGGTAGGAGAAAGGAGATATTACTTTGAAATGTAGTTAAAGCTGAGTACAGAAGAATATTGTCTTTTCTCTCACCTCGTTGTGATGACTTTTCAGAGAGCCTGGTGTATTTGTTGTGTAAGTTTTAAAATGCTGACAGTCACAGAATTTAAATTACCAGCTGATTTTGTCAGATGCCTGAGTTATTATTTTCCTGCTGTCCTCCTCTGGCTCGTTGTGCTGATTTCCCATCTCTGAGCAGTGAGCTCTCAGACATGTCTGGTGATGTGCAGTGACACATGAGTGATGTTCTGGAGTCCCACAGTAACTCCAGCACAGCTGCAGGACTCGGAGCTCACTGCTCCAAGACTTGTGCTCATGTTCCTGCCTTAGTTACCATTCACAGAACTGACACACAGCTGAAGTTCAGGGACTGGAAAGTTCTGGTACTGCTGACTGGACTGTTGAATTGAAAGCAGTGGCCTGCTTTGGGTTGTAGTGTGCCAGAGCAATCCAAATTCATGTCTGATAGCAGGAAAAGGCTTTCAGAGCCAGCTTTGTGTGCACCTCTTTCGAAAGACAGACTAATTGGTTTTTCTATGATTTTAATTTGCTTCTCCCACCCCATAATCTGGATTTTGAGTAAATAATTTTGCTTGTTTTTCTCTAGATTTTGATATTTCTGAGGCAGAAAATGTGATTGTACAGCAGACTCTAGTCTCTCAGAGAAACAACACTTTACATTCATTAGCTAATTAATAGTCTTACTTGCCTGGCTGTTGCATCTCCTGTTCTTACACTGCATGAGAATGTGTTACCTGAACAGCAATGCCATCAGCAGACTGCTGAGGCAGAGGGAGTGTGTTCCCAGCTGAGGGACACACCTGCTCTCTTGCTGGAATATAACCTGCCACTGCTTCGTTAGCAAAGTTCAACTTCAGTTATACAATTTTTTGGGGGAGAAAAAAGTTTCATTAATAGAAAAGAATATCAAAAAACTCCAGTAAGGATGAACAACTTGGTGTGTGGAAGTTCCCTGCCCTAATACTCCCTTTTTATAGGAAGAGAGTAGAGATGACAAGTACAATTTGAGTCTCCTGTGTGCTGAAAAATACCTGACCAGGAGTGACTTGTGTCACATGCAGGGAAGGCTCAGGATCTGCTCTGGGGCTCTGGGTGACACACTTTGTGCCACGGTGTCCCTTGCAGGGGCTCTGGGTGACTGACACACCTTGTGCCACAGTGTCCCTTGCAGGGGCTCTGGGTGACTGACACACCTTGTGCCACAGTGTCCCTTGCAGGGGCTCTGGGTCACTGACACACCTTGTGCCACAGTGTCCCTTGCAGGGGCTCTGGGTGACTGACACACCTTGTGCCACAGTGTCCCTTGCAGGGGCTCTGGGTGACACACTTTGTGCCACAGTGTCCCTTGCAGGGGCTCTGGGTCACTGACTGACACACCTTGTGCCACAGTGTCCCTTGCAGTGGTTCCTGACCTTTTGATAACAGATGCACAAACCCCACAAGGCAAACCCTGGAGTCTCTGCATGTGATGCCTCTCAAACCTCTTCACATGGAGCTCCTCTTCCCTCAGTGCACATGAAGTTCTTTTCTTCTTTCCCCTTTTACTGTGCTGTGTTCATGGAACTCCTGGCTGTTGGCAGGGCTCAGTGTTTGCAGCACAGCAGATTTTTGGGATGGGCACCCTGTAAACACTTGCTGTGCTCCCTGAGAGCTTGAGAGGGCATCTCTCCATCACCAGGACCAGCTGGTGTACCCAGCCCTCGCTGGCAGGCGAGCAGCTCTCTAAAGGCAGATAAATTGAGATTTCTCACCTCTGCATGGCCCAGCCTCATGTGAGCAGAGCTCTGGCTGCCCAGAGCAGGCAGGAGCAGCAGCAGAGAGCTCCAGGGGCACAGAGGTGTCCCAGCTCCGGAGGTTCAGATGGCCCAGGAATGCAGCCAACCCCCCCAGCGTGCCCAGCCAGTTGTGCAACCCTACACCCCTGGCTGCAGGGAGGGCAGGGGGCTCCCTCCTGCCCCCCACCTGTCACTCAGCTCAGCCCTAAAGGATAAGCTGATCTTTTGAAGTCCAGGCTTAAAATGGTTGAGGCTGGAGGGCATTGTTGATAGGTTACTGGGTTAGCAAGGAGCAGCAGCAGGCTGGGGATGGAATCAGCTTTGCTTTGATCACGCTCTGGAGTGTTGTGCACACACACATGAATTTAATAGCTGCTGCTTGGTGCTTACCTACACTGCTTGTGTTCCTGAATTGGGGCCAGAGGATGTCTGACACATCCAGATATATCTCTTTTCTCCAGAGCTGGTGGCTCAGAGGTTCTTCTCCCTGATAAAACAATGAGGAGACAGTGAACGAGCTCCAGTGTGAGATGTGTAAATGTGTGTGAGTGTGAAATGCTGTGAGGCTGCCCCAACTTGGAGGCTTCAATGCTGAAATACCAAAAATTAAAAGCAGGCACTGGCACAAACCTACCCAGAGCAATGCGCTGCAAATACAGCTGCTGAAGGGGAGACACCTTCCTTGCCCCTCAAACAACCACACCATAAATTCTCCCCCTCTTTTGGTTTTAGTACTGCTGTAAAAAGCCCAGGCCTGCTTTAAAGACCTGAAACTTTCTCTTACAATGGCCGGGGCTGAGCTTTGAGGCACTGCCACAACTCATTGTCTGTGGAAGAGCCCTTGCTGGGCAGGCTGTGATTTATATCAGCCTGCCTGTCATGGGGTGAAAGGAATGCCCGGTTTTTCATTTTGATCAAATGTTAGGTTTGAAAACCACCCACTGCTGTAAACTCAGTTGGAGAGGGGAGATGAGATGGAGCACATTGCATGCTTTGTTGCTGAGATAGCGTTTTAAGGCTGGCTGGATCTGTTTCCCATTGCTGAGAGCAGGGAGCAAAGACGTGGATTTAAAAAAGGGAAAACTAAACGGAGTATTTTTTTGTGTCTGCTTTCAGTGAAGTAGAAGATGGGGTGAGTTCAGGAATATGTACTGTCTTCAGTGCAGACACGAAAGGAGGAAAAATCTCTGGTGTAGATGAGCCTGTAGGGAAGGTGGGGGTGGAATTTATGGGGGTGGAATTTTCCAAAGGGACTAGCAGAGATAATCACCTAGTTCCTACTGAAAGCTGGACCTGCCTTTATGCCTAAAACTGGGAGGGGAAGACATAATAATTCTGATCTGTAGTTGAGTTTATCTCCTTTTTGAGATTTTCAGTTTCTCCTATCCCCTCTTTTTTTTGTTTTATTTTGTCTTCTGTTCAGCAGCTTTCACACACACTGTCCTTTCTGAAAGTTTGGATGCTGATACAATTCCAGAACCATGATCTCCTTTCTATTTAAAATGCACAATAGTTTCTGTGGCTTTTTCTTCTCTTGACTGTGTTGGCAACAGCACAGAGGGCTTTCCCAGTTTTGGGTTTCATCACAAATTTCCAGCTTGGACTGCCCTTAAGGTATAAAAGCATCTGATCTGAGTTTGTGGCTTTGAGTTCGTGACATTCAGTTTCTGATCTTTCTTAGGTTAATTCTCATTTTGGCTGAATTTCATGATGTAGAGTAACTTTTTTACCTCATTAATATGCATTTTTACTCACTGAGTCCTAAAATGAGCATCAAAAAACCAGATTTTAAACTAAAGAGTTGGGAGCAGTCCTTGCCAGGATTGTATTAAGGGAAAGCTGTGATGAGTTCCTGTGGACTCTTCTGTTAAAAACAAAGAATTCTGTGCTGTGGAGTGTCTGTAGGCTCATGATCACAATCTTTAGATAGTTCTGTGTGATGCTCATGAGCAAGTTGTATGATTAAGGATTGACTACTGTAAGAAAACCACTGTATCCTGCTCTGCTTCTGTTCCATTTGTAAATGCAAAATTGGGAGGTGCAGATCATTTCCCTGCTCTGCTGCTGTTCCATTTGTAAATGCAAAATTGGGAGGTGCAGATCATTTCCCTGCTCTGCCAGCCCGGGCTGTGCAACCTTGGGCAAACCACGTCTGTGTTCACCTGATCCAGGAAGGGATAATGCAGCCCCAGAAGGGTGCTTTGAAACTAAGCACGTCCAAGATTAAAATATTCTGGTGACAGTGGTGAAAAAGCCCCAGTGTGCTCCCAGCAGTGCATTTGATCAGTGCTCCAGGTCACAGGAGATTTAAAGGCCATCTGTGCTACCACTCCATTGACTTCTATAAACCAGGATCAAACGTGATTCATGCATCTGTGTGGTCTGACCCCTTGGAATTCTCTGGTCAAGTTATGTCAGGAAGGGAGAGAAGCACTGAGGTTTGCTATCAGTTTTTATGTGGGTCTTTACAGGAAACAAAACCGTGTCAGCAGCTGATGGGAGTTCTGCAGTTTTGGTCACAGTTTCAGGGACATGAGGAGCAAGTTGAGATGTGCCTTTCAAGTTACAATATAAAAGATCTCTGAATATTTTTGAGGCAGTTGAAATGGGTGTTGTTAAGGAAATTTATTCCCCCCCCCATGAAATAGGTCAGTGCCAGAGCTGCTGAACTAGAGCACCATCTATTATTTTAGGAATACAGTTTAAACCCATTGCTTTTCCAGGTTTTTTTAAAGCCATAGATTGCTCCTTTATTGGTTTTGTATTTCCAGACATAGAGGGGAGTTACTCTGAGGCCACATAGCTCTGTCCCAGCTGGGAATGGCCAAAAGGGCTGACTGATTGCAGTCCCTAACAGTGCTCCATAAAGGTGCTCTGCAAATCTAGGAAAAAATCCAAGGTTTGTTTCATCAGGGCATCAAAGGCTGAGTTTTTTTAACATCAGGCTAGTACTGCTTCCCAGCTGGAATGTGTTAACTGCAGGCACTGTTGTCAGAAATGGCAAACTTCAGGTAACACTGCACTGTGGAGCTGGAAATGATTCTCAGACTTCTCTTACAGCTCTTAGTCTTGAAATCTATATCCTGTCTTTTCCCTCACAAGGTCCAGGCCTGTGTTTCTTGCTGTTTGCTATTAACTTTGTGCCTGTTCTGTTCAAGGTGTGATTTAGCAGTGAATTTAGCCCTAAATGTCAGCCTTTTGGAATGTTCTTGTCAGAGATCTGGGGTTAGGATAACGTTTGCTTCTCTGTTATTTTGGTGATGTGTCTGTACCTGGAGAATCAAAGCAGGGCTGAGCTCTGACAGGTCTGACTCTGAGACTGTTCTGCAGATAAGGATTTTGGAGTTTAACAGCCATTCAGAAAACACTCCAGGGCTCCCAGCAGTGAGATTTCTTGCAAGTGAGAGCAAAGGCCTTGGAAGAAAGAGCTGAAGCTGCTTCTGAGTAGAAATTATGTTAGAACTGTGTCCCCACCTTCTGCAATGAAAGTTTACCCAGTGTATCTTAGTGTACCATCAGTAAGATTCCTCCTAGTTGATAAAAGATTATCCATTGAAAAAAAGCACTGTAAGTTCATTTCAAGTCCTCCTTACTACATCAAATGGGAGACTTGGCATTTCTGCACTTTATTATGTATTTGTATTTAGTTGCTGCATTTCTGTCACTTAGATCAGTCATCTTTGTGCACAATCTCATTTGTTTCATTTGTGGGCTTTCTGGAAGAGAGGTGAAATTATTCCCAGCAAAAACTGAAATATGGGCAAAGCACACTGTGATGTGATAGAATATTATCACAAAGTGGATTATTGCTTACTCTTACTTTACCTATGTGGATATATTTGATTCCTTGTTACCAGGTTAAAATGTTAATGATGACTGTTGCAGAATAGCTGGGTACTTAAAGTCACAGAAAAGGAAAAACTTCTGAATTTACTGCTAAATGAAAATTCAGTATAAATTAAGGAGTCCTTTGGACCAGTCCCATGGGGCCCTGGAAGTTTGAGGACCTCAATATTTCATAGAAGCCACAGTGCTCTGATGGAGAGAGCTCTGAAAATAGCTGGAGGGTCAGCTCTGATCTCTCTGGTGAGGCTGGAATTTGTCCAGGGGGACTCTTGTCTGTGAGCTTCCCTCCCACACCTCAGTTCTGTGCATTTCTTGCACACGTTTTACTGAGCAGAAAAGGAGGGCTGCTGGAAGCTGCCTTGAAAACACAGGCTCTGAAGGGATCGGGGGAAAAGAGGGCAAATTCTTGTTCATTCCCATTTGTACAAATAATTCGCAGATTAAGGGTTTTGGCTGAGAAAGAGAGGCTCAAGTCTGAAATGTATGGCCCCCATGTGGGCTTCATACGGAGCAGCTGAACAAAATGCTGCATTTCCAAAAGCCACTGCTCAGCTTCCCACTCTGTTCTCAGGGAGATGATGAGGAAGAGAAAAGACGACGAGTTTGCAGCTGATTAATCACTGGGAAACAGTAATCACTGGTGCTGTGTTTGGGATCATTATTCAAGGACTTCCAGACAGAAATAAACCCAAGAACTACCACAGTAGCTTTCTCTAATTATTTTTCTGAGCTCAGCCCTACTTTGGGTATTGAGCAAACCATTCCTCTTCTTCCAGTTTGTGGGCAGTGATCTCTGGGGCACAGACTGAAACCCTCCTGGGGAGCTCATTCTGGAAGCTGACTCGGTGTGACCATATTTACAACTTTGAAAGAGGCTGTTTGTTATGGGATTCCTTCTGAAAGCACAGCTAAGGGTTTATAGAGCATGCTTAAATGGATATATCTGCTTGAAAAATAGTTTGAAATCGATCTTTGTCGTGTGTAAGTTGGCACAGCCTCTCCAGAGCAGAAAGAAACCAAGAAGGTTTCCACCCACAGAAGTTTGGATCCCTTTGATTTTCCTTTTCTCTTCCGTGTGTATAACGCACAGAGAGAGGAGCCAACCCCTTTTAATCTGGGGAGAATTTAGACACTCATCAAGCACTAAAGAGGCACCATGCCGAGGCTGAGAGCTGAAATCCCGAGGATGAAATCAAGTAATTGCTTTATCTCTTTCTTTTCAGACATCTAGAGAGACTGAAAGGCAAAACTAAAAGTAAATGAATGAATTGAGCCAAGTGGATTTAGGGGTGGGTGGATGTATCAAACTTGCAGGGAAAATAGCAGCAAGTAGGTGACATTCTGTGCAGCTTCCATTCAGGCTGCAGTGGGGCTCTCTCAGGCACCTCACTGAAGGGAAAATGTGCTTCAGAAAGGATGAGAAGTTTGATCTCAGCTCTGTTTTTTAAAGTAGCTTGTAATCAATTAACTCCCATAAATACAGTGTTCAGCAGTTAACTGTGCTCGTGTCTGTAATTGCTCTGAGATCCCAATATTTGCCCAGGCCCTGAGCTGCTGCAGTGGTGATTTAGAGATTTTTCTCGTGATTGTAATTTGAGAGATTTGTATTTGCAGAAAGACAAAAAGTCTAGAGGAGGGAAGAGCTGGGCACTCTTTTTAAATGAGCTATTGAGTCTGCATAACAACATGACCATTTTACAGTCACATTCTGTTGCAGCCAGTTTTTCATACTTTGCAATAGGTTGGGATCTGTTTATTGCTATCTTTTTTCCCCCCCTCAGCTTTTTCTCATATAGATGGTTTTATGCTTCTCATCTAGGTTAGGAACAAGAAATGCAATTTTTTTACCAGACTTGAATAACCAAGCTGTTTCCAAGGAAAAAAGTTTCAGGCTTGAATGGTAGGTTCTGGGCAAAGCATTTATGGTATTTTTGAGCTCACTTTGTGTAAACCAGTAAATGAATAGTGATACAGCAAACTTAAGTAAGGCTAGTAATAAAAAGGTTAAAAAAAATCCATCAGGTTCTTTATTTATGGCAAGGAGGCTCCTGGCTTGTTGGGAAAACTATTGACATCAACTTCCAGCTGCAAAATGAGTTTAGACTACAGGCCAAATTTTGCCTAAACCCCAAGGCCAGATTTGTACAAAAGCTCAGCCTACAGGCTAAAAAGGAAAGAAATGACCAAATTTCTACAGCCCTGTAGAATTGCTGCCTGCTCCCAGACTCCAAATGTGGTAATGCAAGTTCAGCCTGAAAGTCTGCACCCTCAATGTGTTGTAGCTTTAATTTTGGCCCCTGAGAAGGCCAATTAACTCATACAGACCTAATGACAGCTCATCTGCACTTTAATTAACTGGGGCTATGATGATATTCAGTACAGGAGCCATACAAAAATGCCACTCACATTTCACTTTAAGTGTTCTGTGTCAGACACCATCACCCAGGAATGAGCTGCTGCTATTAAATTTCATAAACAATCATTTGAAATAAAGAGTTGTCACAGGAGCAGACTTAAGCAGCATTTTAATGCTGTCTCAGTGGCACTGCTGAGCTGAGAATTACAGAGCTCCCCTCCAGTCAGAAAGGAAAGGTCACCAGGTCTTGGTCATGCTCACCTGAGTGGCCAGGTGTCACCTGGGGCTGGTTTGTCTTTTCCTTCTGAAGTTACAGATACATTTTGGGAGCATCCTGAGGCCACCAGCCCTCCCTTGGCATCTGCCCTGGGTCACCCAGAGTGTGTGTGCCAGTCCTGGCTGCTGCTGGGAGCTGCTTGCCACTGAGCTGACTCTGCACAAGGAGGAATTGTGGCAGCGGGGCAGTAATAAATTCAGAGCAGTCACTGTCATGGCCAAAGTGGGAGGATATTTACATTTTGTTTCCCTTATCCACTTTCTGAAATGTTTGATTTAAGGGCACCATGGATGTGATGTGGCTGGGGGATCTGAGTGCTCGCTGACTGGTTTCAGAGGCTGAAGGAGCAGCCAGCTTTTCTCCTGAGTTCCTGCTGCAAAGCAGGGCTCAGGCAGCACATGGGGACCTTGGGCAAATGCTGGTGCTCCTTTTAGCACTGAGGAGCAGAGAGCTCTGAGGAATGGTGGGAAATTCAAGTTGCCTTGAGGAAATAAATGATCCCTGCTCAGTGCAGAGCTGTGGAAGTTATGGCCCTGCCAAAGATGATCCATGACTGATCCTCCTAAACAACATCACCTTGCTAGAAGTGCAGATGAGAGCTAACTCCTGTTTGGCAGCTCCTTGGGTTCAGTGTTCTGGGGAATCCAGAAATGTTTGGTGAATCAGCTCAGTCACAGAATGAAATGTGCACATGCTCTGTTTGAGGAATTTGCAGTTCACTCAAACTGTGAAATCGGGGCAGGGAAATGGTGGCATTTAACCTGTGCCTGTGTGGTATGAACCACTGCCACAGTTCATGGCATCATTCTCTGCAGAAACAGAAATAGCTTCTGACAGTTAATGATGTTCAGGTCTTCGTGGATATAATAATAATTCTCAACAAAACAAATACATATTTTGGACTATCCAGTCACTTTTGGAGTTGCTAGACAGAGTTCTCCAGTTCTGTGATCAGTTCAGTGGGAGTAGTTCTTTCTGTCTGCACTAAAGCCCCAGATCAGGCTCAGTCTCCAGGAGCTGGATACCTTGGAGCAAGTTCATGGATTTCTAAGAGGAGCTGCCAACGCCATCTAGAGTTGAGGCTGCCTGGGATTTCTCATTATTACAGGAATTATTGTAAGGAAATAACACCTATTTGTCAGCACTTTTGGCAGAAATACTGTAAAAGAGAGAAATAAATACTGTCCATTAGCAGAGTGCCTTGTTCAGCCTCGCACTGAAAAAGGAGAGATGTGCTGCAAGATCCTTCTCTTCACTCAGGGGCTGTTTCACTTCTCCTGAAGCAGCTTTTTGCTTCTTGAATCCTTTTCCTTTGCTCTTGAGTGCCAGGTCTGGTGAGGTGTGACACACCCAGTAATCCCCCTCAAATCTGCAGTTCCAAAACCCTGGAGAATTCCAAACTTTCCATGGAAACATGCTGCTTTAAGCAGGATTTTTATCAACTGTTTTGTTTGCTCCCCCAAGTGTTTCAGAGTGCTTTCATAGTAGGTGCAAGGGAATTCTGGGAGATGGAAATGGGGATTTCTGTGTAAAATGTGGGATTTGAGGGTTTAGAAGGAAAGCTGAACAGGGTGAAATGTTCAGATCCCACGATTTCCTGCAGACAGTTTTTTGGGTGGGAAGGCTGCTCTGAGGGAATGGTCTCAGGTCCCTTCCCTGCAGCATGCTGGAAGTGGGACAGGAGCTGGGAGGAGCAGGAGGGTTATCTCATGATAGCAGAAAATTCTTCTTTGCTCCATGCCATCCATGAAGAGTTTCATCCTGCTTTGTGTGAGGAATGTGATCCTGAGTGCAATAGTTAGTTCTTAAATGAGATTGCAAGCAGCCAGAATTGAGTATTTCAGTGAATAATCTAGAGACTAGGAGTCAAATCTAGGTGTGCCAACTTCTATCTTACTCCTCTGCCCATTAGCCCGTGCTCACCTTTCAGGATTTGTTTCAATTGGCAGCATTTCTAATGAGAAATGCAGCTTTAAAAGCCAAAAGGACATTTGTCTTCTTTAGTTCTGGAGGTGCTTTACTGTGAGGCTCGTTATGGTTCAGTTGAAGCTTTCTGAGTTGGGGACAGAGTTGAGGCTGGAAGGAAATGAATGGAAAATGCAAAAGAGAAGGAGATTTAACAGGACAAAGTTGTTCATGTGGTTATTTGGTGGTTATGGGAATTGAATGTGCCCAAGAAATTCCCTACTTGGCTGTATCATTCCACCAACATGAAGTACTAATATTCCATCAGTGAGGTTTATTTATGCTCTTGTTGTAATAACTTTTAGAATGCTATGAAAAGTCCTTTATTTACATTAATAATGCCACTGATATTTCCTGGATCTGGTGAAGTTATTGCTTTTTTGCTGCTTAAGGAGATATGGTAATTCAAGTATATAAGCTTGAAGGAGAGCTGGGAGAGGAGTTTCTCTGAAAGGAAATGAAGCTGAAACTCCTAGGAAATATTTCTAGCCCACATCAAATTCCAACATCTCCAGCAGAGATATTTGCCAGTAGGTGTTCAGAGGGTCTGTTCTGAGCGTGGACACGATGTGAGGCAGCAGTGACAGCAGCCAGGCTTTTCCTGGGCTCCAGATGGATGGGATGGCCAGGGAGGATGAATCAGCTCTGCTGGCCATGGCTGAGGCTGGGAGAAACTCCCAGAAAACAGATCTGGGCTGGAAGTCTGCAGGGAGCTCTGGCAATTGCCAGCAGTGTTTGAGGAGCAGGCTGAGTGGGTTTGTGGGGTGGGCTGGGGACAGAGCAGCACAGCTGGGACTCAGCCCCTCCTTGGCCCTGCTGGGCTCTTAATTTTGGGGCAGATAATTCTGATAATTGTGTCTGGTGGTTCATTCAGCAAACAGCACTGCTCCCAGCCTCCAGACTGAAATCACCACCAACACTCCTGGAAGAGCCCAGAAAGCCTTTAAATGCAAGATAAGGTTGTGTGGTGGGGAAATGCTGAGCAGTAAATATTTTGCTTGTTTGCTTCTACTTAAAATTGAATCTTGGAGGATTTACATGCAAATTCTATCAAGTACCAATCTTTGTTCAGCCTTTGCTATGTGTTTTGATTTTTTTTTCCCCCTCATTAATTTGAAAGCATTTGGGAAAGGAAAAGAGCCAGTGTTTTCTAATTGGCTAACATAAAGGGAAATTGCTAAATCCATATGTGGGCACCAGACTGTGCTTTGTTTCTTAATGGGGCTAATTTTGCTGAGACCTTAGGGACCAGAGCATCACAAATCAGGTTGCCTGTGCAGGTATTTCAGTTTAGGAGGCTGGTTCAATTCTCAGCTGTAGGGGCCTACCAAGGGGGCAGGAGTTATATCTACATACTTGAGGAAAACATTTGAATTGCTGCTGGAATCCAGATTATTTTCTATGATAAGAACGTGTTGCTTTATATATTGGAGAATTTAATTTATCCTGCCTGAATTTTCAGTCAGTCCCAAGAAAGCCAGAAGGAGTAAGTCCATTGCTGTGACTGAGGTGCTATTACACCCTTCTTTTTAAGATGAGTTGGACTTTCTTTGCCTTCTGTAAATATTATTGAGAATGAAATTTGTCACCTCTTTGCAATTAGACTGGCATCAAATATCTAACAAATTTTTGTCTCCTCTTTCAGCACCTGTACTATTGCTGGCATCTCTTATGTGGAGCTATGTGAACAACAAATGAAAATACATTTAAATATACATTTTCCCATTGCTTTAGTCAACCACTAATATATTGATATACCTTAATATATTTTGGTTTATAATTTGAATAGTATCACTCTCCATTGCATAATCACCCTTTCAAATACCCCAAGGCATTTTTGAGCACTAGTTAAAGCCCCAGGCATTTCTTTCTGCAAAAGAACTTTTCGTTATTTTACTTTAGCTTCTGCTTATTTAGAAATGAGTGGTCTGAGGTAACTCAGCCCCCCTAGGAGAATGACAGATATGGTGCCTCTGTTGTGGGATTAGCTTATTTTGGGTAACAAACCTTCATTTGATTTCAGAGTTTTATCATCTTGGCATAACTACAGTGAGGAGTGGTATGGTTTGTTCCTGACCACTTGATCTGAAGTATTCTGTTTTTTCTTATCACCACTGCTTCCACAAAGGATCCCTTAGCTCTTGATCTCTGCAGGTTTCTGACCTGCAGTTTTGGGAAAGGCAGTGTATTTAAAATAGTTAAAAATCTATTTCCAGCTCTTTTGCATTTGAAAGCTCTTGGTCCTGTAAGAATGTTTTGTCTTTAGCTCCCCTCTAGTTACCAGCATGAGAGCTCTCAGAGGAGCAGAGCTGACAGAAGCCCCTTGGAGCAGCAGGATTTGGGCAGCTGGGGGTTCCTCGTGCCTGCTGCTGGGAGAGGAGAGGCTGGAGCAGCAAGGCACCAACCTGGCTGGGATAGCTTTGCTCTTTACCTGTTCTGCTGTGGATTAAATGAGAACAGATTTTTGGCTCCCAGCATCCGTGCATAAATTCCGTCTGAATAGGAGGCGAGTTATGAAATGAGATCAGCTCTGAAAAGTAATTCTAACCACAGCTAATTTTTTTTTTTTAGCAAAAGGAATATAAATTGCTACCTTTTGAGCAGCCAAAGAAAATTAGGGGCTTGTGTAGGCTCTGAGATGTTGCCAGATTTTGTATTGATTCGTGTTAAGTCTGGTTTGCTTGAAAGGGTGTTGGAGGGTGGGTGTGAATTTTCTGCAGCCAGAGGATGTGTGTACCTTCAGCTGGGGTGAGGGCAGGTACAGAGTGCTGTGTAACAGCTTCAGTGTGATCCACATCACCAACAGCCACCTGACTGAGCACAGCAGGCTCTGCTGACCTTTCTTGCTCCTTGAATGTGTCTCCATCTGATTTTCTGATGTGGGCACTGGCTGTGCTGGCATCTGTGCTCAGATGAGATGGGAGCAATTACCAGGCTGCTGCCACTTGCTGCCTGGCTGGACTGCATCTGAACCGGGCATCTGGAGGAGAGATTCTTTGTTTTTTCTGTTTGCTGAGTTTTCTGAGCTGAAGGATCACAGCTGAGGAGAGGGCACTGCAGGGCAAAAGTAAATACTGGTCGTGGAAGGAGGAAAATACAGTGCCACAGTCATGACAAATAGTTGTGTGTCATTGAGGACAGTGCTCACTGTGCCAGGAACCCTCTGCTGTGCTCCATGAGAGCTCTGGCCATGAGAGATGGCCTGGGAAGCTTTCCCAAAGTGCTGTGTACACTGCTGGGGGCTCACAGGCCACTTCAAAGCAGCGCTCTGAGCCAGGCAAGCGTGCAGATCTAAGTGCACAGCAGTGTCCTTTGAAAGGGGCTGCAAAGGGCTCCCACAGCTCTCCCTGCTGCAGGGGAACTGATGGCAGGAACTCGGCTCTCTGTGACTTTGTGGGATGTTGGACATGCTGTTTGTTCCATCTGAATGATGGTCTCCTGACTCCAGAGTGAGGAGAGCAGCACACCTCTGCCTCTGGTAAGAGCTGCAAGGCTCTGGGGCTGGTTACTGGTTACTGCAGCCAGCCACGGGCTGCCAGGGCATCCCAGGGTGTTTATCCCAGTCAGGACCGAGGTTCAGAGGGAATGTGTGATCTGCAGAGTGCCTCTGCTAGAGCTGGTTCCAATTAGTCACTTTTATGAGCTCCAGAGTCGGACAAAAACGAGGAGCCCTCCCCTTGTGTAGTTTCCTGTTTGCTGGGTGCATGTAAAAGAGATCTGGCCCTGATGTATGTTAATAATGAGCTGATAATGTAAGCCAGCTGAGAGATGTGGAGTTAGTCTGGTGTGCTGCCAAGCAGGAGGTGAAAGTTCAGGAACTGACTCATGTTGCCAAGACCTGGTCCTGTGGAGAAGGTCTGCTCATTAATAGATTGAGTTTCTCATTAGGGCTACAGAGCATATGCTTACAGCTTTTGGGTTGCAGGCTGAAACCCAATCCCAGTAAAAGCCTGCTGAACAGAGAGGCAGATTTACTGGTAAATAAAGGATTAAAGGAACACTTGGCAGGGTTGTTGGACTGGAAACCTGACTGGCCTTTGAAGATTTCTCCATATTGTAGGTCCTCCCTTTAAATTTATACCAAGAAGAGACGTGCTCTGCTCTTTACCACACAGCCCAGAGGGCAGGAGCTTTCCATAGTCTGCTCTGTCTCCAGCAAGGGGAGAAGGTGCTTATACCTGTCTTCTAAATCAATGCCTGATACTGCTTTTAAAGTGAAAGTTGTTAGCTCAGAGGAGCCTGGTGTAAACAAGGCTTCCCTCCCACACCCCCCTCCCTTGGAGGCCTTGTCTGCCCAGAGAACAAGGCTCTGCATTAGTTTTCAGAGCAAGCAGCTCAGCATTTACAGCATCTCTAAAACTATTCCTGTTCTCTTTGGTTTTTTGAATGAGTCTCCAGCAAACAGGCACCACTGCCTGCTTGGGTTACAGCCTGTGACGTTCATTACAGCTGGCCATGAATGGACTTCATACTTGGCTAAACAGCTTCAGCAAACTGCAATGCAGACAGGTTCAAACAGACTTATAAAGGGGAAAAAAATATATATATAGCAGTCCAAAAGCCCTACAGCTGACAAGAGTGCTAATACAGCACTTTGGGAATCCAGGGTGGCATTAGCTTTTTATTACTTTATTGAAGGAAAAATGATCCCTGTGAAAGTTTTGGTTCTTGAATGTGGATGATGTAATGGCTCTTGTACCACTCTCCCTTTGCTGGCAAGGGTTACCTGGGGAGAGATGGAGCCAAAAGGAACTGCAGGACAGGCACTGGAAGCTGCTAGGATGGTCAGTTTCCTTTTCTTGACATGAATTGGAGTCATTGCTTTGCTAGCTAATGAAGGAGACTGAACTGCAGGAGTGGAGACAGCCTGAATTTCATCGAGCCCCTCTTCCAGCAGAAGGGTTTCCTTTGTTCCTGCCTGCCCAGAAGCCACAGGCATCTTTAGTCATTGCTGAAATCCCATTGTCTAGCTCCAGCAGCCCTGCTAGAGCACAGGCTTGGCTGCAGCCAGATGTCTGACAGCAGCACAGCACACTTAGAGCAGGGAGAGGGTACCAGCCCCTGCCCTGCTCAGGCACCATGTGGCCAGTCAGCTCAAGGGCTGCACTTACAGCTTATCCTGCAGGAATGACCTGTGGGTGTGAGTGTGTGCACAAATGCATGTTTTAGCTGTGCTTGTGCATGCAGCACGTGTCCTTGTGATGGTAAACACTCTTGCTGTTACACACAGAGCTCTATTATTCTTTTGTGTCCACAAGAATGAACAGAAGGATTTTTTTCTAACTCCAAAGCCTCTGTTGAATATCACAGACC
Source organism: Serinus canaria (assembly GCF_022539315.1). Taxonomy (NCBI): domain Eukaryota; kingdom Metazoa; phylum Chordata; class Aves; order Passeriformes; family Fringillidae; genus Serinus; species Serinus canaria. The sequence continues at coordinate 12,934,111 of NC_066329.1, forward strand.
AAGAAGTGGTTGTGGAGTCCACCAGGAACTGAAATTCACATCAGTGATGGAGTTCCTGCAGCAGAGAGGCTGCTGGGGATGAGCAGCTGGGGTCCAGCCTGGCTCAGTGTGGATCACTCTGGGTATGTGGGCAGGGTTTGTGTCACCACAGCAGTGCCACAGCTCCTGCCCGACCCTGGGCACGGAGTCACAGCCAGGTGACAATGGGGACAGCCAGGCCCTACAGCCTCCTGAGCCCTGAGTGTGCCTTGGTGTGCCAGTGAACTCCTGGTGAAATCAGCTTTTATTCAGCTGTCAGCCCAGCCCTGCTCCAGGCTCTGCCAGCAGAGCTGCTGTGGCTGCTGGCAGCAAAGCCAGCGGGGAGTGAGTGCTGCTGGGCTGAGTGGACAGCAGACATTGCATTGAGACATCTCTGGCCAGACACACCAGTCCCTCAGAGGGCAGATAAAAACACTCCTAATGCTTAATAACAGAAATTTGGAGGAGATCTTATGTAAACATATTCAGTGAGCCCTCATTAATTTCCCTTTGGAGCCAGGCTGAATGGAGATGAGCTTCAAAGAAAGGAAGAAATTAAATTTGTTGTTAAGGACTGCACATGTTGGAAAAATTGTAGGAGGCACTGTGTGGTTTTAGCTGTGTGAATTAGGGATCTGTGGCAGGGACGTGGGGGAGGAGGAAAGTTTGGAAGTTATATTAGGAAAGGATAAAAATAGGGCTTACAGAATGTATAGCAGGGCTCTATTGCATTGATTTGCAGGGGGCTCTCAGTGATTCTTGAGCACAACAGCACTTTAGGAGCACGACACATGCACCATCTTTTTAAGAGGCTGAAAGTCATTTGCTCTGTGCAGTTTTGTGGTGCTCAAAGCAACAAACTGGCATCCATCATTGTCATTTGTCTTTGCCAGTGACTTTAAGGACGCTTGAGAAGCAGCAGGAAGGCAGGATTCTGCTTCCCACCCACCCCAGAAAATACAGAATTACTCTGTGGTACCTTCAGAGCTGCCCAGCTTTGCCTCTGGCATCAATGCCCTCCCTGAAGCTGCAGCAGATTGTTGCTCTGCTTTGAACATAGACTGGATCCAGGTTCTTGCCTTCATCTTAGGCAGGCCTTTATCTCTGGCTTCTGAATGTACTCCTTGAGTATAAACTTCATCTTGGAAAGCAGAACTTGGTCCCATTGGCTTCTGCATCCTCATTCCAGAACTGGAATTGCCAGGAGTGTTCTCCCAGACACTTTCCATGGGTATGGCACTGATGGAGTGGTTTGGTTTGGCCCTTCCTGGGCAGGTCATAGCAAGGCATTAGAGCAGATGAGAGACTTTAGAGAGAGACTTCTCAATCATCTTCTCTGCCTTAAAAACAGAATTAAAACCACGTGTTCATCATTCTTCCGCTGCCTTTTCTCACTGTGATTGAGCATTCTGTCAGGTCTGCTTGTGTTCCTCTGGAAGATTCCCTCTTCTGGATCTCATTTTTCCTTTTGTAGTTTTGCCTTTCCCCCTCTCACTGCCAACACCACAACCACTTTGTTCTCCCTGCCATTTCTGGCCCCACTCAGGTTTCTGGTGGGTGTGAACTGGGCAGAAGAGATGCCAGAAGGGCTGAGGCTGGGGGCTGGGGCTTGAGGAGCCCCTTCCCTCCTGCCTCTGTGTGGAGAGTGTAGTTCAGGCCTGGCTGTTAGACAGAGGGCATAGCCAGATAGATTTATTATGAATAGACAGTGTGTGAGACAAAGGCTGGTTTGGGGGCAGGGTATCCTTGAGAAGTGGGAACTCTGCAAGAAGTAGCAAACAGGGCGAAAAAGTAGGACGAGAAAGAAGGATGTGCACGTAGCCAGCTAACTGCAAAGATAAGCAAGACAAACTACAGGAATGTCAACTAGGGAGGAGCTGACCTTTAGGAGCTAACCAATAATGAGCTTGGCTTTTGCAATATGTATAAGGCTATTATAAAATGTATTTAATCAGAATTATATGGCTAAATAAAAGAGTCTCGCTGATGAACCATCCGGTGTCGGCGTCTCCCTTCCCCGACACCTCTGCCCCTCAGCACCAGGGCTCACCAAACCCAATGGAGAGTTGGGCTGCCCCCACAAAGCTTTGGGTCCAGACAGGATACCTGGGAGCCAGGATTTGGGGGCTGGGGAGTAGCTGCTCACCCCAAGACCCACAGTGGCCTTTGCTCTCTTAGCAGCAGCCAGGGCTCTTTAAACACAGCCCTTGGAGGTGCTGGGAGCACAAAGACACCAGTGCTCCAGCCATCCCTTTTGATTAATCCCTGGGAAAGAAGGTGTTTAACCAGATAAATTTCCGCTTGGTTTCTGTCCTGCTGCTCTTCTGGAATGATGAGTTGCTTTGTGCTCTGTGACAAAGAATTACTTGGAGGTTAAAGGTGATGCTGAGTTCATTTCCCCAACAGGCAGGGCTGTCCCCCACCCCCTCAGCCTCCTTTCTCAATTAATCTTCTCATAAATCCTCGTTGCATCTTTGAAATGGAGATGATTAGCAGGGTTGCAGCCAGGATATTGGGATATTCTGGCATGGTTTAAATCACAGTTTGCATACAAGCAACTGTTTAATACATGCAAGTATTAAAAATGTGCATGCATTGCATCTGTTAGTGTTCCAAATTCTTCATGAAGGAGAGGAGGAGAAAGGAAAGAAGGATAAGTGGCTGCTTTACTCTTAAATTAAATTTTCCTATAAATAATAAACTTTTTTTTTTCAAGAAGCAATTAAAAGATATTTTTGGGGGAGGGCCATTGCTGGTGTAGCACATAGTGATTTTTCTGTCTTTTATGAAACTTGATTGATTTATACCAGTGGTGAAGCCTTCCTGAGAGTGGAATTCTGCAACAGTGAATGCTGATCCAAGTCAGTGCTTCCAGGGCCTTTTATTCTCCATGATTTAGATGTTTTACACCGAATTTGCAGATTCCAGGAGACGCCAGGCAGCGGAGGTTGGGGCTCTGGGTTCCCACTCGGAAAAGCTGACAGACTGGAGTCTAATCTTGGCAGCATTTGCTGCCTTGCCTTGCCAAGTCCCATCCCTCAGAGCAAGGCTCTTACATCCTCTTACCTTCCGTGCCCTGGTGCTCTCACCTGCTGCCCACCCAGTGCCACTGTCCCTGCTCCTGCCTGCTGGCTGTGCTTGGCCTTGCTAGAACCTCCTGGAAAACTCAGCTTCACTGAGTTCCCTGTCCAGATCGTGGGGAAATGATTGCAGCTGTTGGGTATTGGGTTGCTGAGGTGGGATGAGGGGTCAGAAGGGGTTTATTCCCCACGGAGCCCAGGACCCCAGGAATACCAGCCCTGAGAAGTGAGTTGCCAGTTAGGAATGTATCAAGATGTGTGCTAGAAGTGTATTACAGACCCCAGGGAAAGCCTGGCTCTGCTCTGATTGCAAGAAACCCCTTTTTCCTTGTCAGCCTTGGAACTGCTCACTGCCAGGTTATGCCTGGCTCTTTGAGTAACGTCCCTTGTACCTGTGTAATGCAGAGCCCAGTGCTCAGTGTGGGATATGTGAGATAAATCCTGTTGTTCATGTTGCTGGCTGGCTTTATTTTTCATTAGTACCTCTTTACAAGAAAAAAAAATGTTCTTTTTCTTTCTGGAGGGTAAGGGGAAAAACATTGTAATTCATTTAGTGAGTCCTCTGTGTCCTCCTTGTGTGCTTTTGCAGCTGAAAGCTTCATCCTGTGCAGGTCTGAGCTCTTTGGTGCTCTTGGTTCTTGTTGGTTTTCGTGGCAGTCAAGAGTGCTGAGCAAATTGCCCCATTCAGGCTCTAGGACCCTAATCTCTCTTTAAACAAGGAGCTGTGCAAAGCAATTCAGTGTCTAAACAGAGGAGTGAGTGCCTATCAGCATCTGACAGAGACTTAAACAGCAGAGGAAAGCACAGAGCTATTAAAAACTGGAGAAGGAGATGCAGGACAAGGAATTGATTCATTGCCAGGGCCAGAACTTGTTCAAGTTTGTAACTTACATCTTGCATGTTCCCATTTTTATGACACTTGAGAACTTTAAAAAAAAACCAAACCCAACTAACTGTGATATTCGTGTATTTCAATCATGATGGCATTCTGGCCAAACTTTAAAATGTTGTGGAGGCTTTGGTGAGCCATCCTGTAAGGCTAAATTTGATACATCCCCTGCAGAGAAGTGTCTTTCACAGAATTGTGCTGCCATGAAAATGAGATTTCTTCAGCTGTGCCCCTTCAGTGGAGGATGAGCAGAGCAGGTCTCTGAAAAGGTGCTGCTGGAAATACTGACCACCTTGTCTGCTTTTCCCCACTCTGGGACTACCACTGGGTTGGTTTTGCCTGCTTTAAAGCCCAGAAACCCCCCCATGCTGACAGTGTTTCACTTGGCCTTTTGTGCCATGAACTCCACGTGGTTTTGACTCGCAAATCAGTCAAACTGAACGATGGCTGCTCTCATTTCCCCAGCAGAGAACCTGGCCTGCAGAGCTTTCCTGTGCCTGCCATGTCTGTGATGGAGCTGGCAATAATCTCCAGTGTCCCAAATGCTCCTCTTCTCTCCAGCTATCAGACAGGCTGAGGTGCTCTTTGCTTTGTCCTTGCCATGCTACCACACTGGCTGGATGCAGGATGCAGGGCTGTGCCACACTGGGGTCAGCAGGGCTGCAGGATGCAGGGCTGTGCCACACTGGGGCCAGCAGGGCTGCAGGATGCAGGGCTGTGCCACACTGGGTGGCTGCAGGATGCAGGGCTGTGCCACACTGGGTGGCTGCAGGATGCAGGGCTGTGCCACAGGGGCAGGGGCTGCAGGATGCAGGGCTGTGCCACATGGGGGCCAGCGGGCTGCAGGGCATGTGCCACATGGGGGCTGCAGGGTGCAGGGGTGTGCCACACTGGGGCCAGCAGGGCTGCAGGGTGCAGGGGTGTGCCACACTGGGGCCAGCAGGGCTGCAGGATGCAGGGCTGTGCCAGCGGGGCTGCAGGATGCAGGGGTGTGCCACACTGGGGCCAGCAGGGCTGCAGGATGCAGGGCTGTGCCACACTGGGGCCAGCAGGGCTGCAGGATGCAGGGCTGTGCCACACTGGGTGGCTGCAGGGTGCAGGGCTGTGCCACACTGGGTGGCTGCAGGATGCAGGGCTGTGCCACACTGGGGCCAGCAGGGCTGCAGGATGCAGGGCTGCAGGATGCAGGGCTGCAGGATGCAGGGCTGTGCCACACTGGGGCCAGCAGGGCTGCAGGCAAAGGCCAGCGTGTGACATTTTGCCCACTGTGTGCTGCTCACAGGACTCTGACATTTGCAGCCTCTGGCCAGCACAGAACCTGAATAGTGTCTGTACAGAAGTTTTCCAACCCTTTTCTCTTAACAAAAGCTTTCATTAGTGGAAATTGGAGGTTCCAGGTATTTTATCTTTGATTCCACACAGCAAAGTGGCTTAAATAGGTCAGATGGCCTCGGCAGTGGAGACAATTGGGAATGGCAGCCCTGGGAGGGGGAGTGATTCCGGAAATCTTCACTGACCTTTGCGTGTACGCTGTTGTTTTACAGACTCTTAAGGTCATCAGGCAGCCTGAGAAAACCATGTATAGATTTCAGTCCTGAATGTCAGGCAGCCTTTGACTAACAGAGCTCTGTGAGTGGAGTGTCAGAGAGAAGACAGGCCTGCAATAAAAGGATCTCTTGGTATTTTGCAGCCAAAGGGGGGCATGTACAGAAATACAAAAAACATTGGAGGCTGTTATTGAAATATTGGAAATGCCTTTCTGATGTGCAGTTTTCTGAGAGTTCTGTGTTTCCAAAATAGACTTTAAAGCTTCTCTTTCCTGTTGGTGAAAAGGCTGTGCCTCCCAAGCAGCTATTTGTGGTTTACACACGTGTCTGTTGTGTTGGTAATCCTGAGGAAAATGGAACAACCTGACAGATGTTGGATAAGGCTTTAGAATGCAGAGGTCTAATCCTGGCTTCTAATCGATGCAGCTGAAACAAGGAGTTTTACATGTGGTTAATGGCACTGCTCTGGGTGGGCTGCACTCAGTGCAGGCATTCTGATCACCCTGTTAATTACGGGGGAGTTCCCTGGCAGTGAGCTCTAGCATCTAGCCCTGCTCTGTTGGAAAGATTTTTTATCCCTTTGGCATTCCCATCATTTAGTTTCGGTGCCCATCCCATTGTTTTTGTGTTTTCAGGAGAGCAGAGGTTGCTGGTGTGCCTTTGTCCAGTCCTTGCTTTAGGTGCTTGTCGTGTTCTGACAGCTCTGAAATGCCACTGTGCTGCCTCTGCTGGAGATTCATGGGGCAGCTGTTCACTTCTGTACTAAATCCAGGATTGTCTGAGGGACTTCAGTGGAGGTTTGATCTGTGGGAATGTACAAAGGATAAATTCATTGAGGATATACTCTCAAAATGGGACAGAGGTCTATTTAATAGAACATTATTGCAGTTTTTCATTTAACAATATACTGAATGAATGAAGTTAATATCTCCTACTGAAATAAAATAGGAAATTTGTTCCCAATAACTGACTATAATGTCTCCCAACAATCTTTGCAGTGTGGTTTAATTGAACTGTGATCTAGGCTAAATAAGACTGTGTCTATATCTGGGCTTAAAATATATCTGGTAACCAACCAGACTCTGTACTCCCATGTATGACCTGGGATGGGATATTCCTGTTCACAATCTGCAAAGCCCTGCAGGTACAAACCTATCCTTGGACTTCAGCTTTCAGTTTAGGCAACTCTGCATTCAAAAAAGAGCTGCTAAAATAATTTTGTTAGCAATAATTTTGTTTGATGAAATTGCCCTCACCAGGTGCTCACAGCACATTTGATAATAGGCTGCAATTTCCCTCAAATCTTTGCTCTGTGGATTTCTCGGCTAGATTTGTTTGCAGAGTTTATTTTTAGCTTCACAAATTGGTCATCGCAAGCATTTGACACTTGACATGGCCTGTGTGCAATTAGTCCAAGAGCCCCTGTGACCCCTCAGAGGACAGGGAGGCAGCTCTGGTGGGCACACCTGAGGAGCTTGGCTTCCCCTGCCCCCTGATGTTCAGGAATGCTCACAGAGCTGCAGCTTTTCAGCCAGAAGGGAGTTGGAGTCTGAGTCGTGCCTGTCAGGGGGGGATCAGTCTGGAGGGAAGACCTGGGTGAGCCATTGCTCCCTTTGTTGCTGTATTTGATCAGCCTCACAGTCCAAAATCTGTTCCATATCCTCAATCCGAGCTGGTTTGGTTTAAGATTCCACTCAGCCTTTCCATCAGCAAAATCTCCTGTTTCTAGAAGGTAAGAAAAGGGAACTTGGAGGGGATGAGAGTACAGCTAGGGTCATCCTGAGGTCTAAGTGAATGTATTTGCTGAGCTCTAGTTCTGAGCAAAACATTGCTGCAAAGATTTCATACACTCTGAAGTCCCTAAGTGTGACTGAGTGTGGTGCTGGCACAGAAAATTAAGGGCAAATGAGCCAGCAAACAGAGCTGTTGACATTTTGGGGTGAAGGAAGCATTTGTGCTGATTGAAGTGAATCTTCCCTATTTTCATTCTGTTCTGCAGTTCCTGAGCTGGAATGTGTGGTTTGCTCTGCAGGAGCAGGACAGCTGTAGGGGAGGATGGAGTCAGAAGAGAATTGAAGTGCAGGGGCAGGTGGGAAGGGGTGTCCATGGAAGGAACAGAGATGTTAATTTGCAGCATTTGCAGGATTTTAGGTAATGGTGGTGCTGTGAATAATATTAGGTAGGGTTTGTTTATTAAAACTCTGGTGGCATGGAATTGGAACAAAAATTAAAATTAATGTGGTGCAGCATTCAGTTATAGCTGGATTCAGGAATGGAGGAAAGGTAGTTGGGAAAAGGAGGGAGAAGATCCTGCCTTCAGAGTTACGGAGTTCTTGGTGGGAGCTCCAGCTGTGCTGCAGTGCTGGGGTTCCAGTTCCAGGAGGACACACAGGCACTGGGCTCTGTTCAGCTCTTTCCCTCTGGCTTGTCTCCTGCAAGGGACAATTATAAATGTGCTTCTGAGGGCCAGACAAGGTGCAGGAGGCTTCTCACATCACTCCCCCTTTGCATGGGCAGATGTCTTCTGCTCCTCACTGACTTCCCTGGCCCAGAACCTTCTGGCTGAGGGGACAGGCAGATGGCTGCCTTGAAGGCTCAGTGGCTCATCCAGCATCAGGCACTGAAGATCTGTGGCCATTGGCCAGTAATCTCCCACCCATGAGCTAAACCTTCATTCCCTGCCCAAAAGTCACTTCAAACCAAGCTCATAAAAGAGCAACTCCAAGATATTGAGCTTTTATGACTGTTCCAGTGAATCCAGCTCCATGTGAAATACCCCCAAAGAAAATTCCTCTTGTGCTGGAATCCAAGAAACAATAATAATGATACAGATCAGAAGTCACTGTTTCCCATCCAGTGAGCTCACTGGGTTGCAGGAATTTGAGCTGCTCTGTCACACTGGAGCCAGTGATGTGCTTAGCAGATGCCTGCTTGGGTTCAGATGAAGTGCTGCAGAGGCACATGATGCCAGAAGGATTAAAAAGTCACCAGGCTGTTACAAAGAAGAAATAATTACTTGTAAGCCTTCACTTTTGTTCTTGGCTAATACTGGCTTTGTCTGATGGTTGTTAACCTCTTCCATGCAGGACTTCATCTCTGGGCAGCTCTGACTGCTGCTGGCTGATGGGAAGGGGTAAAGCATTTCAAAATGCAAATATCTGTTCCAGAGCACCTGAAAGCACTGACAGGCAGAGCTGCTTTTTAAAAATGAGTTTTTCAGGTAGATAAAGTAAACACCGCTTAATGGTTATTTAAAATAATAACTTGTGCTGTGAAACTCAGGGAAACCCACGGCATCTTGTTTAAATAGTTTCTCTGATAAATTGAAGAACTTGGAAACTGAGCTGATTAAGCATACAAAAGTGTTCTCTGGAAATGCTGGTAATTAATTATACCAGGATGTGAAAGTTATTGGGTAGAGATGGAGAGAATAGAACAAATCCCTTAAGTGACGGCCTGCAGTTGCTGATGCATGGTGTTGGTATTCTAAAAATAAAATGGACAATTTCAACTACCAATTTTATCAGTAAAAGGCTTAAAGTGCATAAATAAATTGTCTGAAGTACAGCCTTCAGTATAGAAATATAGGAATCCATTATGTATGGTATGAAAGTGGGTGGAAATCTTTTGACTACATTAAAAAAATGAAGCTTTTTCTCTTCCTGCTGTCAGTCTGGCCACATGGGTTTTGCTGTTTGTGTTCAGCTTCTTAAGGCAGACGTTGCCTGACTGTTTTTCTTAATATTGGGCCAAGTCCTGCATACCTCATGCATGTGATTAACCCAGGATAAATGAAGTGCCTGCAAAAATGAGCCCACTGTCTGTCTGAGGATAATGTGCTGCAGCAAAAGTCCTGGGAATTGCACAAAACCAGCTGCTATGTCTCAAGCTTAGATCCTGACCAGCAACCCTTTGGAATCACAGGACTTTGCTTGTCTCTGCAGCCTGCTGAGTTTGTTTCTGATTTGTGTGGCTCTGTGGAAGGCAGGGATTCCCTCAGGAGCAGTGGGGCTGTGTCTGGAGCATCCCTGGTCATGGAAACCCTTCAGAAAACTTGTCAGCTTAAACCAGTTCGTGCTTTCCTTCACCAAGTGTTCCTGTGCTTCCCCTAAGCACAGCCCTGCCCTCTGGTACCACGGGCTCTTGGCTGAGCAGCAGGACACCTAGGAGAGAAATTCTCATCAGTCACCAAGTCAAACTCAGTAGCCAAAGTGGCCACCAAGAAATTCCTGTCTAGCAAGGCAGGTGTTTTAGTTAAAAAGGCATGTTGGCATCTGTCACGGGGTGTCAGTGGCTGCTTTCTGCAAAGGGCTGCAGGGAGGTGAGCAGATCCCAGCAGGCTCATCCAGGGTGGGTGAAGGGGCTTGCACAGGAGATTCCTGCATCTGTGATCCAGATTCTTGTTCTGCTGCTGGATCAAAGACATCTGTGGGTTTTCCTCCTCCCTTGAAAGGTCCATGGTCCAAAGTGGATCTTCTTTGTGTTCCTTTTGGAAGTGTTAGAGCACTTAGGGATGGAAGCCTGACAGACTCAGGTGAGGGAAATCAATCAGCTCAGGAGGTGGCATTTGTAACATCTTTTTCAGCAGAATTAAAGTGTGTGCCAAGGACTGGAGCCTTGCAGGGCGGTAACATAAACCAGTGTTTTATGTTTTAAAGGTGACTCTGCCTGACAGGGTGTTGTGCTGCTAATGCACTGTTTCTTTTCCTTTTTTTTTTACCTTTTCATTTTGTTTTGCTTAAATTTCTGTCCAGTCACGGCAGTTTGCTCAGTTAGAACAGTTCCATGGTGGTTCATGAATTAAACATGAGTGAACACATCTTAATTCCTTATTTCAAATTTATGGCTGCTGTCCTTTGAGAGTTCTGATTTCCCCCTCCTCTACATTTGTCTCCTTCTTTCCTTAATTACCTCCCACCTGCCTCCCAGAGCTCTTCATTCCCTGCACCCTGGCACTGCACACTCCACAGGACTGCAGCGGGGTTGTCTGTCAGCAGCCATTTGGTGTCATGACAGGTATCGATTGTTTATTCATTACTTGAAAACACTTAATTAAATTTGACTGCATAATTAGCACGTTAGCAGCCAGACATGCCAGGGCAGCAAATGTGACTTGCAGAACTCCCCAGGCTGCAGCCCTTTGTGAGGAAGGTGGGAAGGCAGTGTCTCCGTGGGGTGGTTTGGGATCCTCAGGTGTTCTGAGTTCCAGATGAATCTCTGCATTCTCTGTTGTCCTTGTGGTTCCCTTTACCCTTTAAAGAGCTGAACCTACACAGAACCTTAACTCCTGATTCTGCTGGGATTCCCTGAGAGCCCTGGAGCTGAGGGCAAGCTCTGTTGTTCAACACTCAAGAAGTCCAGCACTAGATGCATTTACCTTCTGTACCCATGGCCAATCCCTTCAGCAGGGGTTAAGGAGAGGTTGTAAGCTGCATGACATAATCAACATGTATTTGAACTCTTCTCCTCTGTTATCTACCCTCATTTAGACAATACATTTTGCCTTTCAGCAATGTGTTGTTAATCCTAACAGGAAAATGTTTAGGTCAAAAGGGATCTTTTGTTCAGCTGAAACTTGAAATTGGCCAGCACATGCTGCTTCTCTCTGTGTGCATCTTACATATCAGTACTTGTTGTAATACTTCTGGGTTGTGATGCCCATCTGCATTTAAAGAACGTAGGAAATTGTCAGTGTTTTACCACAGAGATATGGGCTCTAGTGCCAGAAACAGTAATACAAGAGCTAAGTTACTTGACAGAGAGAGTGAAATGGTTGGGTGAGAGTCCTTAGAAAAGCAGTTTCTTTGCACCTAGAGCAAAAGGTGCCTTTGATCCTGCAGGGCTGGTGACTAGCAGCCCTGGGGCTGTTGGTCATTGGGCTCTCCTGACATGCTGCATTTTATTTTCTTTTGCAAATGTAATGCAGAAAAGAATTATTTTGTATAAACACGTAGCTACCCTGTAAATGTTCTTTGCATGGAATAACGCTTGTCACTAACTTAGCACTGAAGCTGTGCTAAGTGTCCCTTTGAGCCCATAAGCAGACTTGGTCTAACTCACCTTTTCTTTCTTTAGTGACAGAGTGTCGAGGGGTCTTGGACAATAATCAGCGATTTTCTTCATTACCAACGTACCTACCTGTGAGCTATCGGCTCTTCAACGCCGAGACATCTTTCTTCCTCAAAGAAGCCAACCAGGACTTCATGAGAAATTCCAGTTTGCAGTCCAGGGTGGAGTCCTTCTTCCCCTACAAAGCCAAGAGACCGCCCGTGTTAAACGCCAGCTACGGACCCTTCTCCGTGGAGCAAGCGGTGCCCCAGGACCTCCTGCTGACTTCCAGCTCTTTTGGATCCGCCAACAAGTTCACCTACAACTGGAAGCTGCAGGCCTACATCATGAGCACCAAGATCTACCTGAGCAAGCCCAGGGTGCAGGTGCTGTTCTACATCGTGGGCAGGGACTGGGACGAGTACAGCCCCGCGGAGCGGCTGCCCTGCCTGCGCGTGTTCGCCTTCCGCGAGACGCGCGAGGTGCGCGGCAGCTGCCGCCTCCGGGGGGACCTGGGGCTCTGCGTGGCACAGCTGGAGCTGCTGCCCAGCTGGTTCAACCCCCCCACGGTGCTCACGGGTCGGAAGAAGGCGGCGGAGCAGCTGGAGGGGAGCCCTGTGGAGCTTTACTACACGGTGCAACCCGGGGACGAGAAGGGCGAGTGCACGGCCGAGGATCTCCGCAAGGGCAACGCCATCCGGCCCGGGAAGGATGGCATGGATGAAAGCATGTCCCACCTGCAGAGGATCGGCTCTGTCAGCCTCTACCGTGGCCAGGAGGCCTCCCAGCTCACGGAGCTACGGCTGGACAGCAACGTTGTGGTGTGGCTGCCCTCCAAGCCCGTCAAACAAGGGGAGGTTGTGAATGTTTACGTGACGATTGCCAACAACTCCACGGTGGATCAGTTCATCCTCAGGTAAGGAGGTTGGCCGGGCGTGGTTCTGACGTGGTGACACACCAAGATGTTGGGGATGTGGGATGGATCTCAGCTGATGTGAAGTTGATCCCCTCTGAAGGTTGCTCCTAGTCGCTGAAATACCTTATTTTCCTCTTTGCATGCTGGGAGGGGGATTGAAAGCTCCCGTCACGGGGAGGTTTTCAGCGTGTCTGCAGTGCCGTTTATCACAGGTGTGCAGCAAGGTGCAGAACTGCTGCTTTGGCAGGGCTGTTTCTGTGCTGTGACAGACAGCCAGGCATCAGAAAACCTCTCTGCTTTATGGCGCTTTTAAAATCGGGTTTTTATTGCACAGGCATGGAGTTTGAATGTAGAAAAACTTCAATTACCTGCTTTTCTGTAAGTGCTCTGGCAGAGCTTGCCTCTCCCACACACAGAGTGGTTTTGTTAGGAGAGCTCTGTAGGGAGGGTTTAACTATCCACTTGCAGTTAAGCAGTGTTTGTCTTTGGCAGCACATTTGTCCTTTAAATAAAGCCCAAGGTGTTTGATATTGCTGCTGCCTGGAAGGGACTGTTAGAAGTGAGTGCCATTATTTTGGGCAGGAGTGGGAACACAGGAACTGCCTTACTGGGTCAGATCACTTCCCTTTTATTTTCATTTTTAGCCGTTTCCCCACCGATCAGATGAAAATCCTTTGAGGATGACAAAGACTGGGAAACTTGTTAATCACTGAAAAATTTGATGTATCTTTTTTTAACTTGTTACCAGGCTTTAAATTCAGTGGAAATTTCCACGGTGATAAGCAACAATTGCTCTCTAAAGCCTCAGGGAATCAGTTTCCCAAAAGATTCTGCACATGAAAGAATTTATTTCTAAGGCTTATATGAATTAGATTAATACATAGTTGACAACCACCAAGGAGAATGGCCTTTAGAACAGGAAGTGTCGCTTGGCAGATAAAAGGCTTTTATTTGAAAAAAGGGGGATTTTAGTCATCCCAGAACCGTTGTGGTGTTTGCAGCTTTGGTTAAATTGGCGAGCTAATCTCCCAGACACCTGTTTACTGAGTGAAACCTCTGTGCTAGAAGTATTTTCTATGTTGGTACTTCCCTTCTATTGAAAATCCCTTTACACAAAGTAGTAGGAACAGAATACTTTTGCACATAACAAACATAGCTGTGGTGAAAGAAGAAATCCAGAGGCAGTGAGCTGGGTGTTTGTTGGGTGAATGGCAGTGGGGATCTCTCTCTGAAGGTCCTTTCTTTATTTCCCTGAAAAGCGAGTTGAAGAGAAACAAGCTTGTTGAAATCTGGGGCTGTATTTCTTTGCTCAGAAATGAGTCTGGCTGAGAGCTGCAGGAGACAGAGATGGGATGTGAGAGGTTGGTAGCTGCCTGTGTGACTTGCTGTTATGGACACAGAGGATTGGCTTTAGTTCTGGGAGCATTTATCTGCAATGCACAGGCTGACACAGGTTGGTTCTGGGGCTGGAAAAGGATTGTTTTGTGAGACTGAGCTGTGAGGAGAACTTGCTGACACTTCATATGGAGTTCAGAGTCACACTAAGGCACTACAGAATGTAAAAAATGGGAAAGCTCAAACTGAGGGCGTCAGTAGAGGGCTGGTGAAAGGCTGGTGAAGCCAAGTGGAGCTTCCCATTCTGTGGTGGGAATCTGATGTCTTCAGTGCAACTTCTGAGGTGTGGAAGGGGTGGGGTGTGAGCCAGGAACCCGTGGAGTGTCTGTGTCTGGAAAGAGAGCCCAGGGAGCAGAGCAGCCAGGGAATAGCAGTGCATATGCTGGGGCTGCCTGGGGCCCCCCTTGACCTTCTGTGTGGCCATTTGCCTGCCTGGAGAGAGCTGTGTGCTCTCATCCTCCTGGGTTCCCAGCAGAGCAAGCCCTACATCCCATGACATGCACTCACATTTAATCATCCCAAAGAAAAACACACCACACGTTATCCCCGGGCACAGAGGGCTTGTTTATTTTCTGCTCCTTGTAGATTATTCATTGAGGTATTGCAACATGCAGAGCTGAAGCAAACAGCATGTGATCATTGCTTGGGGGGTGGGAAATAATAGCTACAAATCTTCTCTGGCAAAAGGGAAGCAGACTGGTCTGAATGACCTCATAGCCACAAATCATGGCAATTGAAAGCTTGGCCTTAAATTGTGTCTTCATTCAGAATCCTGGTACTGTATCTGTGAATTTATCTGTGCCCTTAAATTGTCTTAATTCAGCATCCTGATACTGTATTTGTAAATTTATCCATGTTCTTAAATTGTGTCTTCATTCAGAATCCTGGCACTCTACCTGTGCATTTATCCATGTTCTTAAATTGTGTCTTCATTCAGCATCCTGGTTCTGTGTCTGTGCATTTTTCAGCCCAGGAGCACCAGTGAAGTCCAGGAGGATGGCTGGTGTGGCAGGGGGTGAGGTGGCTTGTGCAGGGCAGTGCATTAATGCCATAGGAGCACCGTGTGGATAAACACAGCTCCTCCTTTCTTGCACCCAGAGAGCACAGGAGTGTGGTGGGAACAGTCCAAGCCATCCTGAGAGGTTGTAGGTCCTGTTCCTGTCCTGCTCTGTCACCTCTGGTAGGTCTTTACAGGCATTTTCTATCTGCAAAAACAGAAAATGCAAACAGTTGGTCAGCATCACCCTTGGGAGTGTTCAGCCCTTTTACTGCAGGACTTTGATTTCCTCTCATGGAAAGGGTTTCAGGTTTGCCTTATGTTATCAACAGCAATATGAATGGGAAAATCATGGCAAAAGAGCTGAAGGAATAGAGAAGGGGAAGGAAAATATTGCCCTGCTTTCCTACCACTGGATTTCTGGGCTCCCAAAAGAGAGATGAATTGCACTTGCTGCTGATGGTACAGTAACAAATTACTGTTACCTCTAGCAGTTGGTAAAGTATGAATGGAAGGAAAGAAAATAAAAAACCCCAGCAATTTCTAAGATGAAGATCATTGAGGTCTTGTGTCCTTCCCAGAGCTGCCACAAATTGTTGCCAGTGGCTTTGGCAGAGCCACCAGGGCTGACTGTCACCTCTCCCAGTGCAGTTACACTCTTCTCTAATGCGAGCCATCATTTTGGGTGTGTAGTCTGTGAGGATTAGAGAGCAAAATCCTTAGGGCAGGGCCCTGTTCTTGACTGCTTTCCTGAACCCTCCCACCCAGCAGGCTGCAGAAGAGGGAAGGAGTCATAACCAAACTGAAAAGAAGGCGTTCTTGTGGGGATGGCTTCCAGAAGTTACACATAACTGGATGTGATGCTGGGGAGGGGTGAGCTGCAGGCACCAGGCAGCTCTGGAAAGGTTGTCCTGTGTGCACTGCTGTTTGTCCTGGAGCTCAAAATAGTTCTCCAGGTCCTGACCAGGACAGGATCCTGCCAGCTGTTTCTCATGCCATGTGGTGCCACGTTTGACCGGGCAGAGCTCAGCACAGCACAGAGGGGGTGGGAGTGCTGAGTGCTCTCTGTCCCTGGGCAGCAGACCAGCTCTGAGTCACTCTGCAAGGTGCTGAACCAGCAGATAACCTGATTTACAGGAGCTATTGAGCGGGCTAAGTGGAGAGAAAGGGGATGAAGTTGTTACATCCTGATTAGAGGATAGAGGTGTGACACAGGAGTGGCTTTTCCTTCCCTTCAGGCTTCTTCTTGTAAGAGATTTTGCAGTGCAGCTCGCTGCACCTGGAGGGATGTGGGGTGTAATCAGTGTCCAGCAAACAAATCAACCCAACAGAATGGATAATTAGGAGTAATAATAAATCTCCAAATTGGATAAGGATAAATGCAGTGAGGAAAGCTATTAAACCCATGAGCTGGGGACAGCTTTTAACATTTCAGTGCCTAATGAGTATTGACAGCAGGGCTCTGTTGGGTGGTGCTGGCAGCAGCTGAAGGACCTGGAGGAGGATGCATGTGAAGAGCAGCACCAGAGGTAGAAAAGGTTGTTCTGGTTATAATATCTATGTAAGTGCTCGGGAATCTCAATATAAAAAACCATTTTGGAGGAACTGGTCATGAAAAAGGGGCATCTTCAGCACTAACTCTGCCTGTTCTGCATGGAAGACCCGTTTGAGGCTCCCTAGGGAATAAACCTCTCCCAGGAGCTTGGCACTGCCCTCAGCTGCACCTAAAATAACCAAAAGTAGTAACGTTTTCAAGAAGTTACTGTTTGCTTTTAGATAGTGACAGCATACGATGAAATAACATTTACTGCCCTGAAATCTGTATTTGTCTGTTGGTTCATTAGTTCTTGACACTGCAGTGTGGTGGCATCAGGCAAACACAAGTGACATCCTGAAGTCAAAGGTACCAAAACATGCAAACCTAAACCAGAGCTGGAATCACTCTAAGTTTGGTGTTAACCCGGATTTTGGGATGCATTATCCCAAGGATCTGTTTTCCATGGTAAAGGAAAGCAGTTTTTCAGCTCTGAGGTGAAGGGTGCTTTTTTTAACGCTGATTCATATTTAAAACCAGCAGAGCTTGGAGTGAAATGAAGAGGGACAGAAGAGTTTGGTGGGATGCTCTTCTGGGTCTACATGTCCATCTCCAAATGCAAGATTGCAACAAAGCATTTTACATGTCCTGTGCAGCTTTGCATTGCTTAAATATTTAAGAGTCACTTCACTGCACAAAAACATTTCGGGTGACATCTGAAAGGAGAGGAGTTTGAATCTCATTATTTCATGGTGTATTTTAATTGGAAAATTGAGTTATTTTATGGCATTGATAGAGCCCCTAAAACCAGGTTCTAGTCCAGAGTTGCTCTGCAAAAATGCCCAGAGATGTGAATATGACTTGAAGGGGTTTGATATATTTCATTGACAGAGGTTTATGTACTTCACTGTCTGGTGTTCAGCCTTGTGGAACTTTAAATCTTAACTGATTTTTGTTTGTTTGTTTTATTTTCCCTTCTATAGAATGATCAGTAACAATTCAGCTGCACATCCACAGTGGAGCAGGTTATTGGAAGAGAAGTACCCTGGGGGGTGATGGTTTTAGGAAGTGCTGAGGTACAGCAGCACCTTGCAAGGGCTTTGTTGGGATTTCTCCCAAGGAGATTCAGAGCAGTGGTGCCATCAGCTCGGATGTTCTGCTCCAGTGAGCAATGGGGGCAGTCTGCTGGAGCACTCCTAATTACCATTTACTACAAAAGTGACACACTAAAGGGGAATATTTCCCAGTGTAGCTTTAAAAAGCATTTGTGATGTGAAAAATACTTCTTCAAAGAAGGGAATGTGTTAATGCTATTTTGAGAGAGTGGCAGGCGCTCCAGTTTAATTTCATTAGCCCTTAGCAGGCACTTTTCAGGGACATTGGTGTCACACCAGAGGCAGCTGGGTCCTCCAAACTAATGACTCGTTCTCAGAACTGCTAAGCTGGGGAGAGGATGTCCTTTAAACCTCTGACAAAGGTGCTTCTCACCAGAGCAGAGGAAGCAAGGGGGGGCTCACTGTGGTAGCAGCAGTCTGGTTCAATAAAGTTTTAAAAAGAACTAATTATTAACTTGAAATTGAAGCTACCTAGAAAAGAGAAAACAGACACTCTCCCCCTGACTCTTTAAAGCCCTCTGAAAAACTGGTGCCTGAGAAACCTTTTGAACAATTCTCCACCGAAATGTCACTCATTGCCACTGAGAGTAACCCATGGAATGATTGTTAGAAGGCTGACTCTGTGCTCCATGCTTTGGAAACCATGTGCTGATTGACCAGGTTGGTGAAGCAGAGCTGTGCAGCCAGGAGGAGACTGCAGACCCTGCTGGGGCCAGGAGCTGGGCAGGGAGGCTCAGGGCTGCTGAAGTCCAAGGAGAGCCCAGGTGAGAGCTTCCCCTCTGAGAGCATCACCTGAACACCTCGGTCAGCTCCTGCACGGTGGAGTTCTGTGCACAGGAGTGGGCAAGGATTAACTAAACTGGCAGGGCAGGACTTGCAGAATGTTCTTGTCTTGTGGAAGAGGTGTTCCCAAAGTGTGGGGCTGTGGCTACTCTGGGCCAGCTCCAGGGCTATCTCCATGGAACTGTAAACAAACCTGAACTGCATGGCAATGTTTATGTATAAATGTATATATACACCACTGTGTATAAATACATATACACTATCTATAACTAAATATAAATACACACAACTATACATAAATATATAAATAAATACATATATAAACGTTATATATATATATATATGCACACTAGATATAAATATATATAGTGAATATATGTATATTTATAAATATACTCTCTGAGCTGGGTCCTGGGCTATCTCCATGGAACTGTAAACAAACCTGAACTATATATAGACATTTTAATATAAATATTTATATAAATATAAATAGTTATGTATAGTTATAGTATATATGTATAGTTATATACATATAACTATACATATATACATAAATATAGATAACTGTACATAAATGTATATAACTATACATAAATATATAAGTAAATACAAATATAAATGTAGTATATATAGTATATATATGTGTATATATACATATACCTATATTGTGTATATATATATAGTGTGTGTATATATGTGTGTGTATATATATATATATGTATACACACACACACACACACACTATAAAATGGATTTGGACTTTTGCACTTCAGACCTGTGTGTTTGAAAACTTTTCCCGATGTGTTGATTGGGGAAGTGGAAGAAATGGATGGGGGCTGTTGTAGGGATTGGCCGTGCATGGGAGAGCAGGAAATCAGAGAGTTCCTGGCTCCTTGTGCTGGAGGCAGGGCTGCTTTCCCTCCTGGCAGGAGGCGCTGGGGTGCAGCAATTCCCACTGAGGTGTGCTGAGAAATCCCCTGGTGAGCGGTGCTTCCCGTGCCATCCCTTCCAGCTGTGCCACCCCTGGCTGCCCCAGGTGCTCCCCTTGCCATCCCCTCCAGCTGTGCCACCCCCGGCTGCCCCAGGTGCTCCCCGTGCCATCCCCTCCAGCTGTGCCACCCCCGGCTGCCCCAGGTGCTCCCCGTGCCATCCCTTCCAGCTGTGCCACCCCCGGCTGCCCCAGGTGCTCCCCATGCCATCCCCTCCAGCTGTGCCACCCCGCGGCTGCCCCAGGTGCTCCCCGTGCCATCCCCTCCAGCTGTGCCACCCCCGGCTGCCCCAGGTGCTCCCCTTGCCATCCCCTCCAGCTGTGCCACCCCCCGGCCTGTCCCCAGGTGCTCCCGCTTGGCCATCCCCTCCAGCTGTGCCACCCCGGCTGCCCCAGGTGCTCCCCTTGCCATCCCCTCCAGCTGTGCCACCCCCGGCTGCCCCAGGTGCTCCCCGTGCCATCCCTTCCAGCTGTGCCACCCCCGGCTGCCCCAGGTGCTCCCCTTGCCATCCCTTCCAGCTGTGCCACCCCTGGCTGCCCCAGGTGCTCCCCTTGCCATCCCCTCCAGCTGTGCCACCCCCGGCTGCCCCAGGTGCTCCCCTTGCCATCCCCTCCAGCTGTGCCACCCCTGGCTGCCCAGGAGCTCCTGTCCTGTGCAGAGCCTGCAGCCCTCCTGCCCAGCTGTGGGAGCCCTGCAAGGCTGCCCGCAGTGGGACAAGGCACCGCTGTTAATTCCCGTTTAGACTGTTAGCCACTTGTGTGACTCGAGTTACAAGCGTTAATTAAATCCTTGGTTCCCTGCCTAATTAGTGGCAATGGTGGCTCGTTAGGCGATCACACAGCGTAAACCCCAATCCTCCCGAGCCTGCAGCGAGGAGGGGAATCCCGCTCTGCTGGGAGCTCGGTGGAATCAAGAGGAGGTTTTGAGGCTGTGATCTGCTGCATTAGGGGATCCCCTGGGAATCCTCCGTGGGATTATCTGCCAAGCTCTCGGGCTCCAGGGCCACTGGAAGCAGGGAAGTGTGTGAGCCTGTGGGTCTGCATGGAAATGAGCATCCCTGAGAAAGAACGAGGCTCTGAACCCTTAGCACATCTGTTGAAGCTGCAGAAGCAGGAGTGACTTGCTGGAGTCATTCTGGGGGGGCACCAGCAGCCCCAGTTGCAGGGAGGAGGATTTGGGGTGCAAGGATGAATGGGGGTAAGCCAAGAGTGCTAGCAGAACTGTGAAATCTGATGGGGTTGTTGTTTCATTGGTGCTTGTGGGGATTGTTATTTAAGACAGAAAGTGTCGGATTGATTGAAGTTTCCGTTCTGGCAGAATGCTGCTCCTCACTCATGACAGCCCAGGCACGAAGAAATCACATTAATGTTCTTGTGGCACTTCACAGTTTAAACTCCCACAAAAGGCACCGGGATCTTGGGAAGGGCTGCCCTGCACTTGAGTTGATTTCCACAGAATGCTGAGTTTTCCTGTGAATTATAGATGCTTGACTGCACGTTTTGCCACCGTTTCCTCTGGGACCAACCTTGGGTGTGTTTCTTGGAAATCCCACCCTGCCCAGGTGTGCTGTTGTGTTTTGCATTCTCTGGGAAAGCAAATTGCATTTCTGCAGACTTTGAATACACAGAAGAGCTGATTAATTCATCGTTGAGACTGGGTTAAGAGGAAATTCAGCAATTTTTTTTTGTTTGTTTGCCTGGTTCCTGGTGTGTTACAAAGTGTCTGTATTAGCAAAGCTGCCAGGGGGTTAATTTACACTAACAGCCTAATCATCTGCAGTGACACCGTGTTAGGTTTTCATATTGCTGCTGAGATCAGCAAGGCTGGGGAGAGGGGAGGGCTTGAGAGACAGCGTGGATGTTGGGAGGAAAGAAAAATGGGGGGAAGCACTTCAGACAGAGCCCTCTGCATTTTCAGCTGTCAGGCTGCTTAAAAGAATCTCTTTTTCATACAAGCTCTGGCTCTCAGATGTAACCCTTCACTTCCAAAGTGCCACCAGAGCGAGCTCTTTGTACAAGACAGACAGGCTCATTAAGGGGAATATGTGGCACTTTCCAAAATGCGGAGCTTGCTTCCTCAACCTCCCTGATTAGTTGTTACCCAGCACACATAAATAGTTGTGGGTCATGAATCACAGCTTGGTTTTGCAGATAAAAGAGTGTCTGACAGACCAGACCATAGAGTCGTGCTCAATCTTTCACTCACCCCAGGAGTGCTGGGGAAGGAGTTCAGCCCTGCAGGTGAGCACTGAGGCAGAAATGTTCCTGAGCAGCCTGAGGGGTTCCTTCTTTGCCATATTGGACACGTGTGGGTCCTACTTTGCTTACTCAGGGCTGTAGGCTTTGCTGTAGCTTTGAAGAAATGAGGTGCTGTGATGGTAATTGCTGGAGTCACTGAGTCACTCGCTGTGCCTGCTCTCTGCAGGTTCTACGGATACCAACGGTAGCAACAAAAATATTTTTCTGCTTGAGGTTATGTCTGGCTTAGAAAAAGCTCTGATTGCATTGAGAATTCTTCCTATGGAAAGGCAGCAGCAGCCCTCAGCAGGAGCCTGTCACTTAGGAACGAGCCCAAATTTAGTCCTGTGGAAAGTAATGAGGGTATTCACAGGCTTTAGGCTACTTTTTATTCCTCTGGATTCCTGACATCCATGACAGGCCACATTAGCAGCAGCCTCTGATTCTCCCTTCTATAGCAGCCTGATTACAGTTTTCCAGTAGAAAGGAATGACAAACCCATTTTTTTGGTATGTACTTAGTCACTGTTGGTTGTGTGATGATGACTGTGGACAATGTACCCTTGTAATATTGGGATTTGAGACAGAGGATGATAAAAGGATGGGTTTAAAGCTGTGATTCATTTGTGAAGAGAACAGAGCTGGCCTGAGCAGAGGCTCAGGGCAAACACAAGAAAGAGCAGGCAGCATGTTACAAGCCAGCTGTGGGTCAGGAGTGTCACAGCCCTGCAGGTGACGTCCCAGTAGTGTTCAGGGAGGTGGCTTTGGGTCCTTGAGACAGGACTTTGGTTTGGGGATGGCCCTGCTGTTCTCAGGATCCATGAGAGGTGATTCCAGATGGAAGGAGTCTCATGAGGGAAGCCCCAGGACCTTGGGGCTCAGGTCCCTCAAGGCTGAGCTGGGTGACACTGTCCCCCCAGGAACTCCCCAGTGCCTCTCCTGGTCCTGTCAGTGCCCTAAACCCTGGAACTCCCCAGTGCCTCTCCTGGTCCTGTCAGTGCCCTAAACCCTGGAACTCCCCAGTGCCTCTCCTGGTCCTGTCAGTGCCCTAAACCCCAGGAACACCCCAGGAACTCCCCAGTGTCTCTCCTGGTCCTGTCAGTGCCCTAAAGCACCCTGTTCAGAGCCCTGTTCAGCCAGGATACTGCAGGTGACAATCCAGCCTGGGCACAGCACGTGAGGATGCTGTGTAACCTCCCTTCTCCAGACTCAAGGGTACTGCTGAAGAATTTTTCTCTTTATCTGTCTGAGACAATGCTACTGTAATTTGTACTGGGCAGAAATACTGAGAGAGCTGAATGGAGATTTTATCAGCTGGTTGTAGATAGTGACAGCTGGTTAATGTTAATATCTTCTGAAGGATCTTTAAAGAAATCTTGAATAGTTGTGCAGAAATTAATGTGCCTCATCCCTCTTTGTGTTTCTGAAGTGGGGCTGTGCTGTCATCTCCAGCCTGCATTCTTTAATTTTCATAGCAAGGGCTGATGGGCTCTCTGTCCATTGCTATGGTTACTGCTGCTTTATTTCTTACTCAAAGAAAACATTGACATAAACCCCACCACAACGTGTCCTTTTTATTCACTGTGCACACCTAATGGATGCCAGAGCTGTGCAAGTATGTCCTGACTGTGCTGGATGGAGAGCAGTGACTGCAGGGCTCCTGCCCTGCTGTGTCACTGGTGTCACCTTTCAGCACACACCCAATTTTATGTCAGCTACTTCAGCTCTGCCTTTATTCCTGCCCATGTTTAATTAGATTGCAGGTACTTCAGGGTGGAAGCAGTCCCTGGCTGGGTGTGGGGGAATGGGCTCTAACAGCAGATGAGGCATGTGAACTTTGGTTTTGCTCTTAAACAGCTCCATTTTGAGGTGGAATTGATCCCATGAACTTCTGGCAGTCATTCAAAATCCCTCCCAACCTTTTTGTGAGCACTAATGAAGGGAGTAGAGGTTCTTTCCCTGTGTCAGTACTTCTGATTTGTTGCCTTAAAGCCCCCAAATGTCTCATGAAAAGCTCTACAAAACTGCAGTAGCCTAAGTCCCCTCCACGAGGTTCTGCTAGCCAGTTTGGTGCAGATTGCTGATCCTCACATCCTTTGAGAGTGATGCAGAATAAAGTGTTCCCAGTTCCTCCCAGCATGGGTGGCTTGCTTTGAGTCCCCATCCCCAGCTCTGAGGCCTGGCTCTTCTTGAAGGGAAAAATTCTCCTGGAAAAAGTCCTTCTGCAAGTGTTTTCTTGTGTTTTCCCTGCTCCCTGTCACAATTATCTGATAAGTGTGGCAATTATCTTTTCATCTTAGAGTAAAAAAAAAAAATAAAAGAAATAATTAAAGAATCTAATCATTATCTACAAGAAGAGGCTTGCATATTCTGTGTTACATTCTGTATGACTTCAGATAGAACCTCATTAAACATCTTTACACCCTCTTAGGTTCGTCTCTATTAACTCTTCCAGGGGTTTCCCAGGAGGAAATGACTCTGGAGCACCTTGCACTAAAACCAAGCAGAGTTTATTCTGGCAGAGCATTCTGCTGGAGAGCTGGCCCTGAAGATGCTGTGTGTGCAGAGCAGTGTTTGCAGGGCTGAGCCCCAGTTGTGCCCAGGGCTCTCCTGCAGAGCTGGGTGCCCTCGTGGGCAGCACTCCCTAGGTCAGGGCTGTGCTTTCTGAAATGCCTCCCCCTGAGGAGGGCAATGTGTGTGAGAGTTGTTGGAAGGAGGCTGAGTGCTCCCCCGGTGCATAGGGGGATGCTCCTGTGCCTCTGCAGGGTTATTTTGATCCCCCATTTGCTGTGGTTTAAATAGAACTGATTCTCCCTTTTCCGTGCCAGTAAAGCAGGGCAGGAGGGGTTGTTTTGGGGGTGTCCTGCGCTGTGCAGGAGATGTGTTAGGTAAGAGCCACTCTCTTTTCTCATCCCTTAACAGCTCTGTTCTCATCTCCCTAAATGAGGGTGAGTCACGGCCAGATCTCAGCTGGATGCCAGAGCAATCCCTGCCCTGGGAAAGGGTCGAGAACTGCTTGTTCTAAGGAGCTGTGCTTGTTCAGAGGCAGTGATTGTCCCGTTGTGTGTGTCATTAGATCTGCCTCCCCACATCCACTGCTGCTCCTTCCTGCTCTCTGCTCTTACCCAAGTCCTGCCTCTTCAGGGAGGAAATCTAACAACAAAAGCAGGTGAAACATCCACGTGTCCTGCTCTGCTCAAAAAACATCCAAAAGGATAAGGAATAGGATAGGGATAGGAATGGTACTTTGGTAATTATTCAAATGCTGCTTAATGAGCCTCCTAGACTGGTTACATGTGATCTGTGATTTGCCTTTTCACCAAATACTCAACTGATTCAGCAAGGTGAAAGAAAAGGGGAAAAGGACACGAGCATTGTGGTGATTGAGTCTTTCCAAATGTAAGAAAATCAGCCAGTTCTATTGAAATCCACAATTGCCAGTCTGAAGCGTACATAAGTGTTTGTTTCATGGATAACTGGTTTTACCTTTTATTTGTCTTCTCCAGAAACACAAAAAAAGGATAGAAAAATAAGAAACACAAAATGAGTTTAACTCAATCTGAGCATGTTCTTAGTGGCTGGAAAAAAAAAAAAGAAAGAAAGACCAGCTATTCTCTGTGTTATATTAGAGCTTCGTTATTCAGAGCAGAAAGAGCCATGAGTGGGAATTCATTTCAGATGGGTATTTTGGAGAAAATTGGAATCTGGATTGATTTTCCTAGGAAATTCTTAAAATCTGGCCATTTATGCTTTTTAACATCTTCCTAGTGTGTTTCTAAGGCTTCAAGCTCCCTTAGAGAAAAGTTTCTTGTAAGATTCCAAATGAGTGGTGCTGACCTGGTGGGTAAAGCTGATTGTGCTCTATAGTCAGACTTCTTTTTTTTTTTTTTCCCCAATTTTTGTTTCAATTACGTTTTTTATTCTGATACAGGCACATTTCTGTAAGTGAATAAGCTGGTTGTACTAGAACTTGAGGTTTATACCTTTCCCTAAGTGTGTGGTTTAGTGTCCAAAATCCAGTGCATCCTTTTGCAGAGCCAAGTGGACTGTTGTTTTCTTGTTTGAGTTGGCTCTTCTTGCCTAATCTGGAGCTGTGCCAAAACCATGAATATTCATGACACTGTTAAACAAGATTTTTATTGAAAACAAAAAATGGATCTGGAGCTTTCATTTGTCATTCTGAACTCAGCTAGTGAAAGCCCTGTGAACAGGCACATTTATCAGGGAGCTTTTCCTGGTGTTTTCTGGGGTTTTTTGCTTATTGAGTGAAAATTTGTTAGAGACCAAGAGCATCTCACTGGGCAGTGAGCCTGCTGTTAAGGTATTTCTGTGTACAATATGAATAGAATAGAGATGAAATACATAAATTAAATCATTTCATATGTTGTATCAAGTAGGAAATGCTTTGACAAGTGCTGAGCCTCAGGGAAGGTGCTACAAGCAGAGGGCAGATGGAGCAGAGCTAACAAAAGCCAGGGCTGCCTTTTTCCAGGGCTGCTGGTGGTGATCCCATCCTGGCTGCCCTGCCTGCAGGGACCAGGGCATTCCCCAGCCTTGCCTTGGGACTGCATTCCTCAAGAGCTGATCCTGAGTCCCTGGGCAGGGCCTGAATGAGAGAGACATTTTTAGTTCCCTGGGATGGGATGGATTTGGAATGGGATGGAATGGATGGATGGAGGGATGGATGGATGGATGGATGGGGAAAGTGAGAAGATGAGCAATCAGACAGGTTTCTCTTGCAGCCTCTGGCCTGTACAAGAAATTAAATGGGCTTTTAGATGACACATGGAACTGATTGGAGAGGTCCTCCCTCATTTAATGAGAAATTCTCATGAGAGCTGTCTGCCTGTTCCACCCTGCACTCACCCACCATAGGTTTGTTTCCTTCCATGTGTGTTATCCAGAAGAGCAGTGTCCAGAGATGAGTAGGAATTATTCACATTCTCATTCAGTCCTGCTGAACAGTCCAGTGTGGTGCTTTGACAGCCTGGTGCCCAGCGTGGTGTTCATTTCTAAACTAACAATGCAATGTTGTAACGTTGTGTAGGCTGCAGTAAAACGAGGTTTTTTTTCCAGATATCTTAAAGAATTCTCCTCTGAGCTAGAAGAAGAAGGCAAGAGCTAATTCCACACCAATTGCTTGGGGGTAAAAAGGGCATCAGTGAGTGCAAGAATGGAGAACATGAGAGGGCAGGAGATCACAGGCAGTTCCCCAGTGAATCCTGGTTTCCTCTGCCCTGAGGTATCTGGCCCTGGGTTATTTTTTCCCCAGCTGCAGTGATGGCAGGGCAGGAGCCAGAGTTTGCCTGGAGGAACCTTTCACAGGTTGGGGCATCCCTGGAGAAGCTGTGGCCAAGGAAGGAGGACTGTCAAGGTTTGGAAACCAGGGGGGCTCTCAGGGGAGAGTTGTGGGAAAGAATTGCTGTAACAACAAACTATTTGCTCTTAAAGAGGGGAAAGAATGTAGCACCATCAAAGGGGGATGAGGATTCAAAGGGAAACACATGTCTGAAACACACGGGTCAAGTTTATTTGAAAGGAGAATTTGTTTGCTTTTGATTCTTTATAACATTTCCCATAGAGACTAGCAAATATAGCTGCCACATTTTTGGCAAAGGGTGTCTTATCCTAAACCTGAAACACTTAAATACACATACTTACAGAAATATGGTCTCTATTAGTTTCAGCTGTGGGACTTCTCATTCCTGCCTTTTGTAGTTTTTTTTTTATTTTTTTGTTGTTGTTTTCCTCTGTTGGCTGTATTTGAAGCTTTAAAGGGGCTTGGTAATAAAAAATTGTTGTTACTGCTTTTTTAGAAAGAGAAAGAAGGACAAGGGGATGAAGAGAAATCTGTCAGGGGTTCTGGTGTCTTGAGCAGAGGTGAGCAGGAGGGGGACCCTGGTGATGGCCTGGACTGTAAAACCTTTCTGTGGGGTGCCTGAAACCACCCAAGGTTTGTGGTTATTGAAAGTGGTTATTTATTAAAGCTGGTTGGCTCTTACAGAAAACATGTGGGTAGCTGTACCTCAAATCCTCTCTGGCTGTGCTTTCCAGAAAATATCCATTAGCAGAGCTGAAAATTGAAGCAGGAATAGGGTGAAGTGAAATCAGCCCCTAATCACTGCACCCCTCTGGTCCCAGAGCCTTCCCTGGGCTGGAATGAAACACTTTTTAATTTTCCTTTTTTCCCCAAATGTTGCTTCAAATCCCCCACCACTCTCTTTGATTCAGTTCTCTTTGTTTATTTTTAAATAAACATATGGCACACTCCTCTCTCAGCCAGGCAGAGAGCTCTCATTGATGTCAGTGGGAGCTTCACCACCTTCAGGGTGGGAGTGGGGATCAACAGAGGAGCTCCTGAGAGCTGGCCAGGCTTGCACTGCACTAACCCAGGGGGGCTGCAAAGCAAACCATCCAGTGAGACCTAATCAAGTTAAGTGCATTTAAGACACCCATGGGGACTGTCACCAAGGGCTGGCAGCCAGCAGGATTGATGGAAACCTTTCAGAGGCTCCCAGCTGCAGGGCCCTGTTCTGCTGGCCTGGTGCTTGCTGCAATGGGGGTGGGTGTGTCAGGGGGGTCAGCAGTGCCAGGTCCTGGGGTGTGTGCCCAGGGCTGGTTCCTGTTCTCCAGACAGGTCCCTTTGGTCACACAGTCACAGCCTGGCTTGGGTTGGAAGGGGCTCGAGAGCTCACCCAGCTCCAGCCCCCTGGGACAGGGACCCCTCCCACTGTCCCTGGCTGCCCTCCCTGTGCTGTCCAGCACCTGGGACTAGCTTTAGGCTGGGATTAGGGCTTATGGGTCACAGCTTTTGCCTTCCCCTCCATGCAGGTGCTGCAACACTTCTAACAGCTGAAACAGGAGACAGCAGTGACGAACACGGGGACAGTTGCCAGGCTTTGTTTGGCTTTGTTTCCTTTCTCTCTCCAGCCCAAAAACCAGGCAAGGAGATGAGGAGCAGAGGATTTGGCTGTTGGCCAGCTTGCTGAGGGCTTTGCAGAGAGCAGGCATCTGCCCTGAGGATGGATGGCTGCAGAATTCTGAGCAGGAGGTGCCAGGGCAGCTCTCAGGACACTGACTGCCCTGCCCAGCCCTGCCCCAGGGGATGAATGAACTGCCTGAATCCCCCTGCTGACTCCCCACAGTGCCTGGGTGTCAGGTATTAAATGACTCTGAATCAAGTTAAACCAGGTGTGGGGCTGTGCTGCGTGTCCTGAAGTCTAATTTGGTTATTTTTACAGGGCTATCTCTGTGATTTTGGGTGACTGATAAGGCAGTAAATATGCACAGATTGTGTTTTACACACACTGAGATAAAAATCTCTTCCACTGCTGGGCTTCTTTACCCAGAAGGAATATGTTCTTTAAATATTTCTTCACAGCTAAAGTCAGGCTGAAAATTCATCTGCCACAGAGGCAATCCTTGTGTGCAGACCTGGATTTCTGTCTGGAACTTGGTGGGTGCTGGACTTTGGTTCTACAAACCTTGAAGTCTCCTGAGCTCTGAGTCCCCAATGGCTCAGGTGTTTCTGTGCCAGAGATTTTTATTACACTGAATAATAGATTCAGTTTTCCTCCTAGGAGTGAATCCACCCTTTGGGTTGCTTACAGTTGGGTCTCATCTTCATTCACTTCAGATGCATCTTGATGTCAGAACAATCATAATTTCGTGTCAGTGTTGGGTTTTGGCCTTAGAGCTGAGGATGAATTTAAGAAAACTAACTCCTGCTAACACAGGGATATTAAGAGATTCTGAGCTAGCTCTATGAGTGATGGTAAAGAGGGTGAAACATTCTAATGAGCCTTTTCTAGTGGTCTGACTTCTCTCCAGATATACCTAGATTTTGCTTGGGAAATACAACCTCCATAATAATTTAAAAACTGTCAGACTCCATTCCCAGTCTTGTTCTGAGTGTGTTACACAGTAAACCTGAAGGATGATCTTTTTTTAAGGACAGCCCAGGATAAAAATAGAATCTTTCTCACAGAAATGGGTGAAAGAGTTTTCACAGACCCTGCCAACAGTGTTCCTGGCTCAGAGCATTTCTATTTATCCTGCTCTTCTAAAAGCACTGAATTCACTTTCAAGTTTGAAAGCATTAAAAAAAAAGCATAAATTGGAGATCCAAATTTGATGGTGCACTTGAAAGATCCAGCAGGCATTAAAGTTCCATCTCATATTTGAGTTGTTCTCAGCATCAAGCACTGAGATGCCAAATTCTGGGATGCTGGCAGTGCTCCCGTGTGCCTAGCAAAGCAATCCCATCATAATTAATGTGGGGAGCCTTTTTGGGGAGGAAAATATTTATGGGATCTGCAGAGCCCACTAAATGAACCGGAGTAAAAGAGCTCTGCCAAGCTGGGCTGTGCAGATTAAGGACATATGGCTGCTGTGGCTGCTGCTGGCACTGTCCTGGCAGGCTGCTGGCTGCCTTGTCTCCCTGCCATCCCTCCTGCTCCCAGGTGCCACTCCCAGCTCCCAGGAGGGACCAGCAGGAGCTGCTGCAGCCCCTCCCTGTTATCACTGGCTGGGGGCTCTGTACAAATCACCAACAGGACAGGACTGCTGGGAACGTGCCTTGAGCTGTTTTATTTTTCAGCATCACTCTCATCCCATGGGTATGGCAATGAGAAGATGCCAGCAGCTCACAGCCCAGGCAGCAGACCAAGAACTTAATGTTAGAACTCACTTTACAAGCTTTTTGACCAATCACACCAAGCAGAAGCACACTGCCAGTGCTTCTGTCCAGTTACTCTCAGCACAGGTACCTTTGGTTAAACAATGCTGGCTCATTTCAAATCCAACACTGCTTGTGAGCCTTGACCACAATGCACAGAGCTCCACTATTAACTTGGAACTCCCTAATATCTCACTAGATAAACTTTTCTGCAGCTTGGGGAGTTATTCTAGACAAGCTTTAATACACAGACCATTGTTCTATTTGTCCTTGCTTTTCTACATTTTACATCATTTTTCTGCTGACTGATCTCATGGCTCCTGCTCAGCTCTGAGCACAGTTCTGCTGTCTCTGAGGCCCTGCCCTCTGCAGCTCTCCCAAAACCTTCTGACTGTGTGCATTCCCACACCTGTGAGCTCAGGGGTGTTCTGAGCTCAGGTGAGCAGCTGCAGCTCAAATAAGAAGTGACACTGAGCTGTGTCAGTCCCTCCCTGTCTCTTCTCTCCATGTTATATAAGCTTCTCACACAAATAGTTTGGAGTTTCTCATTATCCCGATTTCTTGTAGAAGTTCTGCAGCCAAACCCACGTACAAATCTGCTCTAAATGTGGAATAATCCTGCTAAAATCACCATGGAAGAGAAGGGAATTTAACCCAGTATATCCAGATTAAATAAATCCTGCTGCAAAGGCAATTAAAACTTCCATTTTTGTGTTGATTACTTCAATGTTTTACTTTTAAAAATCTGTCTTTAGGGGAAATAATGCTGTAGAGTGCTTACATTATTTATTTTTCTTCTCATGCAGAAAAGCTGGGTTAAAGGCTGCCCAAAATTACAAATACTTGTTTATTTTTAAAAACGGTGTTTACCTCACTGGAAAGACATTGGCATTTGGGAATGGGAAATGATGGAAGATGTAAACAGAAGCATCCTTCATTGTCAGGGCAGCTTCAGCACAAGAGCATGTTCAATCAGCACCAGCTCCTTCTCATTAAGTGGTGTCACTTAATTACAGCTCCAGGTGAAACAAAATGATTTGCAATAACCATGTCAATTTAATTAGCATGATACAAATAGAAACCTTTTGGTTTTTTTTCTCATTGCATAATGCATGGCCGTGACCTCTTTAAGTGTATTTACTTTTATTGGCATCTTAATTGGCTGCCCAGGCACGGTGCAGGGATTTTCATAGGAACCAAAAATGACTCTGTCACTCACAGGGGAGCCACATCAAACCCCATGGTTGGCTTCTCTTCCCAAGGGGCAAAAGCATCCTTAAGAATCCACGGTGTGAACAGCACAGTGAGGGAGGACCTGTGTGGATTTTAGCATGATCTGGCTAAAATACCAGGAGGTACCCAGGGCCCTCCCTGAGCACTGAGGTGGGAGACACTGCACAGCACAGAGCAGCTCTCAGAGGATGCTTCAGGCCTGTCTGGCTCCTTTGTAAAATCAGACACACTTAAGGGGAATCCAGATCCAGAGCAGCTTTCCCTCATCTCTGACTTTTTTCCGTGTTGCAGTTTGTAGATACTTTTGTGAAGTCTTTTAGGGTCATAGATTATTTCACACACTATATGTGTGTGTGTGTGTGTGTCTAACATTTATTTTTCCATTATTTAAACCATTTTTCCTTTTCTTACCCTGGACAGTGCAATTAGTTCCATTTGTCATTCTCTATGGAGGGTTGATAGGTGCAGATTCTTTAATTAACTGAGCATGGATCAGTTTTTCAGAAGATCACCTCTGAGGTGCCTGAAGAGAGGTTATAAGGTATCCAGAGAGAAGAGTGTCCATATCTTCCTAGAACTGGGTCTTTGTTAAACTTTAGTGGGTGTTTAACTGCTGCAATACCTTGACAAATCTGGGGAGGTCTTGGTGTGATTTGTGAGCTCCACAAAAGGTGCTCACAGGGAAGGAGTTGTACATCTTGCAGAGTTGCTACTGAAACAACAGTAAAAGCTCTGTAAGCTCAGAACTCAAACCTGCTTCTGTATCTCTACCAGGATGATGAAGGCAGAAAAGTCAGGCCTTTTGCTCACTCACTGAAAAAATTGCTTTCCTTCCGTGAGCAATAGGATTTTGTACCATGCCCCAAATGGTCAGTGCTGCTCCTCTGCCTAGAACTAATTCTCACTTTGCTCAGAAGTTATTTGAAAAGCTCTTCTTAAAGTTTTTTAAAGTAGGAATATGCTCTGAAATGTTGTTGCAAAAACCCACAATGCAGGAGCGAGTGGAGATTCCCAGCAGAGCTGACAGATGTGGCAGAGACCAACCTGCACCTTACCACCATGCTTCTAATTACAGGCCAGCAAAAGAAAATGTTGAGCTGAATTTTGCCAACATTCAGCCTACAACAGTCAGTCTGTGATTAGTCAAGTCATCAAAATATAAACAAAAATAATTCAGTCATCAAAGCAGAAATCCCATCTGCGAGGGGTGTGAACAGTGAGATGAAAGAGATGCTGCCTTTTAGGAGGACAGAGCAGGATCGTGTGTAACTTCTGAATCCAGCAGAAAAGCTTCATGAACTGCATATGGGTATGCACAATTTCTAACCTGGCTGCAAACACAGTCAGAACTTCATTTCGTGGCACCATCCTGGCAACCAAAGCGTTTGGCCTGAGAATCTGATGTTTTCAGACTGGCACAGCCTCAGCTAGAAATTAATGTGTCTAAAGACTAGTTTTGTTTCACAGAGCACAGATAATATGAAAATTTGATTAGTTCATACTCCATCAACATAAAAGATACGAGGTATGAATATTCTATTAACTTCTTCAAACTGAACAAATGGCTGTGCCTGCTGGGATTGCAGAGTCACAGAGAACTCCTCTGTTTGTGACAAAGGCTGATACATAATGCCAGCTTCCAGTATTTATCATTTTGCAATAGCACTGCTTGGACAGTTCATGGTCTACTACAGAAGCAGAAAAAAAAAAAAAAAGGAGGCTGGAGTTATAAATGAGAACAGAAAATGTAAAAAAAGTCTGAACTCTCTCTGCTTTATGATTTTCATGAATATAATGAGAGATGGGTGGGCCATTTGAACAGATAAATGATGTGTGATGGAAGTACAGAGAGCATCAGGAGAGAGAGGTTTTTCCTCTGAGCATTTTCAAGTGTCCCATTCTTGTGATAGAGGCTGATTTTTAGGTGAAGTGCAATCTAAACCCTCCGTGTCTACAGTGGATTAAAAACTCTTTCTTGCTCCCTTTCAGAGGTAGTGTTTTAGTGTCATTCTTTTATCTTCTCAAAATCCTTTCTGTAGCAGCAGTTCTAGAGGCAGTTCTGCTCTTGCCTCCAATCCCATTTCCATGAAATGCTGTATGGCTCCCTCTTTCCACTAATGGAAAAAACTCCATTGTTGTGGTGTTTATAGCTCTGGATTATTAGGAGCTGAGTTTGGCTGAAATTCTTGGCAAAATGATGTGTTCAGTGAAGAGCACAACTTTGAGGCAGCCAAAGAAATTAATATGTCAAATTTTAATTTAAGAAAGAGCTGAACAACCTCAAAATGAAACAGAGCCTTTCAATTTATGAAAAAAAAAAATCATTTCATCCAGTAACATTTTTTCCTGCCTTCTGGTAAATAGCAACCTCCAAAACCATTTTATGTTGACAGTAATAATTTTACCTCTGTTAGTGGTTTAGTCTGACCAGCGAGCCCCAAACCAATTACTCACAAAGTTCTATTTCTGAGCTTTTCGTCTTTAATATCCTTTAAAAGTGCGGGGAGTTCTTTTCATGATTGGAAGGATCCTCCTGGGGAAGCAGCATTCCTGCAGTTGTGTTCCTGCTCTAGGAGTCTCCTGTGCTGAGGCTTTTTCCAAGTCTCTTCTTGTTGCAAAGAGCTTCCAGGGGTGGGGGAACCCAACTGTCCATGGGTGAGAGGGACAAAGTTTCCAAAATCTTCCCAAGAGCCAACCAAGTCTGCTCATTTTGTGTTTAATGTTGAACTGGAGTGAGGGTGAGGACACCTCTCCAGGGGTGATGTGCAGATGGAATTTGGCCCTGAGGGCACTCACAGCCATGTGTGTTTTGTGTATTTTTGTGCAGAGGTGGTGCCATGCAAGCACTCTGTGAGAGAATCTTCTTGCTCCTTATGCATGAAAGAAATCCAGGCGTTGTTATTTCAACACAATGATGCTGGCAAAATCTCCACAAAGTTTCTCTTTGATTCTTCAGGTCAATGTCATCTCATTTCTGTGTCTTACACATGGATTTGCTTCTTTTGGAAGGCAGGACGAGCCTCTGCTGTTTTGTGTTGTGGCCACATTGAGCCAGTGAGACCATCCCTTAATCCCATTACCAAACTGGCACAAAGAAAGGAGGAGGGAAAACATAATGCAGGCTTTTGGATGAGAGTCCTGAGATTGAGATAGAGCATTTCCTGGCTCCCTAATGGCTTTATTCCTTTTCAAGGAATGCTTTTATCAGCTTTGAAGGTCAGGTAGTAAAATCAGAGGTTAAGCAGTTTGGCTTTAGTTTTGGATGCAGCATTAAAAATTCCTGTTCAAGGGTTGGATTGAACAGCACAGTCACTTCTGCCTGTTCATGGATCTCAGCTCTGCAGCACAACTCCAGAGATTAAATCACAGAATGGTTTGGGTTTGGAAGGGATCTCGGCTCCTCTCAGCTGGGACCTCTCCTTTGAAAGCCAGAAGTTCAAATTCTAAACTCACTGATAAGCAAGCAAAGCCCTAAAAATACAGCAGGGTTGTTGCTTTCCTACTTAGAACTGATCAAAAGCTACAAACAGATGTAGTTGGATTAAATCTGTGAAATTTGAACTGAAGCTGCCTCCTGTGGGAAACACCCAGCAGCAGGGCTGGGGTGCAGTCCCTCTGTCCTGGGGGATTGGGGCTGGCAGAGCTCCCTGCCCTGGTCAGAGCTGCAGTCCCTCTGTCCTGGGGGATTGGGGCTGGCAGAGCTCCCTGCCCTGGTCAGAGCTGCAGTCCCTCTGTCCTGGGGGATTGGGGCTGGCAGAGCTCCCTGCCCTGAGCAGGGCTGCAGTCCCTCTGTCCTGGGGGATTGGGGCTGGCAGAGCTGCCTGCCCTGGTCAGAGCTGCAGTCCCTCTGTCCTGGGGGATTGGGGCTGGCAGAGCTCCCTGCCCTGAGCAGGGCTGCAGTCCCTCTGTCCTGGGGGATTGGGGCTGGCAGAGCTCCCTGCCCTGAGCAGGGCTGCAGTCCCTCTGTCCTGGGGGATTGGGGCTGGCAGAGCTCCCTGCCCTGAGCAGGGCTGCAGTCCCTCTGTCCTGGGGGATTGGGGCTGGCAGAGCTCCCTGCCCTGGTCAGAGCTGCAGTCCCTCTGTCCTGGGGGATTGGGGCTGGCAGAGCTCCCTGCCCTGAGCAGGGCTGCAGTCCCTCTGTCCTGGGGGATTGGGGCTGGCAGAGCTCCCTGCCCTGAGCAGGGCTGCAGTCCCTCTGTCCTGGGGGATTGGGGCTGGCAGAGCTCCCTGCCCTGAGCAGAG
Organism: Serinus canaria; assembly: GCF_022539315.1. Classification (NCBI taxonomy): domain Eukaryota; kingdom Metazoa; phylum Chordata; class Aves; order Passeriformes; family Fringillidae; genus Serinus; species Serinus canaria. The sequence continues at coordinate 12,969,810 of NC_066329.1, forward strand.
CTGCAGTCCCTTTGTCCTCTCCTCTGCACTCAGAGAGGAGGGGAGGGAGTCACCTGCAGCTGGCTGAAATCTGGGAGTTCCCCTCATGTTTCTGTTTTGCTGCTGAGTTCTGGGTGATGATGAACAAACCCCGAGCCCCTTTGTTCATGGTGCTTTCTCTGTGGATGTGGCAGCACTGAGCTGTTCAGTGGGACTGAATCTTTGGGAATGTGGTGATAAGGGCCAGATAAAGTCACTGTTATGGCTAATCTGAGGTTGCTGCTTTGGGATTAGGCCAAGGATTAGAGATTGCAGTTGCTCTAGCTGGGTTTGACACTGTGGCAGTAAAAGAGCCTTTCTCAGGTTCATATTGGCTTTCCTGCTGCTCTCATGCTCTGCCTCAATGGCCCTTCTCTTTGCTAAACCATTTCCCACTAAGCTGGCCTGTAAGGACACCTGGTCAAAGGGCAGAGTGCTTCAGAAGGGATTTCTCTGCTCCTTTTTTGAGCAGCCTGTGATTCCCAGCGAGCTTTGATTTCCCAACAAGCAAACTTAAGCAAGCTGGTGTTGTAATACATGGCTTATCTTGCTCTGGGAGTGACCCACAGGTTGCTTTGATTATCTTCCTTTCTTTTGGAGGTGTCTGGGTGCTGGCTCTTGGCTCTGCCTGGTTCAAGACTCTGTTGTACAAGTAACAACACTCAAGCAGTTCTTGTGCTGCAGGGAAGAGCCCACTCATTTTATGCCTGACATGTCTGTGCTTCTGGATCAGTATAAGAAGAAAAGGACAGGAAAAAAATTAAGGAGAGTTGAATAAAGAGAGCATTTAGGAATAAACCAACCACGTGACCTCTCCTGTTGCAATACATTTTGACAATTCAGCTTGTGCAGCAAGGTTTATTATTAATTTATGTAATAGCAGTTTATTTGGAAGCTGAGAATTATCAGGTTTTGTGCAGCAAAGAGTCTGCAGTGATTCTGCTGTGCCAGAGAGTAGAGAAATGGGTGCAGTTTGTGAGAGAGCCAGGTGTGCTGGGTGATGGGCAAGAGCAGAACTGAAGACTGGGAGAAGCTTAGGAAGTGAAGTAGTTTTGACATTAAAAGAGAGTCATGTTGTCATGTTCCTGCCTTTGAGGAAGTTGAAAGTTTCCTTCCTTTTTTTTTTTTTTTTCGGTCCTACTTCATCTACATTTTTCTCTGCTCTCTGAGGAGAGAATCCTTAGCTGGAAACAGAATGGATTTTCTTTTCAGAAATTCCATAGATTTCTGTATCAGCCTCTAGTGTTTCCACCAGGATAATTCTGTATTAATGAGGTTAACTGAAAGTGCAGTTGTGCAAATCCAGATCGTCTGCATTGCTCCCCAAGGACTCCTTTAAAGCTGGGCTTTGGATCTCTCTGGCTATAAAACCATTTTGTAAAAACTCAGGGCAGGTTTCTGGGTTGCTTTCCTCCCTTTGCTTCCAGCCTTCAGCTGTTTGTGATGGCAGAGCAGGGAGGGGAGAGAGGCAGCCCTTGGCGACTGAGCAGGAGAATAAATACATTCTATTAAGAACATTCAAGAGCATTTGCATCTCATTAAGGCTGTGTGGTTCTGAATCTTTGGGTCCCCTCAGTAGGAGGAAACTTCAGCAATTCTGTTGACATTTGAAAGAGCAAACTCTCCTCCCAGGGCAGTGTGCAGTGTTGGTTTCATTTCTGCAGTTCTGCTTTACCTGCACCTGATTCCCTTCCAGACTGGGTCCTCAGCAAGGGGAGGAAGGCTCAGTGCAGGACCTGCAGCAGTGGCTCAGTGAGCAGGACCAGCACTGGGGCTGGTTATTGATTGAAACTGATTATTGGTTGTGCTACAATACCCTGGTGGTGCCGAGTGTGAATGAGGAATCCCAAGCTCTGAATTTCCTGTCTCAGATGCATCCATGTGCTCTGTAAAACACCTCTGTTTCTCCAAAGGCTCCCACAATCCATTGGATGGCCACTGATGGCAGCCAGTTCCCATTTCAGCTCTCCCATCCAGGCAAAGGGGATGTGAAATGTGCTGTGACTGGGAGAATAGCATTATATATCAACCCAGGCAGCTTCCAATAGGGACAAATGACTACTTTGTGGTGCAAGATCAGGCTTTGGGATTTCATTTTTAAGTATCAGAATGATATAGCAATCAGGTGGGGGGAAATCCTCCTCCCACTGCCTTCTCATTTTGAGTTTCAGACACTTTCCCCCACTTTTATAGCAGCTCTATATCATATTTACAACATCTAGCATTTCAAGGTTAGATGGCCAAGTGTTGAGTCAAGAAAAAAATTGCCTTCCCAGGGATGCTCAAATATTTCAGTTCATGTCTGGGAGACAGCACTGCTGTGCTTCTGGTTGATTTCATTTCAGGAATGGACACCACAATGATTCATCTGGGGAGTCAAAGAGCTGATCTCAACCTTAGCCCTCACTTTTCAAACACAGCCCATGATCAGGTGTCTTGGGTACAGGCAGGGAATTTATTTATCCACAATGCTGCCTTGGAGGCTTTCAGGTGTTTGAAACCAGCATGTTTCAAATACAAATACAAAGGGGTCGGGATGTGCCAGGGGGCTGAGAGTCCCCATCAGGATTTCCTGACTTTGGTGTCACTGGGTTTTCCTGATTCACCTGCATTGCTGTGTCTTCATCCACTGTAGGAATTAAAGGGAAAACCTGGCAGAGGTGAGAAAGTGTGGCTGTTTCTGGAGAGTTCTGGAAGTTCTTCTCCTCTGCAATTGCCTCTGTGAGGAAGAAAAAACCATGGGGGAAATTATTCTCCTGTGCAAAGATCTCTGTGAGGAAAAACCATGGGAGAAGTTATTTTCCTGTGCAATGAGGAAAACGGGGCACCCCTGGCTTGTGTGGCCTGGAGGAGAGGAAGGATGGAGCAGGGAGCTCAGACAGGTTGTAGAATTGATGTTTTTTGATGCAGAATTGATGTTTTTTGATGTAGAATTGATGTTTTTTGATGTAGAATTGATGTTTTTTGATGTAGAATTGATGTCCTTGAAGGATTTCAAAATCCAGCAGCCCTGAGCAGCCTGCTCTGAGTTCAGTGATGACCCTCTGAGAGGAGGGGACAGGAGGGGCGTCCCTGACCTTGGGTTGGTTTGTGCTGCTGGGGAAAGAATGGGAATTAATTAAAAATGGGACCTGGAGAAGGTTGAAGGGGAATGTGAGTATGGATGTACAAAACCAATTAGAGAGCATAAAGCTAACTGGAATAAAATATGGATCACTTAAGGACTATCTATCTTAATGCATCATCTTTCCTTTGCCAATTAATGTAGAGAGTGGATCAGCAAGTGAAGTCAGACCAGGGACTTCTGCAGATAGCTCTGACCCCTTCCTGCTTGCCCTCTCTGGTACAATGGCTGCTGGCTGCCACATTTCCATCCTTCCTTTTAATCTCTATCCCTTCTTGTCAATAGGATTTAAAGTGCCCATAAAGATTTAATGAGCTCAGTGTCTTCTCCCTGGCATTCTGTGTTCCTAACTTTAAGGAGTTCTGTCTAAAACCCAACATTTCCAGCACATAAAAATCTCCCTTTGCAGCAGGGAAATGAAAGGCTTTTGTCTCCCTGCAAAGCCCTGGCTGTTCTGCAGACAGGAATTCTCTTGATCCCCCATCGTTTGTGGCTTGGCCAAAGAGGAAAATTGGATTTTTTGCCCCTCTTGGTGGCTCGAGCTCGGGTTAAGCTCTGTAATTTACAGGTGTGCTCCATTTCTTGGAGTCACTGATGCTGGGCTCGGGTGATTGGAATGACCTTTTTGGCTTGAACATCTTCCAGCAGTGATTTCAGGAAATTCAAAGGAGGCACAAACAAATAAATGTGACAATTGTATTATTGTAAATAAACATGCTGCAAAAGACCCCTTGCATGTTTTATGCCTTCAGCATTAGTGTTCCTCCCCAGGGAGGGATGTTTTACCCCACGATATTTACTTCTTCTTTTTCAATATAAATAGTTGTTATGTTGGCTCCTGCTAATATTTAAATATTCTCATTTGGGAACAAGACATTTATCAAATAAAGGTGTAGACAGCTGGCCTGATTCTGTTGTGATTAAAGTAAAAATTGGGCTAAATGATCTATTTTTAATAACAGAGCAAAATTTGGAAACACTTGAATAGCTTAAGAAATTATTCAGAAGAAAATTAATGCTTTCAAGGGAAAAATAATATTTTAAATTTAAACCTCCAGAAGCTAGGAATTATTTTATATCTAACCTATAAAACAGACCCATAAAACTGCTTTTCAGGTGAGAATACATTTTCCAAGAGTATATCAGAATTCACAACGGGCTGGGCTCTGCAAAAAAATTGTTATTTCCAAACTTTTGTTAAGCATCATTATGGTAACTTCTGTTAAAAAAACGGAATATATTCTTTTTAGCTTTAGCTGCACCCCTTGTTCCCAGCCCTTGGCTCCAGCTCTCAGTGTGCCTTCCCTCACCTGTGTGATCAAAGATGAGCCTTCCTGAGCTGTGCAGGTGCCAAGCCCTGCTTTCATTGCAGCACTTGGATCAGTGCAGATGCTGAACCTTTCTTGCACAAAGCTCTGAAAGTGTCACTGGTGCCTCCCTGCACTCAAAGCTGGCAGTGTGGGACCTGCACATTTACTTTCTGGTGTTTCACTATCGAGTGTTGAAGGCACTGAATGGATTTTCAGATTGAAAATGCTTTGTGCAAAAATAAATACAATAACATCTCATTAGTAAGGATGGTTTCCTTCATTTTCCATCGGGAGGTCAGCAGACACACCCTCATCACTGCCCTGTGTTCCTGCACAGCTGTGCTGAATTGTGCTTTAAATTATCCCATCCTGAAAACGCTGCTCCTTTTCTATCAGTTGAGAAACCTTTACAAGCATCCTAAGAGTCCTTGAAGCAGTTACCTTTGAACAATTACTCTGGATTGGTATCAATTTCCCATACTGTTTTTATTGCCTCTCCGAGGCGATCTGGGATTTTATATCCCTCCTTTTTCACAGGGTCTGCTTCTCCTGACAGATGCTTGCTTACATCTCCCAGGAACTCTAACGAGAGCCAGGCCATATGTCTGCTACCCAGCCTAGACCTCCTTATGCTCCTCGTGCCTGGATTCCTTTTTCTCCTCGAAGCTGCTGTGCAGGCAGAGCAGAGAGCTGGGGCGGCTCCATCCCGGGCTGTGCCTCCCCCTCACCGCCCTGCTCATCCTCAGTGAGCTGCACATTAACAGCACCAGCCTGCACTTGCATTTTAACTCCTGAAAGAGGGGTTCTGAACGTCCTGAGAACCTGGAATAATGACAGCAGGCTGGGATTGCACCCAAGGATTGGATGGAGGATCCATCTCTGGCAGCCAGCAGTGCAAAGCTGCTGTTCCTGCACCTTTCCATGTGCCTGCTGCTCTCTGCCTGCTTTGCCTTGCTCCCATCCCAGCACTCAGCACCCCGGGGAGGAGATTGAATTGTGTGAATGGTGAGAGCTCAGATAAACTCCCTGAGCTGGAAGGGACCCCAGGGATCAGCCAGTGCAGCCCATGGCCCTGCACAGGCACCCCAACAATCCCCCCATGCATCCAGCAGCAGCCTGGGGGCTGTGCCCGTGCCCTGGCAGCTCTCCCTGCACCCCAAAGCAGCACCCACCCGTGGGTGCAGGGTTTGCAGCATGCACACACACTAACAGCTGGGTCAGGAGGTGCTTCAGGGGTGATTGGTGTGTGTGTGTGTGGCTTTGTGCACCTTTTGCTGCCCACAGGTGAGGACACAGGGGTTCTCTCTGCACATCTCCTGCACACCTGGGCAGGTGAGACAGAGCAGTTTATCTCTGGGCAGGCTGCAGCACCGATCTTTTGGACTCGTCTCCTTGATGGGCAGGTAGGAATTTCTCCTCCTGCCGGTTTCTGTGGTGTTGTGATTGTGACTGGAGCCCCTGGGCATGTAACAGCACAGAACATGAAACCCTGGCTGTGAGAGCTGTGAGAGCTGTGAGAGCTGGAGCTGACAGCCAGGAGAGGAGCTCAGTGGCTGTGCAGGCAGCCTGTGCTGGAGCTCCCTGCCTGTCCCCTGAGACCTGGCTCTGTGGTTTAATCCTGCCTTTATCTCTTTTCTAAGTGCTTCTGATATGATAGGAGTTGCAAGAGATCTAATTAGCTAATGCTCCTACACGGTGTTCAGATCTCAGATAAAAGCCTGCCTACAGCCTGCAGAAGGTGCCAGGAAAGAGCTGGGAAACTTTTGTGATGCAGGGTGTCTGAGATTCAGATGGCTTGGGATGGTGGGGTGACTTCCAGTGTTCATTCTTACGTGTTTGTTTATTAAAAGGGGTAAAGAGCTGCTAATTAATGCGGGCTGTTCATCTTGCTGTCTTAAAAACCTTTCCCTGGGTTGTTGAGAGTGTCAAGAACTGCTTCTAAGTCAGACTCTTTAAAGAATAGTGTGCACCAAGCCATTCAAGACTGGCTTTGAGTATCAACCCAAAAACATCATGCTAAAAAAATCCTTTATGATAAAGAAAAGATAGGAAAAAAATCATTGCTTATTTTTCACTTCTGTGCATCTGAGCTCCAACCCTGTCTCAGCACTAAAGCAAACAATATTTTGCTGCTCAGCTCTGGGGAGACTGTTCATTCTCTGTGGTTGGAACTGTCTTCTCCAAAGCCTTGACACAGCCCTGTTGAGAAATGTGACTGCTTGGCCGCAGTGCTCACTCCCATTAATGCAGAAAAATCATTAAGAAAGTGGATGGGAAATGCAAAGCTTCTGGGCTTCTTAAATCCCCTAATCCCATTTTGGGGACTTAAATGGTGAATAGGCTTCAGCCTGGGGGTGTGCAAGGCAGTGAATTCTACTGTAGGTGAGTTAAAGTCACATCAGGAACAAATCAGGCTGGGTTTATTCTGCTGCAGGTCTGAGCTCATCCCATCCTGGAATGGGCAGGGAAATGCCTGATTTCTAAAGCTGGTTTGGAAATGCTGCATATCCAACCATAGTCACAGAATATTTGATGCTGACACACTAAAAACATTCTTATAAAAGGTGCCACAGGTGTCATGAAGGACTGACAGCCTCGGAAATTGAACAGCTTGCAAAATAAGAGTGTGAATTACTGTGTCAGGATCAGTTGTAACCAAAACCAACAGGTGAATATTCTGGACAGATAAAGCTGTCAGGAAGCTCAGCTTTCTCTCTTTGTTTGTGTCTGGGATTTTACAGTGGGTCTGGGAATTCTGCCCTGGAATTCTTTATCTGCTTACATGGCTGTGGAGGGTGATGAAGGAAAACTTTAAGTTTAATCAATAATATCTCATGCAGGCATTTAATGGCTGAACTGGTGTTGCTTCAGCTCCGTCATTGACTTGTTCTTGATCTTTGCTTGGGGAGTGCAATACCAGCAGACCCTTCCTGGTGTCAGTGAAGACACTCCCAGCTCAAATGTGCAGAGCAGCCACTTGGTAGCACTGGATTTCATGGTGTCCACCACAGCAGAGCAGAAATCAGGTGTGCTGCTCCTCTATTTGCCATTCAGACCCTTTGACCTCGGGTGAGCCAACCCTTCTGAGCCCCCTGCCCTCTCCAGAGCAGTGTCAGCCCTGGATCAGGAACAGCAAGGGCTGCCCCTTGGATAATCATCCAGAGATCAGATTCATGTGGGTCAGATTTGGATTAGAGCCTTAGCCATGAAAAGGCAGCCTCAGCACCAGGACCTGCCTGCACTCCATCCCCTCTCCTCTTTATTTATATGCATTGGATTTATCAAGCACCTTCAGGTAAGACAGGAATGCTGAAATGCACAAATGCCTCCAGCTCTGCTTGCATTGCTGCTTCTTGCTGAATAGGAAAAAATGAGGTGTCTGTGGAGGTTTGCTCCTGATTTTCCCTTGCTGTGTGCTGTGTGCTCCTGATTGTCCCTTGTTCCACACTATTTGTACAGTCACAAAGCATTTGATGAGAATATGCCAATCTTAGGCCAGGGTAATGGACGTTCCATTACTTTATCTCTGCAGACATTGTTGGAAACTGGAGGTGTAAAAATCTGATTCATTCCCCAGATCCTGGAAGGGAACAGGACATTAATCGTAGCCTGGCTTGTTAAATTTTGTCGCTCGTTGCCCTCTCCATTTATTTAATTCTGTTTCTGCTTCCCATTCAGAGGATCTGCTCAGGTCCTTTCAGGCAGTGATGTGGACCTGTGGAATTTGGAGCTGATATCCAACAGCTTTTGCTGTCAAAGCACTCACAGGGTAGAGTTTATTCCTGCTTTGCAGCTCGTGTTTGCTGGTTCCAGTGGGTCTGCAGAAGGTGCCCCATTTCCCACACACACCAATGGCAGAAACACGAGCTCCTGGTGGGAACCAGCAGACAGGTTCCATGGTAGATGTTTCCTGAGGCATCTGATACTGCCAGTAAAAAAGGGGGAGGATATCACTTTTCTGTATTTTATTACAGCCAATGGAAAAAAGGAGGCAAAAATGGTTTAATCAATAATATCTCATGCAGGCATTTAAGAGACAGTGATGTGCTCTGCAGTTCTGGGTGGTTTGATGTTGTATCAGGCTGTTTGTTACTGACATTCCTGCTCCAGAGCCTTTCAGGGGCTCCCAGTTCTCTCCCCTGGGTTTTCCATCAGCCACCCTGTAAGTGGGAAACAGCAAAGCAGGAGCTCTTACCTTTGGAGCTGCTGACATGTGAGTCTGGAATCAAAACAGACTCGATGGAAATGGAGCTGTTTGTTTGGGCAATATTTTAACCAGGCAGATCCACTCCCTGAGTGATTTCGAGAGGAGAAACCCTCTTGCATGTCTCGACCTTTTACTGCAGCTATTTTTTTCCAGGTGGTTCTAAGTTTTAGACTTAGCTTGATGCTGAGATGAGCGTGGCAGGAAACATCAATTTTTACTGAGCATAAGTCAACTGCATTTCTTGTCCAGGACCTGGCATCAAAGGTGTTCCGATGTAAAGATAATCTCAGTGCCTGAGGCTGCTCTCTGCTCTTTGTACTTGGAGTGCTTATCACTGCTCTGCCCTAAAGCTCCACTAACACCACCAAAGGAAGGCTGAGACAGCTCCCAGGCAGGGAGGGGACTGCCTGGGGAGCCCAAATTCAGACACAAAACTGCCTGAAGCAGAGGAGAACCTGAGCAAAGGTTCAAAGGCTGGAGAGGTACCAGCTTTAAATCGATCCACTCTCCATAAGGTGTGTGCTGTTGGGCTGGGCTCTGCTCCTCTGCCTGGGCAGTGGTGCAGCCAAAGCCCAGCCTGACACCCCTCAGTTATTTATCCTGCCTGCAAACAAGCTCGGTGCAGTTTGTAGGATTTGAAGGCAGGGCCTGCCTTGCTTTTTACCCTTTTTACCCTCTGAACACTCACCATTTCCTCGGGAATTTCAGTCACATTTATTATTTTAATAGGAGCATCCTCTGCTGCAGTTGAGGGATGGCAGGAGAACTGTGACTGTGACTTCACGTTACAAAATGATCTTCTGAGCCCTTCTTTTATATTTACAGAGGAAATAGCCCCAAGAATTTGAAGGATAGACTCAAAAGAGGAGAACTTACAGAGTTCGTTTTTATTTCCTTCCATCCATGAGTTTAGGGATCCCAGATCACTGTGTTTTGAACTGTTGAAATTGGCAATTTTATATAAAAAAAAAGTCTGTTGTTTTTGGGTGCGTCTATTTTAGACCACCCCCTGTGAAACACTTTACAAGAACATGTGCACTCGTGCCATGATTTCAGTTTTATTAGAAAAATAGCAATACCAGAAGAAAGTCTCTTGCCTAAGGCATATTCCATATGCTCCTGCTCAGTGCTTTATTCTTCAGGCCTGCAAGAGACAAATGCACTTATTCCATTAATAAAGCCAGGGACTTAAAGTGCAGCCCTACCCTGGAAAAAAAAAAAGAGAAATGTGATGTTCTGAGTTGGTTTTCCATCCCTAGCTCCTCCATTGAATTTGCTGAGATTCCAGATGAAAAGGTGCTGTTATTTTTCAGCTGTGAGCCCCTGGGCTGTGCCTGTCTTTCACTGCAGTATGGAAATCACAGCCCAGCAGCACAGATCAGCCCCGCTCTGCCTCTGCAAGGTGACTCCAGGATTTCAGAAGGTTCATGTTATTTACTGCAGCCTCTTTTTGCATGTATATAGAGGGCAAATCCTGCTCATTGAAACCCACTCTGTGCTCAGCCAGGGGAGTGCAAACACAATCTCTGCTTTGCTTCCCTGGCTGAAGTTTTAATACAGAGGCAGAAATGCAGTTTTGTTCCTTTAAACCCTCTCTGATGCAGTCATGATTTCATAACCCCCCCAGTTCTCAGCCTTATCACCAGAGGGGAAATCTGCCCTCTCCCCAGTGCTGAGGTGGATTTATTGCCTCTGAACCCCTGTTCCCCTCAGCTCAGCTCCTGATTTCCACCAGGAGCTCTGGACAAACCCCAGAGGATCTGACATGCACTGGGAGATGGATTCATCCTAGAGCCCTCAGCTGTGTGAACAGCAGAGGGGGAAAACTAAAATGAAAAATAAAAAATGAGTCATTGCTCCTCTGAACCCCCCCTTGCAAAAAGGGGCTGGGAGATTGCAGCGAGGAGGGCACTGCTAAAAAGCCCAAATAAACAAATTTCACATCCTCAAATACATTCCAAAGCATGAAAGAGTTGTTAGGGGCTAATGTGCAAAGTTATCACTTTGAGGAGGGAAGAAGGAGTAAAAGCACGTGGTAGGGACAGTGTTTGTTTTCTGCATCACTTGCAGGAAAATCTTTTTTTAAGAATCGCCGATCTAATGGGATTAGGAGGGCAAAGGTTCTTAAAAATGAGGAAAATTGGATTGAGAGAGAGGGTTGGTAGTGAAAGACTAAATTAGATGACAGCTAAAAGCATGCTTCAGTAGCTGATTTGGGCTGGCTGAGAGAGGCATCCTTCAGTGCAGCCCTGGATCTCAGGTACCTCTGGTCAGACACACCTGGGGCAGGTGTCTGAAACTGTCACACCCAGCTGAAGTTCTTACTCCAAAGAATTCCAAGGAAAACACTCCCAGTGTTCACTTGGAGAGATTTTTTTTTCAGATAAGTTCCACTGCTGCTTTTCCATAACAGCAGTTAGACATTTTGTTATTTTCAATATGCTGAAAGGGTGGCCTGAACGTTTCCTAATAAGGTGTGAAATGTCCTTGTAGCCTATGACATAAAATGAAGTCAGGGATGATCCTGTGCCCTGGGACACTGCTGTGGGTGGCTCAGGATGACACCATGGTGGTGTGGGCTCATTGCAAAGCTGGCACACCTTCTGCATATTAACTGATGGCAGCTCTGCTCTTGATCTTTATTCAGTTTATTGCTGCTTTGTGTTGGAAATTCTCCCTGTCAGTGACAGAAACAACAGGTCTCTGGGACTGGGATGAATTTTCAGCTCCATGTGTAAAAAGATAATACCTGGAGCTTGAGTAGTTTGATCCAAACAAGATCAGGGCTCTTCTGGCCATTTAGGATGTGAATTTTTCCCTTTCTCCTCCCTTTAACAAACCCTTCTGGGGTATAAACTCTGTAATAATGCATTGGTGTGACAGCAGAGCAGAGCTCCCAGCTGTCCTCTGGAGTTCCTGCTGACAGTAATGACATGGACCAAGCTCTGAGCTGCTGTGGGCTGCCTTGTCACCTCTGTGTGAGCTGGAAATGTGCCCACACGTGACAGCCAGCACTGCCAGCAGTGCAGGGCATGTTCCAGTGCCACTGTGGGATGTTCCCATGCCAGTTCCAGTGCCCTGTGTTTGTGTCACTGTGTGATGTTCCAGTGCCTGTTCCAGTGCCCCTGTGTGATGTTCCAGTGCCACTCTCTGATGTTCCAGTGCCCCTGTGTGATGCTCCAGTGCCTGTTCCAGTGTCCCTGTGTGATGTTCCAGTGCCACTCTCTGATGTTCCAGTGTCCCTGTGTGATGTTCCAGTGTCACTCTGTGATGTTCCAGTGCCACTCTCTGATGTTCCAGTGTCCCTGTGTGATGTTCCAGTGCCACTCTCTGATGTTCCAGTGTCCCTGTGTGATGCTCCAGTGCCTGTTCCAGTGCCCCTGTGTGATGTTCCCTGGGACAGCAGCTCCTGCTCAGAGCTCCTCAGCATCCCAGGGATGCAGCCCTGCAGATCCACGAGGACAAGGGGCTGGAATTCTCAGGGAGCTCGAGGTGCTGAAGGCCTGACCTGGTTTTCAAGCACAGCAAAGCAGACTCAGAGCTGGCCCTGAATGATGTCTGTGTGGCACTCCTGTCACTGGGAGAAGATTTAGTACCTGATGGCCAGTCCTGCCCCCTTAATGTCAGTGCCATGAGCAGTGTCAGCCCAAAGGACACGAGATTGAGAGCATCAGTGTCTTGCTTGAGGGAAACGTGTGTGGAATTCTGTAGAAAGATCTGTGAGACTCAGTAATTTGTCTCTCCTCCTGGTGTGCTCTGAGTGTGAAAGTGTCTGCTGCTCACAGGAAAAATAAATGTATAATTGCACCATCAGCTGATGAAATCAAAGTGAAATTGCTGGCAGCCTTCTTCCTGCCCTCCCTGTGTTTTCCTAGCATTAACATTCCAGCTTTGTCACCTTTGATCAGGGGAAGATAAATCCTTCCTTTTGTAAGGAGCAGAAACACTTTCCCTGGGTACATAGAATAATGGCCTCTTCTGTATATTATTCATTTTCCTCTCTTTGTGCTTGTCATTTCTCTCCATCCTTGGGTGTTGTATACCCCATAACTCTTGGCCATTTGATCTAGGACCTTTCAGATGAGGAGGTGGATGGCTTAGGAGGCAGGGGGAGCTTTGCTAAGGCATTCAGTGGGTTGAGCAGCCTCATCAGCTCCCTGCTCCCTGCACGGGCTGGTGCTGAGCATCCCTCACAGCCACAGCCTTGGGAGCACAGCCAGAGCAAGAGAGAGTCCAGGGGTTTCTCACCTGGGTCTGCAGCTGCTTGGCAGAGCAGCACAGAAATGGGGCTGGGCTTTGGCCCAGACCTGAGTGTGCAGCAGCCTGGCCAGCCCTGAGCACCTCTGAGGGAATGGCAGCAGGATGTGTATGTATATTTATATATCTATATATACACTGTCTTTCTTCTTGTGCAATATAAACAAACTCTTAAAAGAAGTTCCAGCCCCAGAACCAAGGGCACCGCTGCAGCTCCAGCCCCAAAGTGCAAACAGCAGGGAATGGAGGAGAGCAGCCTGGGAGGGTGGGACTGCAGAGCCTGAGCTGGAATTGGACACTGAACCCGAGATGGAAATGGACCAAAAGTTATCAAAGTGTGAGAACTCATGAGCATTGTCCATCTTGGGTGGAGCCCTGGCTGGGCTCTTGCACTGCCCAAGGTGCCTCCTTTGAAGGCCTTTTAATAAATCCCTGCTTTATTCCTGTCTAGCCTCTATTTCAGGGAGCTTTTCTGTGTCTCAGAGGGAGAGGAGGCAGGCATGGGTTGGGCACACCCAGGCTCCTGCAGAGCCAGCACAGCCCTGGGGGCTGCAGGGAGCTCTCAGGGCTCTGGTGGTACCCCCAGCCCTCAGTCAGTGTCAATCAGCCTGACTGGGTGGCAGAGGCACAGCTGAACCCCGAGCTGTGACCACCAGGGCTCTCCTTAGCTCCTGGGCCAGCAGCCCAGCCCAGGTGAAACTGGAGTGCAAGGCTCCTCCTTTTCTCACTGCTCTAAGGATGTTTGCCCCTTCTTCCTTCCAGCAGCTGATCTCAGCAAAATGCTTTCCCCGAGGGAGGAAGGAAACACCACCCTGGTAGCCATGTGGCTGATGGCAAAGCTGAATTCATAGAGCTGCTGAGGGGGCACTGAGGATGGGATTAGAACCACAAAGGGACTGCATGGGAAGATTACTTCAGAAAGTCACTTGGGGTCTCAGTAATAATCCTAATAACCACTGCAAACAGTAAGTATTTTCCTCAGCACTGCTGTTGCTCTGCCAGCTGGGGGAATGTCACAAATGTGCAGCTTAGAGATTTTTCTGGTAATAATAGAAGCTGGATGTAGTAGGGAAATATAATCTCAAAGCATTTACTTATCTAAAAAGTGTCCCTGGTCCTATAAAATAGATCCAGGAGCTTGTGTTTAGCATTGCAGCTGAATCTGTGCTCTGGATTCACCCTGGTGGGATTTCTGTTTACACAACACCCATCTCTGTCTCTTCTGCCTCTCTCAGCAGCAGGCATGTGTTGGTGTGAGGAAGATTATTCCAGCTGCCTTTGTGACAGCAAAGCAGGCAGCAGGTCTGCAGTGTCTCCCCAAGTGATGGATTCATAAATGAGTGTTCCCCCCCATACTGATCCCTCAGCAAAGGCTGTCCAGGGGTTTTACCTGCATGTGATTATGCCTCAACTTCTTTCATTCCTTGCAGAGTGCCTGAGATGGATCTGTCACTCACCCACGAGTTTGTTTGAGTTTCAAATCAGAAAAGAGCTTTGCTGCTCATTCACCCTTTAAGGAAAGGGAGAACTGCAAACTCAGGCTGTCCCTGTGCCACTGAGGTCAGGCACCCCCGGTGCTTGGCACGAGGAGAGCAGAGCCTTTAAAGCTCTCTGCAAACCCCCTCAGGCACTGCAGGACTTTGGTCTTCTCTGCAATTCCCCTGCATTTCTTGTGAACCCAGATTTTTTGCTGATTCCATGAGTAAAAGGTGAAGGGCAGTGAAAAGAGGGCCAAACATCCTGTCCCAAATGAGATATGATAATTTAATCAGCAAACCTGCTGGTTAGCCTGTGCTTTGTGAGTTCTGGGAAGGAGCCCTCCCTGTGCCACCCTGGGATGGTGTTTGCCAGGAGGGGATCTTCATCCTTCCAACCCAGGAGTGGGGTTTTCTATCCTGAGGTGCCAGGTTCAGGTGTTGCAAAAAGGAAGAAGAAGAAAAAGGGATTCGTGTTCTTGAAACATTTCTCTTCTGCTTTCAGTTTTCTCTCTTCCTCATTTCTTATTAACTGTGAGGATTCATTGCCAGTGGTGCTGGGAGCTGAGGCTAAAAAATCCACAAATATCCAACCCTGCTGTGGTTCTTGTGGAATGGTGGGATTTGGCACCAGCTGCTCCATCCACAGAATGAATTCCTGGGGCTGTGACTGGGCACAGAAGAAGGGGAGCTGTGTGTTGAGCTGGAGCTCTTTGGTGCAGGATTTGGTTTTTGGCCCACCTTGTCTCCTGCCTTGTGGCTGCTCTGATCCTTTGGGTTTGCTCAGAAGAGCAGAAGTGTCCCAGGCAGAGAGGGAAGGAGAGCTGGTGGAGCACTGCAGGTCTGACCTGCTGCAGGTGTGAGTGCTGCCCCCTTGGCGGTGCCTGGCCCCAGACAGCCTGGCCGTGCCCTTGCCTGGTGCCTGTCTGTGCCTGGCAGTTCCTGGCGTGCTGGCTTTGCCATAACGTGCTGCAGTTCCTGGCCTGGCCCTGGCAGTGCTGGTGTGCGCCTCTTGTGCTTCCTGTCCTGGCAGTGCCCGCTGGGCCTTGCCTTCCTTAACAGTGCCTGGCAGTGGACCTGCGTGCCTTGCCGTAGCCTGGCTGTGCCTGGCAGTGCCCCGTCTGGTGCCCCTGGCAGTGCCTGCTGTGCCTGGGCTGTGCCTTGCTGTAGGCCTGGCGGTGCCCTTGTCCGTTCCTGTCCGTGCCTGGCCCGTGCCTGGCCGTGCCTGGCATGCCTGCTGTGCCCGGCTGTGCCCGGCTTTGCCTGGCAGTGCCTGGCCTGTGCCTGGCTTTGCTTTGCAGGTGCCTGGCAGTGCCTGCTTGTGCCTTGGCTTCCTGCAGTGCCCTGGCAGTGCCTGCTGGGCCTGGCAGTGCTTGCATTTCCCGCTGTCCCTGCTTGGGCCCGCTGTCCGCGTGCCTGCAGTGCTGGCTGTGCCTGGCTGTTCCTTGCCAGTGCCCGGCCGTGCCTGGCTGTGCCTGACTGTGTCTTGTGCATTGCCTGGCAGTGCCTGGCTGTGCCTGCTGTTCTTGGCATGCCTGGCAGTGCCTGGCTGTGCCTGGCTGTGCCTGCTGTTGCCTGGCTGTGCCTGGCAGTGCCGCTGTGCCTGGCTGAGGCTGTGCATTGCTGGCAGTGCCCGGCTGTGCCCGGCTGTTGCCCGCTGTGCCTTGCGGTGCCTGCTGCCTGGCAGTGCCTGGCTGTGCCTGCTGTGCCTGAACAGTGCCCCTGGCTTGCCGCAGTGCCCGGCAGTGCCCGGCATGCCCCCGTCATTCGCCCGGCTGTGCCCGCAGTGCCCCTGCATGCCCGGCAGTTGGCCTGCTGGTGCCATGGCAGTGCCTGGCGTGGTGCCCTGGCTGTTGCTGCTGTGCCTGGTGCTGGCCTGGGCCGGCTGGTCCTGGCAGTGCCTTGGCTTGTGCCTGTCTGTGCCCAGCTGGGCCTGCAGTGCCGGGCTTGTGCCTGGCTGTGCCCGGCTGTGCCCGGCTGGGCCTGCATGCCTGGCTGTGCGCCTTGGCGTGTGCCCAGCTGGGCTTGCATTGGCCTCGGCAGGCCCGGCAGTGCCTGCGTGCCTGGCTTGCCTGGCTGTGCCTGGCCTGTGCCCTGCTGTTCCCTGCGTGCCCGGCAGTGCCGGCCGTGTGCCCGGCTGTGCTCGGCTGTGCCCGCTGGCCCGCGTGGCTGCCGGTGCCTGCTGTGCCTGGCTGCTCTGCCTGTTTGTCTGCAGGCAGGAACCGAGTTCAGGGCAGCAGCAGCTCCGTGACAGCTGCTGGGAGCTCAGGGTTTGCAGAGTTTGTCTTTGCTGCAGGCAGGATGTTAGCAGGTTGTAAATTCAGATTGGCTTTCCTGGCAGCTTGGATGACAAATCCAGATTCTCTGAGTTGTGTGCTTCCATCCTGCTTTTATTTATAGGTTTTTTAGGATTTCCCCAGCCCCTCACACCTTTCCTAACCCTTTAATTAGTGCTATTCAAATTCAGGGCTGGAGAAAGCAGTTTTGCCATAGATCTGTTAGGAGGTTCAGTGGCTGACTGTGCCTTGAGTAGGGTTATCCAAACTTCACAGAAACCACCTCTCTTTGCTTTTCCTTTCAAACTTAGTAATGGGATACCTGACTCCTCAGGAGGGCTGATAATGTTACCAAAGAGTTAACCACAGATATCAGCCCAAAACCCAAAAAACTCCGTCCCTGGAACATCCCAAAATACATTGGATTTCTTTTTTGGGGGAAAAAAAATAAAATCTAAAATACAGCTGACAGCATCCACCTCGTGCCTTGCAGCTGAGCTCTTCAAAGCTTCCTAAGGGATATGAAGCACCTATTCCCATTGAAATAGAAGACAGCTGATTTTCCAAGGGTCTCAGGGAATTTCAGTTATGTAAGAAACACTGCAGAAGATCAGCCCTTGAGCTATTTTAGATCCCAGGACTCCTCACTGGCAACGGGAGGATTTGTATCATTTTGATGGACATGAAAGTCACCAGAACATGCAGTTTTGGGCTGAATTTAGTCCATTTTGCCAGACTGAGGAGGTTTCAGAAATACTGAAATGTGCCTCAGCTGCTCTCTATATTCAAGAACCTTAAGCATTCTGCTTTGGAGATTCTTAAAGGGTTTTATTACTGCACTTTCAAAGTGAAATATTTCCATTTGTTTTGTTTTGACGTGTTCTCTTTTCCAAAGTCATTTCAAATAGACCAACCTTGTGGTCTATTGGAAGTGAAAGGAAAATTGTAAGGAGTGAAGAGCAAGAGCTGTGTGCCTAGTTTAGCTGTTTTGACATTTTAAAGGCTGTTTTCTCTTTTTCTACAAAAGTGGTTTCCTGAAGGCCTTTTCTGGATACACAGTGAGAGAGATGCCTGAAGCAGAGAGGATGCTCTGAGCAGCAAGGTCTTTGCTTTTGCTGATGATTCCTGCATGGATGGCCCTTTGCAGTAGCTCCTGAGCTGGGGACCAAATCTGAAATGCTGCTATTAGCAGTAATTTATTATCTAATCCATTTACTCCTAAATCCTGCAGCTGAGACAGGGCTCTCTTTTCCTGCTGACGTGGGCTTGTGAATGAAAATTTCTGTAGGAAAGAGGTGGCCCCAGGGAGCTCTGGTGACCACCATCTGCCTTGTGGAGTGGGGATCAGACAGGGATCCTGTGTGGAGCCCAGCAGGAAGCTGGAGCTGATACCTGATCCCCAAATTCCTGAGCTGAGCCAAGCTGCTCAATCCCATTTACCCTGCCCGTGTGTTCTGCACATGGAAGGAGCATATTTGAAAGGCTGACCCAGCTAACCAGGTCATCTCCTCTTCCACTTCTGGCTTCTCAGCTTTTCACCAGGAGTGTTGTGCAGGCAGATGTTTGTCCTGCTCCTTCAGAGCTGCACTGAGATCTAGCAACTCATTTCATACAGGAGGATGAAAGGAAAAATATTTACCTAATAAAACACATCTTGCTTAATTGCTGTGGTCAGTCTCTTGCCTGGCTTTTATGGGTTCCTGCAGCTGCCTTTAATCTCCTGATTTACTCTGGGAACAAAGGAGGAGAGGAGTGAATCACGGCAGGAAGAAGCTGAAATTTCTCTGGCAGAACTCCTGAAGTTTTGAGCCTTTATTGTAACAGCCCAGGAACGAGCCACCAGGAGAGCAGCCCTGGGCTTCAGGAGTCACCGAAGGAATTTCTTACAGCCTGACCTTTACAGCCACACGAGTCAAGGGCTTCTGAGAGTTAGCAAAGAGCGTGGAGAAGCAGCGAGGCTCGGAGGAGGCTGACCAAAAGGGGTCAGCATTTCTTCAGCTGAAGCTGCAGGCTGGCGATGGATGCCAGGACTCGCTGAGGAGCAGGAGCATCCTCGGGGACAGCCCGGACAGGAGCCCTCTGAGCTGCTGCTGCCCCTGCACTGGAGTTTGGATCCCTGATTGGAGTTTGGATCCCTGATTGGATTTTGGATCCCTGATTGGAGTTTGGATCCCTGATTGGAGTTTGGATCCCTGATTGGAGTTTGGATCCCTGATTGGAGTTTGGATCCCTGATTGGAGTTTGGATCCCTGATTGGAGTTTGGATCCTTGCTTGGACAGCAGGTGTGAGCTGGAGAGACCCAGAGCAGTGCTCTGCCCTGCAGGCAGGTGCTCCACAGCAGGGACACGAGGGAGCAGCGTGGCATTTACAGAGATGGCAATAACTCCCAGAGAGCAAACAGCCTGGCAGGAAACATGAGGCTTAGAGACTGCACAGCTCTCCAGACTCTGAAGCTTGGTGCTTGTAAGAACTGAGTGTTGGTTTAGCTGTTTATTCTCCAGAGCAGCCCTGCTGTGTAAGCTTTGGTTGGAATGCAGAGTGAGCCCAGGTCAGAGGTACCTGGTGCCTGCTGCTGCCAGGGCATGGCCCTGTTCCCCCTCCAGCGTCACTGCTGCCTTCCCAGGCACTGGCACTGCTGCATTCCCAGGCACTGGCACTGCTGCCTTCCCAGGCACTGGCACTGCTGCATTCCCAGGCACTGGCACTGCTGCCCTCCCAGGCACTGGCACTGCTGCATTCCCAGCCACTGGCACTGCTGCCTTCCCAGCCACTGGCACTGCTGCATTCCCAGGCACTGGCACTGCTGCCTTCCCAGGCACTGGCACTGCTGCATTCCCAGCCACTGGCACTGCTGCATTCCCAGCCACTGGCACTGCTGCATTCCCAGCCACTGGCACTGCTGCATTCCCAGCCACTGGCACTGCTGCATTCCCAGCCACTGACACTGCTGCCCTCCCAGCCACTGGCACTGCTGCATTCCCAGCCACTGGCACTGCTGCATTCCCAGCCACTGGCACTGCTGCCCTCCCAGCCACTGGCACTGCTGCATTCCCAGCCACTGGCACTGCTGCATTCCCAGGCACTGGCACTGCTGCCCTCCCAGGCACTGGCACTGCTGCCTCTCTGGTCCTGCACTGAGCCACAGCTCAGCCCTGCTCTGGCTGCTGCCAGCTCAGGGCAGCCAGGGACATGCCCAGCTCCCCGTGCTGCCAGCCCCAGGCTGCCCAGAGCCCATGTCCTTGTCCCCAGCACAGCACCCCCAGGCAGAGCAGCTCCCCTGGACCTGTGCTCTGAGCATCGTTCTCTGCAGTGAGAGGGGAGATGCTCTCCAGTGTGGGCACAGTCAGCAGAATCCTGCATGGGCAGGGCTGCTGGGAGCTCTCAGCACTCTGTGCCCTCTCCAGAGCACTGCTGCAGGTAGCACAGCCCTCCCATGGCACAGCAGTTCTGCAAGATTAACATTTAAATTTAAATAGGGAGCTATAATTTGAGCTCCTTTAATCATAAGTCACATCTCCAGCTCTGGCTGTTGCTGATTCAATTGCCTTTTGGTTGCTGTCTTTAATAGCTGTACAGTATTATATCCAAATACTGCTGACATTTCTTGTAATTTAGGGATAGTGAAATGCAAGAATTAGATTTTCATCTGCAATTGATCAGAATGCATTAATTAGAAGCATCATTTCTAGGTTTGACATCTTAGGAAGGTGAGGTCCTAAATGGAAGTCTTTGTGTATAACTGAAAGCTTCAAGTTGAAAGTGAAATATTTGCTTGGAAATTGCACATTTGCTGTGTGATTGTGTGAGTAAATAAATGCTTTTACTTGGTCTCGACACAAATTAAGTAATGATTCCTAGGTAAGCTGCTGGAGACTCTCTGTAATATCTCTGAGATGCTGCTTGCTCTGCTTGCCAGCAGAATCTTTTAATTCTCCATTTGAGAGATTTAAGGACAGACAGTTATTTTGAGACAAAGCTGAGGCAGAGATTTCCTGTGCTGTCAGTTAATAACCTCAGAAGTTCGAGCAAGCAAATCTCCCCTTGGTCTGGGTGCCATGTGTTCAGAGAGCTTGGAGCCCCTCCGAGGGAGGGAGTCCCTTCCCCAGGGAGGGCTGGAGCTGAGCTCGGCTCTGCTGGGCTGCTCCCAGGGCTGGGCTGGGCTCCAGCTTCCATTCAAGCTTTGCTTTTGTCACGAGATCAAGAGCTGGGCTTAACTTCCAGCACACAGACCAGAACCCTCAAATGAACGGGCTGCTGCCCTTGGCCTTTGTGCATTTTCAGTTCTGTGCATTTTTAATATTGTGCATTTTCAGTTCTGTGCATTTTCAGTTCTGTGCATTTTCAGTTCTGTGCATTTTCAGTTCTGTGCATTTTCAGTTCTGTGCATTTTCAGTTCTGTGCATTTTCTGTTCTGTGCATTTTCAGTTCTGTGCATTTTTAATATTGTGCATTTTCAGTTCTGTGCATTTTCAGTTCTGTGCATTTTCAGTTCTGTGCATTTTCAGTTGTAGATTTAGTGACACTCCCAGGAGGTTGTTTAGAATAACCTCGGAGGGGAAGATTTTGGCTCCACTTTGGGTGAAAGAACAAGCTGACAGGTTTTGGCTGGTGGATGCTTCAGGCTGTGGAGCTGTGCAGAAAAGGCTCTGTGTGAGGAAAACCATCTACTTGTTGTAGCAAAGAACTTCCCAAGTGCACTGGGGAACCCCACACCGAGGAAACCTGGAGTCCCTCAGCTGTTTGTCCTCTCTATTTTTTGTCACCTTTAGTAAACACAGAGCATTTATAAATACTGTGAGGTTAGCTGGGTAAATACAGGAGACTCTCAAGTCATTTGGCCTCCAGGTCCTCGGTCTTGGGGTTTATTGAGGTAGTAAAACTTGCAGATTTTTAATGTACAAAGTTGGCACTATTGATTTAAAAAAATGAATATTTAATCACAAGCATCCAACAGGGTCAACAAATCTTTGGTAAGTAATTAAATAGACTTTTCCTTGCTAGCACTCAAACACCAAGTAAATAAAAATTGGAGTGAAAACATTTGTAGCGTATGTACAGATTGCATTTGGAAATGTGTGGGGCTCAGTTCTGTCTGACTTAATTCTGATTCATCCATCGACCTTGTTATGTAAAACTCAATGCCCTTTTTAGAGGGAGAGTTGCAAATTGTGTTTCTGCATATTTATTTTGGAAGTTCAATCTTCTGGGTGTTCATACCCTCATTCCAGTCCTAAGTGCAATCACAACATTGATTTTTCTCACCAAACATAACCTTCTTTACCCTGGGATGGAATTTTTTTTTTTTTTTTAATGGGCTTTATATAATGGCATATGTGCAAACCACTCAACTTAATGCCCCATCCTGTAGTTAATTAACGAAATGGCATTGCAGCCCTGGTCTGGTCCTGTGGCAGTGTGTGTGACCACTAACCTTGGCCACCCATCCACAGGGTCCATCCTGATTAACAGGAGCCCAGGTATTGACTGTGTCAGACTCCGTGGTGGAAAGAGCAATTTGCAGCTGCTGACAGAGCTGTAATTCTGTTGAAAAGCCAAGCACAGGAGCCTCATTTGGAGTGGTGCTTTGTCATTTCAGGGCCTGTCTCAAGGAGCAGCTGAACAAAGTATAAACAATGAGGTTTGACTTCTCTCCAGTTGCTAGATTGCAGTGTCCTAAAATACAGCCAAAGACCTCCTGAAATACAGATTGCCATAGAAGTACTGATGGATTTACACAGCTTCAAGATTGGCAGGAGTGTTTTATAAATACTGGAACATTTCTTTATTGTTCATTTATTTGAACTGTAATACACTGGAAAGCCTAATGGGACTTAAAGCTTTAATGAACCTTCAGGAATGAATTTGATTCTTCCTTTGCCTCTCTGTTTTTGCTTCTGAGTAATTCAGCTGAAGGCACGGGAGATTCATCAGGCTGCTTTTACAGGAGCAAGACAGCATTCTCTAAAGCTCCATGGTGTTTCATGTTACAAATGAGAGAATTAATCTTTTATGCTTTTATACTGGGAAGAAAAAAAAAAATCAACTTTTCTTTTTCAATACCTTAAATTAATTGTGTTTTGTTGAAAAACTGCAAGAAGACAGGTGCTCTCAGTCATTCCTAAGGACAGCTTTTGAGTGTTTTATTGGCTGAAGATGCAGAAAAAACAGTTTTTTAAAGAAACTTAGGTGCCAAGTCCTCATAAATGTCAAGAAGACACCAGCATCTTGCTAGATGAGGATT
The DNA here is from genome assembly GCF_022539315.1 of Serinus canaria. Classification (NCBI taxonomy): domain Eukaryota; kingdom Metazoa; phylum Chordata; class Aves; order Passeriformes; family Fringillidae; genus Serinus; species Serinus canaria. The sequence continues at coordinate 12,992,719 of NC_066329.1, forward strand.
CCTGCCCAGTACCCAACATTTTGTGTTGCATAAACATTTTAGAAAGCTGTGATTTTAATTCAGCCTCTGTGCTGTGGTGACCTGTGATGTTAGCTGGAGTCAGGCAGCCCTTTCCCTTCCTCCTCTGAGGATGAGGCCACACTGCTCCCGGGGCTGGGAACTCCTCATGGCCCCCTCCTTCCCCCAGACTCATCATCCTTTTGTCCCTCACTCTCTTCAGAAGAGAAGGGCTGCATAACTCTTCATCTTCCCCATTCCTGGTGCTTTGTGGCAGGGCTGAGCATCAGCAGTTCAGCATTCTGCACCCAAACAACACCTTTGCTGAGAGGTCTTTGTACAAATGCTCTTTAATTAGCAAGTGTTCTGTAATTAACCTTCCATGCAGTTGTTGCTGATGTTATTAGCACCACTAGATAAATACACTTAGCTTTTCCACAGGGCACAACAACTGAGAGAGGCAGAAATCTGCATCCTGTGAGAACATCTCTGGGTTACAAAGTCTTGTCTGAACCAACAGCTGCATTCTCTCCAGGCTGGAGATTGCAAACAGAAATTTCCTTGGGAATGTGCAGGAAAGAGGAGATTGTCAGGCAGAGGAGCAGCAACCTGTCCAGTGATACCTAGAGGAATATCATCTGGAATAAAAATGGGTTATTAAAAAGCCTCCAGTGGAGGATTCCTCTGTGCAGTGATGAGGCACAATTTTGTCTTGACACAGACAAACATGCCACAGTCCTCTGTGTTGGGACAAACTTTTATTTGGGGAAAAAATATTGCCTGACTAGAGGAAAGAAGCTTGAGTGCAGGTTTTCCCAGAGTTCAGTTTGACTCCTGACTGCAGCAGGACACATAAAGGCCCTGTCCAAAGAACGGGGTGCTGCCACAGGTCTGCATTCCCAATATCGCTCTCCTGCTTCCTGCTGGATGAGCAGCACATCTGCCCCTTACCCTAAAACTGCTCTGCTGGGATCCCCGTGCCTGAGCTGCCTTCAGAGCCCCCCAAACGAGGCTTGTAACCCTTTCCCCATTGATTCCCACAGGGCCAAGGTGAAGAAGGGTGTGAACATTCTGGCTGCGAGGACGAGCGACCCGCGGCAGTGGGACGTGAAGCAGGAGGTGGGCAACGGGGGGAAGCACTCCACCACCACAGTCCTGTGCCAGAGGATAGCCCCAAGCTCAAGGAACAGGTATGAAACCTCCTCTTCTCGGCACATTAAACTCATTTATGGTCCACCACACCATTCGGGGCTTGAAGGGCTTAAGGCTCATATCAGCACTGCTCACAGCTATTAAAGCTGCAGCCTGCAAATGTGGAGGCACTCAGGGTAGCTGTGGTACCATCTGCTGACCTACAACGGGTAATAAAACTCATCAGTTCAAAGGAAAAAATTAATAGAATAGGCCTGCACTGGGGCTGGGGGTGCTGGAGTGTTGGCAGCAATGTGAATATCCTTAATTGAAAGGGTTTTACTGAACCTTTATGTTTTCTGGCTTGGTGGTTTTGACCTTGTTTCTCTGGATTAGCACAGCCTGTGGGGCTGGTTCATGGAGCAAGCAGCGAGTTCTACCAGTGAGCCACTGGGCAGGGTGATTCAAACCTGCCAGTGGGTGACACAGAACAATCCTCCTTGGCAAACAGTGGATTCTTGCAGACCTGGAGGTCCCTTTGGCCTGCTGGGTGACTGCCTGAGGCAAAGCCCTGTGGGGATCAGCTGGGCTGCCACTGCCTTGCTTCCCTGTTTGCTGGGCTTGCAGGTCTGGTCTGGCTGTCCCACAGCAGGGCAGTCTCCATCAGCAGGGCTGTTCTCCATGGCACACAGTGAAGTGGTGTATTTTCAGTGGAAATCCTTTAGCCTCCCAGGAACCACAGTGAATTCTCACAACGCTGAATTCCCCACTGTCCAGATCCCAGCAGTGCTTGGAGCACAGCCCCAGCTCTGTGATTATTGTCATCACAAACCCAGGCTCACAGAGGAGCACCGTGGAGCCCTTGCTGGGTGCTGGGCTGCTTTGGCTTTGTCCCACACCTCCAGGCACAGACAGCCTGAGCTGATTTTAACTTCTCTCTTCTGTGATATTGGAGATGTGTAAAGTGCAGAAACTCTTCTTGCCCTGAGCAGCTCCTGATGAGCTGATTGCCTGAGTCAGTGCATTTCCTCCTGGTGTCTGATCTCTCCCTGTCTTTATCTCAACCCTGAGCTTTCATTCTGTTTTTTCCTCCCTGTCCAGCTGAGGAGGGGAGAGGTGGAGCAGCTTTAGTGGGCACCTGGCATCCAACCAGGGTCAACCTACCTCAGGACTGGCAAAGGGAAAGGAAAATTGCATCATTTGAGGCTGCCAGGAGTAAAAATTACACCAGTTTGAAAGGGAGGACATAGCTGTAGAGCAGCATGTAGCTCTGAGCAGATTTGCAACTGCAGAACTATAATAGTCAGGTTATCAAACCCCAAATTAAATCTCCTCAATCCAATTTGCATGAAGTCTAATTAACCCATAAAAATATTTTTGGCACAAATTATGCAAATAAAACTCAGTGTTTTAATTAATGCCTCTCTCACTTGTGCATGTAAATAGTCGCTGTCTTCTGAAAGCACGGTGAGCCCTGGTTTGAGTGAAATGTTTGTGTACAGAAGAGCTGGGCAGGGGAAGCTGAGGGGAAGCACACGGTGTGCTGGGCATTCCTGAGTCTCTGAGTGTCACCTGGAGCACAGACACTCCATTAGACACTCCTGATTTAATCTGCTGGAGGACTGAGAGTCCCTCATGGGAGTTTTCTGTGCTGCCACCAGCTCTTCCAGGCTGGTTCAGCAGGGTGGTTCCAGAGGGGATGTGCAGCTCTGGACCCAGGTCAGGCTGGGTGTGAGGAGCAGCTCTGGAGCTCCAGCACCAGCACTGCCTCATCCTCCCTGCAGCTGACTCAGCCAGCTCACAAATCCCTTGGGCAATTGATGCAGCAGAAGGAGCTTCCCACTGGGTTTGCTCAGAAATCTCCCTGCTGCACCAGGGAGAACCACTGCACTCTTCCCCTTCACACCCCTAGAGACAAGTGCCCAGACTCTATAAAAACACTGATTTTTGTTTCCAGCTTTTCCTTTCTTGCACATTTCTCTGTGACAAGTGCCCAGACTCTATAAAAACACTGATTTTTGTTTCCAGCTTTTCCTTTCTTGCACATTTCTCTGTGACAAGTGCCCAGACTCAATAAAAACACTGATTTTTGTTTCCAGCTTTTCCTTTCTTGCACATTTCTCTGTGACAAGTGCCCAGACTCTATAAAAACACTGATTTTTGTTTCCACCTTTTCCTTTCTTGCACATTTCTCTGTCATTAGTGTGTGGATATAATTACACCGTAAGCACTTTGAAAGAAGCAGTTTGAGCCTGAATGCAGCAGCAGCTAATACACCTTTCACAAGATATAAATAATAGAACACAAGAGATATTTTAGATACTTCACAGCAGTAATTGTTTACCATTACCTTCTGAGAATTTAAGTGGGTCATGCTTCTTTACTTTTTTAAGAAATACTTTGTGGGGCTCAAGCCAGGAGCCAGAGTTTACTTTAAAATTATTCAAAAAGGCTTTGCAGCTATGGCAAGAAACTGCAAACAGCTTGAAATCAGCAATGTTTGTGTGCCTCATAATGCAGTTTCTGCTGAGACTCAAGCAGCTATTGATGAGGATAACAACAGTGTTGATTAGTGAAAACAAGGCTTAGGCAACTGCTTGTTGCTTGTTTTCCTTTGTTGCTTCTGCTTCTGGAGGTTTGCTGTGTGTGCTTGGGGTGGACAAAAAAGGGATATTTTTGGTTAGTCCTGGAACCCTTTTTGGTTAGTCCTGGAACCAGTTCCATCTCTCAGTGTGGCCTGGTTTGGTCCCAGGCTAAGGCTGGTGTGATTGGTGAGGTACCACACTCACTGAGAGCAGCCCCAGTGGAAGGGCTCCTGCTTTTGGGAACCTCATTCTGGACTGGCCCACAGGGCAGCAGAGCTGTTCCAAGGCAGAGCAAGGGGTGTTTGTGGGTTTGTTTGTTTTTTTAAATATCAAACTTCAGCATAGCAGACCTCTGGCTGCTGGCTTGCTGTGGGGATGAGGAGCAGGGTGGGAGCAAGGAGGGCTCGGGGAATTTCTTAGGCTGGATTCTGTGCCAAAGCCAAAGCACCAGAGCATCCTGTAGCTGAGTCTGATCTCAGCCTGACTCCTCTTGCTGCTGCAAACCTGGGCTGTCCTGGAAGGAGCTGCCCTCAGGCTGGCATTTGTGCCCCTGGGTGGGGGACCTGGAGTGAGCCAGCACTGCAGATTTCTGTCAGCCAGGCACAGCCACCGAGTGGGGAGAGCAGAGAGATTTAGAAACACTGACAGAATGGAAAACTGCTGTGATGGAGCTCTTTATCCTCTTGGCCTTGAACCTTTGGAGAGGCCCGTGGGCTTACAGCCCTGCAGCCATCTGTCTGATAGGGGGGCAGGCTGGGGAAGAGTGCTTCCAGATGTTGTGCTGATGTTTCAGGCCGTGTCACAGCCACTTGCTCCCTCTCATGTGCCACATGTGCACATTCTGTTGGGCTGGGCTTGTTGTGGCTGGTTTGGAGCCCTGTCTGGGTATCTCTGCATGCCCATGGGAACAGTAATTACGTTCCCAGGCTGTGTTTGGTATCATTAGCACGTGGAGGAAAGCAACAAAGCCACAGCAATTGGTGCAGATCCCTGCTCTGTCTGCTAGAGCATATGCTGCCAAGGGATGTCAGTGAAATCAGTTCCCTCGTGATTGAAAAACAAAAGTAAAGTGTGGATGTACAGCATGAGTCAGGCTTGGGGAAGTGTGAGCCATGTGGAGTGTGTCTGCCTGTAGCAGAGCACAGCCAGGCTGTGCCCGGGATGTGAACAGACAGGAGCAGTCACACAGCATGAGCAGGGAAGATGTTATTAATTAGTTCAGAATCTGGGTCACCCTGCCCTGGCAGTTTTGGGTCAGAGTGGTTTGCAGAGCTCAGCAGAGTGGCACTGGTGCCTGCTGACCTCAAAACCTTGCAGCCCGAGCAGAGAGCACGGATCTCACAAGGATTCAGAGGTTTAGTGCTTGTGGGTCAGGATTTTTTGATGCCAGTTGTTTATCCTTTTGACTGATAACTGAGGCAGAAGCAGAGCTGAGATGGCACATGGCACTGCTGTGGGTGCTTGGGAAATTGGGCATGTCTGCAGGAGGTCACATCTGTGTCTGCAGGGACTGAGCTGTACAAACTGCAGAGATCCTTTGGGAGGAAGGCACCAGCAAGGGATGCCTTACACCATTAAACCCTGAAAGAGAAACAATTTCCATTCATTTACAGGAAATTCACATATGAGCAGGCATTGTATATTGATATGTGAACAGAAGGAGAGCTCAGGAGAAGCTCCATTTTTCACTGGATGTGGGGGAAACACCATGACAAAGGATGAGGTGCTAAATGCCCTCAGCTGAGCAGAATGAATCCTCCATAATTCGAGGGAAAATTGGGAGAAGAGCCTGGAGGTGTTGGCTGGCAGCTGGCTGAACATGGGGCAGTTGTGTGCTCAGGCAGGGCAAGAGGAGAAGCCTCAAATTGCACCGTGGGAGGTTTAGATTGGATAGGAGGAAGAATTCACCACTGGAAGGGTTGTCAGGAACGGGAAGAGGCTGCCCAGGGAAGGTGTCCCTGGAGCATCTGAAAAACAAGTGGATTTGGTGCTTGGGGTTGTGATGGACTTGGCAGTGCTGGGAGGATGGCTGGGCTCAACGACCTTAATTAAAATCTTCCAGCCTCAATAATTCTGGCCCCTTGTTTGAAGCATTGTGCACATTTCAGTGCAGCCTTTTAGGCTGCTGGCAAGTGGCTGGAGCAGCCCTGGGAGCTTCCAGTGTGAGTCATTCTTGTGCTGAGCATCTGTGAGCTTCCAGTGCCACTGGGAACGTGTGTGTGGCTGTCCAGAGGTGCAGCAGGAGCTCCAGCTGAGCCTTCACCTGCTGCTTCAGCCATCCTTCCACTCCTGCTTTCTCATCTGGTCTCCCAGACAGCCTCTCTGCCTGCTGCCCTTGCACTGAAGGGTTCTCTTTGGTAGGATCCAGGTCACAGCAGGGCACAGATGTCTCCAGTGGGCAGGGGAGCTGCCAGGACACATCTGCACACACCCACGGGGAGCAGCCAGCTGTGCCTGGAGCAGGGTCTGCTCCAGGGCACACGAGGCTGGGGTTAGGAGGGGCCTTCCCAAAGGAGCCTTTCACATGGCTCCTCTTCTGTGCTTTGGAGGTCAGCAGTGTTCTGCAAACCCCGAGCCAGGAGGAGAATGGAGGGTGGAGGATGGAGAATGGAGGGTGGAGGATGGAGGATGGAAGATGAAGCTCCAAGAGAAAGGGCATTCTTCACGTATTTCTTGCCCAAATGAAAGCATCAAATCTGTTTGCACTGCAAATTTGTGTCGTTTAGAAAAGCTTTTTACATGCTTACCAAAACCAGGTGCTGGAGGCTCAGTCAATGCCTGCAGTAACCCAGCCTTGCTGAGAGAGCTGCAGGCAGTGCTGCCCTGCTTTGCAGGCAGGTTGGATGTATTGTTTTATTCCATTATAATGGAAATAGAGCAGAGCCCACACAAACAGAATGGATGTGCAGTCATGGAATAATGGGACAGCAGCTCTCCATCCATCCAGGCTGATGGGCAGGTTCAATAATAACTGTAACTCCTGATGCCCAGGGTCAGAGGATTTTCTGACTCTCTGACAAGGTAATCATTTCTCCAGAGCAGCCTACAAACACTCAGTCTGCTTTTCAGCTTTCACTTGGGCTCGGGAAGGTGTTCTGAGGCACTCCTGGAATGTGCAGGAGGAAAGCTGCCAGTCCCACTGGCATCCTCTGCCCCACCCTGCTGCCTCCTGGCCCCTGGCACACAGCAACCCCCATGTCAGTGACCTGTAACTCACAGTGAAATTATCCACCAGAATCCTCTGATGCAGCCCATCCGTGGTGGGACCTTCTGCTCATCCCATCCCTGCACTCTGAATCTGCTCTGGGCAAGGTCAGCCCTTATCTCTGGGTGACACTCTGGATGGCTTAGCAGCTATGGTGATGGAGCCTTCTCGTGATTGGGAGGCAGTGGAAGATAAGAGACAAAAGATGCAGGGTTGGGGAGGAGGAATTTGTGCGTGTGGATTTTTTTCCCCCCCTGCCTTTGAAGCAGAAACATCTGCTGAGAGCCACAAACAGCTGAGTTCAGCAATACCACATCACGCTGCCAAGCAACTCTGCTCTCCTCTGGAACTTTCACAGCGCAGGAAATAAATCAGTCAGGCACTAAAGAATGGAGAAAATTTAGGCAAAAGTGCCAAAAGCCAAACCTTTCAAGAATAAAGTGAATAAGAACTTTGTGAGTGTTCGGTGAAGCGAATTGAAATGTGTTTCTTACAGATGTAAGCCCTCTGTGCCTGAGGAATTTTGTAATAACAAAACTCCTCTGAGCTAAAGACACTTCAAACTGGTGAGGAGAGACCTCTGGAAAGCTGGCTACAATATCACAAAAGACAATTAGATTGTTTAAAATACTTTTTCCATCTCATGTCTCTGTCAGATCAGTCACAGCTGACCAGCTAACAGTGGTGGAGTACCACCATTTATCTGAAACCTTTCCATTCCTCACACAAAATGTAATATATTGGACAGCTGAGCCATTTGTTTCTGCACTGGCTTACTGAGATTTACTCTTCCAATCAAAGTTACTTTGGTTGATGTGTTACTGCCCATTGAAAGCACTGATAAAAATCTCCATTTATTTTGTTATGTAATAACAGGGACTGCTCTATGGAACAGGTGGAAAATTATTACATAAATGCTGAGTCCTTGTTGTAAATCAGACAAGTTAAGCAAGGATGGTTGGAAAGCCAGCAGGTGCTGGCTGGGATGATTTTGGGCTGTGCTGCTGGTGCTGTGGGCTCCTGCTGCTTCAGATCATTCCCATCCCTTCCCACTGCCCTGGTGCCTGCTCCATAAATTCCTTGTGCACTGCCCTGAGGGCTGGCTGAACAGGCACAGTGTGAAGGGCTGATGTGCCAGGTGATGTTGGTGCATCACTCCAGCTGTGTTTGCTTCTCTGAGTCTCTCTCATCTCAGGTGTGTAAACCCTGCTCTCCTCCAGCTGTCTTTGCAGAAGGATGTTGGGAATTTCTTGTTTTTTGTCCAACAGCTCTCCAGGACTTTCCTAAGTGTCCCCTGCACTCCTGGCTGCTGTCCCTCTGCAGCAGGGTCCCACATGTGACACACACTATCTAAACCCCATCCCCTCCCTGGTCAATGCTCTGTCTCTGCAGGTACCTGAATGGATCCTCTGCAGGCTGGCACAGAGAGGGCAGGAGTGTGTGCCCTAACCAGGCACAGGCCCCACTGGGGTGCCTCAGGCTGCAGGGAGCAGCAGCAGCTCTGCCCTGCAAACCCTCCCAGCAGACACAGTTGGTGTGATTCAGGCTGGACAGAGCACAGCCCAGCACAACCCATGGCTCCTGACCTTCTCTGAGGGTGGCTTCCACCCAGCTCCCCCTGCACGTTTCCCACACTAAAGCAGGATAGTGCATGGCCTTTTACAAGCTGAGGAAGTAAAAATCTTTGCCTGTTACAGAAAAAGCAACTCCTGGAGTTTAAGGAGCTGTCTTGTATCAGAGGTCGTTGCACTGGGAGAGGAGTGACTCTGTTGGCTTCCAGGAGTCATCATTTGCAAATCATAATTTATCTCCAGCTCAGGCTGCAGGGAGACCTCTGGTATGTCACGTTCTGGGAATGACAGAAGCTCTTGGGTTTTTGCCCTGTCCCTTCATGGAGAGTATCAGCAAATAGTGACATTTTAAAAGGCAGCCTTTTATTTTCAGGGCTGTGCAGCCCCAGTCCCTGAAGTGTAAATCAGTGCTGGATCTGTCTTGCCTTGTGTCAAGGGCTTGTACAAATCACCTGCTCTGAGCTGAGCTTTGTTCATGAGTTGGTGGCCTGGAGGGGACGTGTAGGGAGTGTTTGGAGAATCCTCTGCATTGCCTGAAAGCTTAACAGAGCCTGGCTGCTCTTTGGAAAGGTGGTAAATGTGTGAATTCCACCAAAAAAAGGTCAAGTCCTGGCTAAATAAGTCCCTGTTTCTTTGAGTAGATGTTATGGGCAGCTGAGGTCTGCAAGCACATCCTTCTGCAGTGCTTTCAAAATAAGGAATGAGAAATGAAAAGGGAGTAGCAGTGTTATTCAAAAGCTGCTAAGCAAGGCAAGTCAGTGGTTCTTGTTGGGAAAAGCTGTGGTGAGTCCCTCTTGCTCTGAGGGCTCAGGATGAGGAGTGCCAAGGACTAGTTTAAATCAGTCCATGCCCTCTGAAACAATGCAGAGGGGTTTGTCCCTGGTCATTCACAAAAAACTCCCACAACTTTGCTGTGACTCCGTTACCAGTGTGCCACTTATCCCATGGAGAAGTGAGTTTATCAAAGAACTGAGATGTTTGTTGGGGAGAGGCTTTTGGATTGACCAGTGCTGAATTCCTGGTGGCTTGCCAGGAAGTTCAGTCCCAGTTAAATTTCCAGGGAAGAAACCTTGTCTTCATTGAAGCACATGGCAAAATTTCCTTTGCAGACTGAATTTCAGCCCAAGTTTAGAACAAATTTTGACTTTTCTCTCCTTTCTCCTCTCTGGTGTACAGCTCAGAAAACCAGGTGATCTCTTGTGTATCCAGGGCTGTGACAACAGCTTCACACTCCCCTGCCACGTGTACACCCTCCTACATGATGGTGATTATCACAAAAAGGAGTTTGAAGTAGCACCCCATTGATTTTTGGTTTGCATGCTGCAGATTAATGGACTGAGCACGCACTCTTTGTAATCACACTGGTAGAAATTCAATAATGACTCTGCCAGAGTACTCAAGTGACCTCAGACACTGAATTCATCCCTGTTTCAGCCATTTTTAATGAGACTGGCATATTTAGCCATGCCATCAGATGGTTTGGAAAGCAAAGTGTCCTGTCCACCAAAGCAATCCTGATGGGCCAACTCTGAATTTCAGTGTTGACCTCTGTTCTCAGCCAGAATTCACAGTGTCTGTGTGGCATGGAATTCATTCACTGGAATGTACTGAGCAAGGGAAGTCTGTGATGTGTGTGATGTGCAGGCTGCACTCCACTAGAAGAAGATTTCAGCCAAATCAGAGCTCAGTGAGTACCACTGACAATCCCCAAAGGAGCAGGATCTCTCTGCTTAGTTTAGCAATTGTTCACTTGGGTTTGGAGGCTTTAATTGCTTGTGATTATCATTTCCTGTGGCATTTTTTGTCGTGTCTGAGAGAGTGCAGGAGCGTGGCCAGGCTCTCCACTTGGAGATGCTATTTGTCAATTTTTATCTTGAGAAATGCCCAGAGATTTAACGAGACTGGTAAGGAATATTTGAAAGCTGAATCTGTTCAATGCTGGGGATGTTTGGCTGGCTGTACGTGTGCAGTTCCACAGTTTGGTTATGCCTGCTGTGATTTCCTCAGCAGCTGTAAAACTCCTGTACATTACAGAAGAACACTGTTCAAATGCAGGGTAAATTCCCAACAGAACTCCTGGAAAAGCTGACCTGGAAATGTCACAGTAAGGGCAGGGGACTTGATCACTCAGAACTGGCCAGAAACTCAGCTTTTGCTGACATTACTCCCAGAACCACCCAAGGAGGGGATTGTTGCCATGTTCTGTTAATTAAAGCTGTGTTAATTATTTTGACAGGCAGCCTCTCCTGTTCTCTCCAGTTTTTCTGGGGCTGGTAGAGTTGCTGAGGTGAGATGAGACACAAAGTCATCAAATGTGGTATAATTGCCACGTCCCTCAGTGATGCAAATCAGTTGGGATTTGTTGAGGTTCACTGTGGATCACACATGAATTCCTTATGGGTTTATTAAACAAAAAACTCCCACAAGATCCCCAGAGCTGTAGAGCAGAGCAGAGCCAGGACATCGAGGGCAAGTGGATGTGTTGAGCATAAATAGGCTCTGACTTCTTAAATGTTGGGAAGTATGAGCTCCCCAGCACCATCTGCTCCCAGGGCATTCCTCATTTCCCTGCCTTTGCTCTGACCTCAGCAACTGATTGTGAAGAGTTGTGTCTGTAATTGGCAGCAGGAGTTAAGACCCAGCTGTGAGGACAGAAAGAAGTAACCAGGTTTGTAATTTGGAGCCTGACTCAGCCTTCAGTGAAGTGTAGGGAGGAATGTCCATCAGCTTTAACATCTCTGTGTTTGTGGGAACATCTCTCTTCAGTTTGGGTCACACACTGACCCTGGAGCAAGGGCACACCATGGATGTGCAGGAGCAGGAGAATCCCTCCAGGCCCCGGAGCTCGGCCATCACCCACACATCAGATGTTGGGATGCTTTAACCACCACAGCACAGCAAATCATTTCCATTCTCAGTTATTTGCCACCTTTTCTGTGTGTTCCCAGTCCTCAGTCCCCTGTGTACACTGAGACCCAGAGCAGAGCTTGTTTCAGTGACACTCTCAGGCCATCCCCAGCCCGTGTGGAGGGAGCAGCTGGCTGAAGTATTTATCAGGCTCCATTGGAGCTGTCCCTGCCTTCTGGAAAATTATTCACAAATCCACAAGCATGACTTCATTTTGCCAGGAAGCAAGACCATTAATCCTGCCTACTTTGAAGCCACATCTTTTGTGGACTGTGGTGGGTAACTTATCTGTTCAGATTACTGAGATTGTTGGAGACTTCATCCCTTTGTAATGGTAATGACTGCTGAGTAGCTCAGCCCTGCATGAGAATTTTTTTCTTACATTTAAGACTATTTTTCTTTTCCATCTTACATGTTTCTCATATTTTCCTATATTTGACTGTGCTTAGTTCTAAATCCTTGCATTTCTTATTTTATTATGTATTTAGTATTTTTTTATATAATAAATCCTCTCAGAGGGGGATTTGGTTTCTAAGGAGTTAATTGCTGTGTGCTCTTTTACTCATGAGCCAATTGAATCAGATAATTTGCTGTTTCCTGAGTAATGTCAGAGAGTGTACAGAAAGATCTTTTGTTCCACTGAAGATGTTAAAGAGGGTTTGAGGATTCCTTTCTCTGCAAATCCTTTACATGAAAGATTTACAGTATGTACGCTCCAAGATTTGGAAATGCTGCTATTTAAGCATCCACACATGTAATTAGTCACTAATTGTTAACAGCTCCTGCTCTCTTTAGCTTTTTTATTCTACCTATTCCAGATATCACAGAGATCACATTCAGGACAGTGTGTAAACCTTTCAGTTTTACAGCTGCTGCTGGTTCTTCACCTTAAACGGGGCGAGATGGAATTTTCCAAGGCATTGGAGTGCTGAGGTTCTTGCTCCTGGCATTCAAGAGCTTTCAGCTGATCGTAGCCCCCAGCTCCTTTTTGTGGGACCCCAGCCTGGTCTGAGCTGCCCTGGGGACACCTCCCTCTCCCCAGCAGCAGGACTCCCTCCTTCCATGTGCACAGAGCACAGTGGTGGCCCTTGGATGCCCCTTTTGTACCCACCTTCTCACTGGGTCAGTGCTGCTGGTTTTCTTACCAGAGACTGGCAGCCAAAATCCTGGTGGAGACACCCTGGGGAGAGAGGATGAGCATGGCTGAGGGTGAGGGATGAAGGGCAAGGAATGGCAGCTCTGGAGCACTGGTTTTGGGGTGGTGATGGGATCAGGGTCAGGGAGCAGCTCTGGAGCACTGGTTATGGGGTGGTGATGGGATCAGGACAGGGAGCAGAGCCTGTGTCCCTTGTCCCACAGCCAGGATCTGAAGAAGAACAAGAAGCAGGGGTTAATCAGCTGGGCCACCAGGTGGTCAGGCTTGGAGGGAGGGCTGTGAGGGGCAGGGCTCTGAGGAGGATGGAAGTGAAGAGACCAAACCTCTCCTGAGCCTTTCAAAGTTTTCTGTCTCTCATTGTAATCAAGTGTAGATGATTCGGACATTTCAATTTCCTTCTTCCATGTCTTTGTATTGCTCTTTTTAAAATCTTAATGCTTCTGACTCCAATAGCCAAAACATCTCAATTATTGTCAGACTCCAAGGAGCTCAATGATAATAATCCTCTACAGGGAAAAAGATAGTTTAAGTGAAAGGAAGAGATTATTAGATGCAGGAAAGATATGTCAACAGTCATTCTCTCTTTGCTAAGTACTTGTAACTTATATTTTAAAAGAAAGTATTGAAATTACTGCTCTTCAAAGAGAATACAAAAGGATAATGGTTGTTCTTTTGCTAAGGAGAGTCACATTTCTCCTGGGGCTAATGCTGTAAGGTTCTTTCTTTGTACTGAAAACAGCAGAGTGCTAAACAAAGACTAAAGATTGAAGTGATTAAAGGGAGATCTATGCAGTTATAATTTTATAGTTTGCAGTATGCCATTCCTGGTGCTGGCTTCCCTCTGTGTATTCCTACTCCCCAGGCTATAGAAACAGTTTCATATTGCCCTCAGCCAGTGACAGCATTCTGACATTTGTCCAAGGTGTGCAGGTGCCCAACCCCCAGGTTGTTTCTGCTGATACCTGCAAACTCTAGATTTGCAAGTCTGGAACTTGCAGGCTTTCCCAGAGTTTCCTAAAGGTGTATGGAGTTAACCTTCAAAGTCTTTGTAGGACTGGTGTCCCTCTAGTCTCTTCTCTGAGCCAGTTTCCACATTCATCTGTCATTTTGCTCTCAGACTTAGTGATGTGGGTAGAAATCACCTCCCTAACTTCTCCCTCTCCTAAGATATATACTGGAGATAATGGCCCTTATTCACTGCTTGACATGCCAGGTTAAAAATACCAGCAGCACTCAGTCCCCCCTCCAGTTCCAGTCAATTTCTGGGAAGGACACTGATCTGATTAATTACCCATCTGCAGCAGAAATGGCCTGGAAGTTTCTCAGCTGACCTCTGATCATGGAATTGCTGCTGCCTGGGAAGTCCCCATCACAAGCAGAGCTCTGGCCTGGGCCAGCTCAGATCTGTTGGGTCAGAAGGGGAGCTGGTTGATCTCCTGAATGCAGAACATTGGCTTTGACCCCCTGCACTCTGGCCTGGCTGCTGCTTCTGTCCAGCCCCGGCTTAATGCCCTGTTGTCAGTGCAGCCTTGTCTGATGCAGCCCAGCCTTGCATTTCTGGACCCTGATGAGACCCCAGATGTGCCCTGTTGTCAGTGCAGCCTTGTCTGATGCAGCCCAGCCTTGCATTGCTGGATCCTGATGAGACCCCAAATGTGCCCTGTTGTCAGTGCAGCCTTGTCTGATGCAGCCCAGCCTTGCATTGCTGGCCCCTGATGAGACCCCAAATGTGCCCTGTTGTCAGTGCAGCCTTGTCTGATGCAGCCCAGCCTTGCATTTCTGGACCCTGATGGGACCCCAGATGTGCCCTGTTGTCAGTGCAGCCTTGTCAGATGCAGCCCAGCCTTGCATTTCTGGATCCTGATGAGACCCCAAATGTGCCCTGTTGTCAGTGCAGCCTTGTCTGATGCAGCCCAGCCTTGCATTTCTGGACCCTGATGGGACCCCAAATGTGCCCTGTTGTCAGTGCAGCCTTGTCTGATGCAGCCCAGCCTTGCATTGCTGCTGGACCCTGATGGGACCCCAAATGTCAGAGCTCTGCTGTGGGGTGCTTGCAGGCTCTGCACTCCAGTGCCAAGGCTGTGGCAAGCAGGGGAAGGCTGTGCTGCTAATTCTCAGTGTTTTCAGTCTTTCAGTTCTCTCCTCCCCACCTTCAGCTCGCTGCCTAAGTGTCCTTTGGAGGGAGAAAGCCTCAGTGCTGCAGGGCTGGCTGATTTGCCTGCACAAACTGCATTGCCCAAGTGCTCACTTGTCCTTTGAACACCACAAGACAGACAGGTGGAGCCTGGGGTATTCCTTGGTACAAAGCAAACATTTAGAAAGCACAGAGTTTCGGGTCCTTGCTGGTAATGGAAAGTGCTATTTTCAAAAGTGCCATTTGACATTTGGAAGATTAACTGGTATTGACTTCCTGTGTGAGTTGGGCTCCTGAGTATCTGAGTCACTTTTGGAAACCTGAGCTGGCCATCTGTTTCACTTAGGCTTTGCAGTGCCAAGTGAAGCAATGCATAAATACTTGGATGACTGGAGTCTGTAGTACCTAAATTTAAAAAAGCAGTTATTTCAACAGCCCAACACCTATTGGAATTTTCAGAACTTCTGGGGCCTCGAATTCCCAGTGCCTGGGAGAAAGCAGAGGCATTTGAAAGCAATCAGAGCCTGAAAGGAACTTGTGTTCTTGAAAACCCCAGAGCCACCCCAGCACTCTGGAATGTGGCAGCAAGGTGCTTCTGGAAATTTCACCTGCATCCCAAAGAGAGCCTTGCAACAGACTTAAACGTGCAAGCAAAGTAAATTTCTTAAAATAGAGCCAAAAAGTGAGGTGTAAAATGGTAACATGCATAATGGGGACCTCCTGGTGCAAATGTGTGTTCAGATGGAGAAGGAGGAAGGGAGGAAATGCAGGGAGCTGCTCTGCATGGGGCTGCAGGGAAAGGCAGGCTTGTGCTGAGCACTGGCTGCTAGTTTTTGGTTAAAGATAGCACTGCATATTTTAAAATTCCATTATAAGTAACTGCGTGTTGATTGTTCTAAAGGAATTTAGAATAAAGGCTGGTGGTTGGGTTTATTCCTGCAGCTGGATCAGGAGTGTGGAACAGCCTCAGGATTTCTTAGCTTTGACATTAATTAAAGTCATTGGACTTTCTGGGTGAGGTGGATCTGGACTGGTTAACATGAGAGTAGATGCAAATCATTTTTAAGCTATTTGGTTCCTGCTGTATAACTCACTGATTCTCTTTATTCCAAAGCCAGAGCTCTCAAAGCCTCCCTCACACAGCAGGCAGAGCTCTGCAAACTCCTCAGAACTCCATTTAAACACGGCCATTGTTTGTGTCCTCATTTCTCCCATGAACTCCTGCATGACCTTGGGCAAGTCACTTCATTTCCCAGCTCTGAGAACACAAAATAGGTTAATAGTTCTGTGCTGGGCACGGAAATCCTGGCTGAGAGCAGCAGGAGAAATGTATTGCAGTTGTTGTTGATGTTATGGATCTGTTTAGGCAACGTGGGCTTGTGCATCATGTGAGCAGCCCCTCTGAGGGCAGCAGGGCTGTTTGCACACTGAAAGTGGTTTGCTGGACAATGGCCAGAAAACAGGGATGAGCCCATGAGCAGCAGATCCTCCCCAGGGCACTCAGCAGCAGGAATGATGGTTCAGAGCCCCTTAGGAGGGTGCTGAGATGTATAAATAATTGTCATCAGGATTTAGGCATTCAGGAGGCACAGTCTACTTTGCATGTAAACAAAATATAGGTCTTGAGGGAGTCTGTGTCTCAGCTAAATCTGCTCGTGGATAAATCCTCTTTCTTAGGCTTTATATTTTGTAATCATTGTAATTTAAATTCAGCCACAGTCGGCAGGATTTGCACATTTTACCACCATTAAGGAAGTCAATAGGAGCTGTGCATCCCACTCCCTGTAGCTGCCCTTCAATAATTAACTCCTTCCCCTCTCCTAAATCTGAAATTAGGGACAGCAGCAGCACTTGAGACAGCCTTTGAGAGTGTTCAGCCCAAGAATCTGCACGTGAAGGACGATAAATTCAGCTGCTGTGTTTGTCTCTCCTGCTGCTGCCTCTCCTGGCTGCTGCCCTGGGCTTGCTGGGTCAGCCCCAGCCATCAGCAGAAGGCTGGTGGTGATTCCATGGTCCCCTGATGATTCCATGGTCCCCTGGTGATTCCATGGTCCCCTGGTGATTCCATGGTCCCTGGTGAATTCATGGTCCCCTGGTGATTCCATGGTCCCCTGGTGATTCCATGGTCCCTGGTGATTCCATGGTCCCCTGGTGATTCCATGGTCCCCTGGTGATTCCATGGTCCCCTGGTGATTCCATGGTCCCCTGGTGATTCCATGGTCCCTGGTGATTCCATGGTTCCCTGGTGATTCCATGGTCCCCTGGTGATTCCATGGTCCCCTGATGATTCCATGGTCCCTGGTGATTCATGGTCCCTGGTGATTCCATGGTCCCTGGTGATTCCATGGTCCCCTGGTGATTCCATGGTCCCCTGGTGATTCCATGGTCCCCTGGTGATTCCATGGTCCCCTGGTGAATTCATGGTCCCTGGTGATTCCATGGTCCCTGGTGATTCCATGGTCCCCTGGTGATTCCATGGTCCCCTGGTGATTCCATGGTCCCTGGTGATTCCGTGGTCCCCTGGTGATTCCATGGTCCCCTGGTGATTCCATGGTCCCTGGTGAATCCATGGTCCCTGGTGATTCCATGCCAGGGGATCAGACTGCCAGCAGCCCCTTGGTTTCCTTCTGGTGCTTGTTTGGCACCCTTCCTGTCACTGACATGTTCTATGAAAAATCCTTTCTTTAGGATTTTTCCCTCCTGAGTTGCTGAGAGGCTTCAGGAACAAACTGCAAACAATTCTTCTCTGCTGCTGTGGGATGCAGCGGGTGGGGCTGGGATTGGTCTCTGTGGTTGTTTCTCATCAATGGCCAATCACAGATCACCTGTCCAGACTGTCTCAGTCACAGACAAACCTTTGTTTTTCATTCCTTTTCTATTCTTAGCCAGCCTTCTGATGAAATCCTTTCTTCTGTTCTTTTAGTATAGTTTTAACATAATATATATCATAAAACAATAAACCAAACCCTCTAAACATAAAAGTCAACTTTCTCCTCTCTTCCCTCACCCTAAAACCCCTGCAACCAATGTCACAAATAGTGAACCCCAAAAGCAGAACTGACCCCCTTCCCATCACACACATGCCATGGCATGAACCAGCTCCCTGTGCCCTGGCAGCTGAACAAACTCCTCAGCAGCTCTCTGCTGAAACAAACTGCTGCTGGGACAGCAACCCCCTTCCCCAGAGCAACTCTCTGTGCTGCTGGCATCCCTCTGCTCCTTCCTTCACACCTTTGCACCTCCTGGGCAGAGAGTTGTGTTCTGGAGCTCTCAGGGGTGGCAGATGCTCCACGGAGCAGGGCTGAGAGCAGAGCACCCAGGCTCACCCACCAGCCATGGCTGAAGGTTTTCCTGGCAGTCAGTCATGGAGAATTGGAAGCTGCAGGAGAAGGGGGTGTTGAACATCACCTCCATCATGCCTGCTAAGTGTTGGAATTGAAGGAAAGGGAGCCTCAATATCTGTGCCACATCTGGAGCATTTTATTCACTCACAGAGGCACTTGGGGTTGGCTTTTTTTCCCCCTGGAGGCAACAGTAAAATTTGACAGGTGATTTTGTAGATGAAGACAGTAAACAGCTGTTGAAAATGGTAATGTCTGAGTGGTTTTGTTGTTTCTATGAAAACTTAGTTACACTCATTTTAGATTAATTTTTCATTGTCTTCTGTAAATGAGAATTGCTTACATGGCTGCTTCAAATGGGGCTTTGATTGCTTCCCATCTACTGCCAAAACCCTAAAAGACTAAAAAAGAAATCAAATGCATAAAACCACTTATGAGCAAAGATACAATAAATTCGTGTTACAGTGCATTTTAATTTGATAAAATAAAGTTTTGCTGTGCAGCAGTTGGTACTCATGTGTGAGAGAGGGGTATACATTAGCCATTTAAATTCAGCACTGTGTTAAACAGCCATAAAAGCAATTCTGGCTGCTAGTGGGAGCTTTTGCTGTGGTATTATGGAATCTCCCAAAAGTCTGAGAAGCAATGTGGGAAAAATAAAATGAAATGTACCCGTGGAAAAGGAAGTGCAAGTGCAGTGTGGCAGCAGAGACACCAGAGAGGGATGGAGAAGGTGGAGCTCCAGTTCAGCCCCAGCTTTCTGTGCTCCCTTTTTGGGGACTGCCCTTGGCATCCAGGCACAGCCCTGGGGCTGGCTCCAGGTGTTGGGGTCAGGAACAGCTCAGTGTTCAGATGATCCCTGAGCTAACAGCCATCCTCTCAGCCTTGTTTGCTGTGTGAGTGTGCTGACAGAGCCTCCTGTTATGGAACCATCTCAGAGTACAGCACCACTCAGGACTCTGTTGTGCCAGTGCTGAAAAGGAGGAAGGGAAATAGCTGGACAAAGTCTGAGCCATGGCTCCTGCCTGCTTTGCAGTGGGTTGGGTTTCAAGTGCTGACTCCCTGCAGGGGCTGATTTCACCCAGGATGGACTTAGGGCCTGGGGAGGTGGTCAGGACCTGTTTTTTGTGAGTTCCCAGAAAGATCAGGTGTGAGTGGAAGTCATCTGCTCTTCTGTCAGACCACACACTTAACAACACTCCAGTCCTGTGCTGACCTTTTGCAGAAGTTTCTTTTGGCATAAATGTCAGGAAATGCTGCTGGAAATGAAAATATTGATAAATATAGTGCAGGATCTAAGCTGTAACTCCAGCTCTTTGGGCAGCCTTCACTTGTTTTTGAAGCATTGTGCATCACCCACTCCTCATATCAACACCTCTGAAAATGTTTCTAACACACAGCCCTTGCCTTCCAAGGCTTCCCACCACGAAGAGCATTGTTCAGAGAGGGAAATCACTGCCTCTTTGGCAAATTGATACTTCAGAGTTCACAGCAGAGCCATTTTTTACAGCTTTTTCACCCGAGGAAGTTCAGCTCAGATGTGCCAATACATTTTTAGGGAGCTCCTGTTCTTCTTGCATCGAGCCCGTTCTCCTGACAGCCTTAACAGGAGGCCAGGGAGGAGAAATGCCTGGAGTGGGATCATGCAGCCCCCTCCACGGCCCCACAAAGGGCTCTGACACAGGCTCTGGAACCTTCCAGAAGCCAGCAGCTCCTGGGGCTGCCTGCCTCTTCCCAGTTTGCAGAGCTTGGGAGGGGAGAGAGCAGGGGGCAGGTTGGTCAGTGCACTGAGGATGGGGTGTGGATCCCCTGTGGCAGTGTCCCTGCAGGGAATGGGCTGGGTGGCAGTGTCCCAGGAGCTTGGCTGGCAGAGGGTAACGTGCATCTGATGGAGGATTTGAGAACTGGAGTGGGGAAGGGGAGCAGACACGACCTCAGCTGGGCAGATTCAGCCTGTCCAGCCTGGCTGCCTGTGTCTGTGTCACTTCCCCCGTGCACCCACTGAGCACTCATTCACAAGGTCCATGTCCTCAGCCCTTGGCTTGTCACAAAAGGGTTTGTGCTTGCCAGGAAAATGACATCAGTGCTTCCAGAAGCTCTTCTTTGTGTCTGCTGGCACAGGTAGAACAGGGGAGTACTCTCTGGTAATTTAATACAGCCAGTTTAGACATTCTCTGGTTTTTCTCTTCCCTTTCTCTGGTCTCTTCACCAAGACATTTAGTGTCTTGTTGGTGATCTCTGAAACTCATCATCAACAAGAGGAATTGAATAAAAATCTACTGATGTCAGGAAATCACGTCAATTTACTCAAGTGTCATCCACTGAGGATGAAGAGACAATCTCTGATAGCCTAAAGCGTTTCTTACTTGCCTTAGGCATAATTTTGTCTCTATGTTTGAATTCGTGGAGCTCAGTAATCCTGTAAATCCCTTTTTCTATATTCAAAAAGCTCCATCTGCTTTGGGAAACCCTTTAAATTAGTCCTAAAGGCCAAGTCTCTTTATAGAAATAACTGGATAGCACAGATATCCTATCTGCAAAAAACCCAGCCAACTTCCTAGTGAAAAGTAATTCTTGGAAGAGTTGGCAGTGCTGCTAAAAATCATTAAGGAAATATTTGTCCATTTTCAAAAAGCTTTTTGATTGAATGTCGTGCAGATGTGAGCATGTTTGGGATGTGCACACCCTGGTTTCTGTGTTTGAAGGGAGGATGGATTCCCTGGTTTCAGTGTTTGAAGGAAGGAAGGATTGTTCCTGCACACCCTGGTTTCAGTGTTTGAAGGAAGGAAGGATTGTTCCTGCACACCCTGGTTTCTGTGTTTGAAGGAAGGAAGGATGGATTGTTCCTGCACACCCTGGTTTCAGTGTTTGAAGGAAGGAAGGAAGGATTGTTCCTGCACACCCTGGTTTCAGTGTTTGAAGGAAGGAAGGAAGGATTGTTCCTGCACACCCTGGTTTCAGTGTTTGAAGGAAGGAAGGAAGGATTGTTCCTGCACACCCTGGTTTCAGTGTTTGAAGGATGGATGGATTGTTCCTGCACACCCTGGTTTCTGTGTTTGAAGGAAGGAAGGAAGGATTGTTCCTGCACACCCTGGTTTCAGTGTTTGAAGGAAGGAAGGATTGTTCCTGCACACCCTGGTTTCTGTGTTTGAAGGAAGGAAGGAAGGATTGTTCCTGCACACCCTGGTTTCAGTGTTTGAAGGAAGGAAGGAAGGATTGTTCCTGCACACCCTGGTTTCAGTGTTTGAAGGATGGATGGAGTTTTTCTGCACACTGAGGGGAACAACAGGGTGTCCCTGGTTCACTCCTTTTCTGATGGCTCTGACAGGCTGCTACCCCAGGAAAACCAAACCAGAGGGAGGATCTGAGCTGGGAGGAGGCTGCAAGGGGCAAACCCCTCTGTATTGGTGCTGTTCATTTCCAAGACCACCCCATCTGGTTGGCTGGCATCCCCCTTCCCCTGTTTAACCTTTTTTCCATATTGCAAGGCTGCTGTGTCAGACAGGAGCCCAGGAGAGCATTCTTGGGTTTGCTCTGCCTCCAGCTGTGTTTGCCACTGGCAGCTCAGACGGGAGCAGGGCCCAGCCTGGGCTGGCAGACACCGAGTGCTTGTCTTTAGGAATTGTCTCCCATGTGACATTCACACAGCTGTGAGCTCCCTGCTGCTGCTGCTCTCCTGCAGGAACAATTAACAACTGTAAGAAAATGGCTCACATGCAGGCAAAGGTGGAAATGGAACTGAAAGGTCCAGAGGAGCTTCTGGTTTTGGTTTTGTATTTCCCCAGAGCCTTGGAAAGCTGGGCTTGCATCAGTGCAGTCCTACCTGTGATCAAACAGTGCTCAAAGTCAGCAGAGAGCAGGAGTGGTGACTAATACTGTTGAAGATTTCAATAACAAAGGGAAAGCTTGTGTTCTTTAGAATATATTTTCCTTTTTTTTTTCTGGCCAGTGTCCCCTAAATGTCATTTGTGTAATTACATAGAAACCTGTTTTGACTCATCTAGTGCAAAAAGGCGTAGAAAGAAGGGCATAAAAAGGCAGCAATGATTGCTTGGAAAAAATCACAGCAGAGTTAGAAATCTTTGCTCTGGGCACTGAGGCAAATGTGTAATTCTGTGCTGCATGGAGGGATTCTGTGCCAGGCTCCTGTTTATTGCTTTCTGCAATAGAAACCTTGCTTGTTTACAGAGTATTCTGCTCTCATGGAGCCTGTGGTTCCCCTGGCACTCCTGCCTCTCTTCCTGGGGGTCAGGAGGAGATGAAATTGTTTTCCCAGCAATGGAAAGTCACCTCTGGAAAGCACATCTCTCCACAGCCCCATCCAAGGGCTGTGTTGTGTTGTCTTGCTTTGCCTGATTTAGCACATTTGAAGCTGAGGTTTCCCAACAAATTAGACCTGGCAATTTTCTAATTGAGGTGCTGCAGGGGAAAGGCAGATGTGGACAGAAGCACAGATGTCAGAGGCATCACTTCAGAGCTGCTCTTCCTCTGCAAGTGTTGTGGCAGTGAGGAGGCACTTGCTTTCCTCCCAGGCCATTCCCCATCAGGATCTCATGTCTCCTTCCTCTGTCTTGTTGAGGTGCTGGGGGCTCTTTGCTCTCTGTGTGGCTGGCAGCAGACAGGAGTGTCTGCACCCTGCCTGGGGACAGAGCCATGGCACTCCCAGCTCTGAGCAGGAGCCTTCAGCTGCGAGCACAGACACTCACACATCCAGAGAAACCTCCAGAAGCAGCTGCAGCCTCCTGCTAAGTTTGATGAACAGTTTGCTTACAGACAGGTTTTCTGCTGGAGCTGACACCTTCTGTATTCTCCTGCCTTTGCATTCTGTTAAACAGCAGGGTTGGATGCAAATGCCAAGGAACAAAGGTCCAGGGCTCCTCCTCATGAGCAGAGTCCAGACCTGGACCCCCCTCCTGCCCTCATTCACAAGTGACTTCTTTGTCAACCCACCCTAACACCAGACAGCTTTTGCCCCACCGTTTCCTTTTCTCTGAAAAACAAAGTATTTTTCATTGTGAAAATTACAACTTGCTTGTGGAAAGCAGAACTTGAAAAAAAAGGAAAGCTTTTTTGGAGTAGAAAGTCTGATTGTGATACAACATGAGTGATGGAGTGGGGGAGAAGTCAGAGAATCCTGGAATGGTTTGGGTTGGAAGTGACCTTAAAGATCATCCAGTTCCAGCCCCTCACCTTGGGCAGGGACACCTTCCATCAGACCAGTTCCTCCAGGTCCCATCCAGCCTGGCCTTGAATGATAAATCATAAAATGATAAATCTATAAAATGACCCAATTTTTATAGTACCCTCAGTGCAGCTGACATAAGGAGAAAGAACATATAAATATCCAGAAGTGAGAGGGTGAAGTTGCTGGTGAGGTGCTGAATTGGGCAGAAGTCCAAAGACAGATAGTTGGTGTGATCTCAGATCCATCAGCTGTGACAGTGTCCATTTAAAAGAATCCTTAAAAATGTTAATTGCACATCACAGGCACTTCAGCAATGACATTTCTGCCACGGAATGTCATGGGGACATTTTCCCTTTTATTATCCTTGAACAGGAGGAGTGAGCCACCAGCAGATAACTGCATCATGAAATGTAATGGATCCACCTCCAGTATTTATGCTGGTTCCACTTTCAATAAGCTTCTTTTTAAATTTACAATGAGCAGGAGCTTCGGATGGCATTAGGAAGGCAGCGTTGTTAAGCTTTGCTTTATGAACTGTAAAATAAAGGTTTGTCCATCAGACTTCCAGAAGTGCAGCTCCTGAAAGCCCCAGGGTCTGTGGGTTTTGTAAATTTGAATGAGAGCTGCTTTATAGCTGCAGCCTGAAGTTGGGCACATTTTTGTCTGATTTCCCCAGGACATTCACTAGCACCAGCTCATTCTCCTTTGTTTTAAACATTCATAAGAAGGAAAAAAGACAGGGAAAGCAGGCAGGGAATTGTAGAATCATGGAATGGGCTGGGTTGGAAGGGAGCTTAAAGCCCATCTAGTTCTGCTGACCTGGCTCCTCTCAGTTTTCAGTGGTGCCATTCCCATTTCCAGGGAGTTCCATGAGCTCAGGATTTATCCCACTGCTGCTGCTCAGGGCTTCCCTCGGGCTGGTTTGGGTTTCTGCTTCACTCTGCCTGTGACTTTAGCATGGGACAGACCATGTGAGCAGCACACAAGAGGAAGGAGAATTTACAGCAAAAGAGTAGGATTGAAAGAGTGACACAAACATTCTGCAAATACAAATAAGAGTAGGATTGAAAGAGTGACACAAACATTCTGCAAATACAAATAAGAGTAGGATTGAAAGAGTGACACAAACATTCTGCAAATACAAATAAGAGCAGGATTGAAAGAGTGACACAAACATTCTGCAAATACAAATAAGAGTAGGATTGAAAGAGTGACACAAACATTCTGCAAATACAAATAAGAGCAGGATTGAAAGAGTGACACAAACATTCTGCAAATACAAATAAGAGTAGGATTGAAAGAGTGACACAAACATTCTGCAAATACAAAAAAGGGGAATAACATGATCTGAGACAGGAGATACAGCCTGAGGCTGGGGGAGAGGAACACACTCTTGCTGCAGAGGGCTCCTTAGTGAAACTTGCAAAAATATATTGACTTTCTAGAAAGAAAACTTCGTCTTCACCTTCCCCAGACTGGTATTCTGCAGCTCTGGGTTGAACACAGTGTTATTCAATTCCCTGCAGCTCCCAGTCCAAGGGACTGCACACAACCTGGGCTTGCTCTGGGATGAAATTGCAGCTGTTGGGTTTATTTCTCAGGGGACACAGCTCATTTCAAGGTCTTTTTCTCTCTATTCAGGCAGCTTCACCAACACCCAGAGAAGCTGTGCAGCTGAGCTGGAGCTCTCTTCAGTCTGCTGCCATCAAGCAGTTGGGATCATTGCCTCTGCTCTGAAACAGCCCTTGGCAGAGGGAGCTTGGAAAGCTGCAGTCGTGTCCAGAGGGAGCACAGGGTCAGCCTGGGCTGGCACCCACAAACTCGACTTTTCCTTTCCTTGCACTTTGTCCATGGCCAGCAAGTGTGAAAAACTGCTTCAGTTCACCTGAGTGTTACTTTTTAGTTGTTCCACCACCATATTCATCACTTACAGGCTGTTATTCTCCTTCCTAAGCCATTAAATATGTGCATTCTTTAATCCTTTGCTTCTGGGAAATGCAGATATTATATCAGCTTTACCTGCCTGCTGGATGGTTGACTTGGGAGGTGTTTTTCCAGCAGGCAGGTTCTCTGTTGAGAAGGAATGGGGATCTTTATGCACAAATATTTCTGGAGTTTTAAACAGAGCCAAACACCAGGTACAATGGCAGAGCTGTAAAAACCCAACCCAGTAAGAGCTGTAGGAGCTGGAATCTGAGGACACTGACTTGTAAATGAGATGTGCATATGCCACATCTGATCTGCACACTCAGCTACATCAAAATGGGATTTTCTTGCCACCTGGTTCATAATGCAGCTTCATCTTCAGTTTTAGAGTGAGTGCCTGGTACTCTGACCTGCACAGAGCCCAGCAGGCAGCACTGGGGCTGTGTCCCTGCCTTTGGTCACTGTGTCACCTGGGGGCAGAGCTCTGCCACAGGCCAGGGCCCAGCTAGGACAGAAATACACTGGCCATGGCAACAGCAGCTCCACATCTGCCCTGGGTTAAAGGTGGAGGCTGAGCCTGTCCACAGATGGATTTAGTAATTGGAGTTGTACATCATTTCCAGGGTACTGCTGCTTCTAAGTGGAGTAAAACACATGCACAAGGTATTTGTGGCCAAAAATGTGTTATCTAGACTGCTTTGTCAAAAGTGTTCTCCTGCCTCTGAAAATGTCTCACTGGCAGCTCCCAAACTGTTAAAGTCAGCAATTAAATGGGAATGACAAAACCCCTTTGGGGTATTTGATCTCATCTTGCTGCATCTATCAGGCTGCAAGAGCCACGAAATCTAAGGCTGGTGATGAGAAGATGCTGCCTTCCCTTCTCCCTCTGAAAGCTCTGGGTTTGGATGAGTCTCTGAACAGACCTGCTCAGGGTCTCCTTTCCAGTGCTGTCCCTTGGAAGCTTCTCAGTGCTGGCACATTTGCTGTCCCCAGAAGAGGAGAATGCTGCTGGTGCTGCTGGAGAGGTTCCAGCCCTGAATGCATACCAAGTAGGAAATGTCCTGCTCAGAGGCAGGAGGAGATGATGAATCACTGGGAAAGCCATTCCTTGACCAATCTGCCCGTGTGTTTTGTTCTCTGCAATTGTAATGAAGACGTTAGCAGCCTGTCCCTGAGCAGAGGGAGTGGGGAGCGATGGTGGGAGGTGGTGGCAGCTCAGGACCTGTGTTTGCACACAGCCTGCAGTCTGAGGCAGGGCTTGCACGCCTGATTCCTTTGGGAACAGGGAGGAATCAATCTCATCTACCTCGTGCCTCGTGTGATGCAGTGTCAGGGAAGACTAATGAGCCTGCTGTCCTCACTGCAGCGTTTATTGGTGATTAGTGACTCTGGAAACCTGCTCTGCATGGCAGGAAGAATTCAGGCATTTCTTGTGATCCCCAGTCAGGTCTCCCTCCTTCAGGGCCTGTCTTGTTCAGCTTTCTGCCTGTCCAAGAGAGCAGCATTTCTGGGTTTCTGTGCTCTAGTTAGCAACATGACTTTTGCTGTTTGTTCTCAGTGTAACATCACTGAGATTAGCATCTGTAAGCAAGGCTTGGACAGAGAATTCAGGCATTGGGTTGTTGTTTTTTTTTTTGTGAGACTGGAAGAATAAATTGTTCTTCACCTTGCTCCCCTGGGAAATAAGAGCACAGAAATATCCCCCCCTAGGCTCTCTGTGCCCTCTGCCACGCAGGCAGTGCATATTTAATTAGCTGAGAATTACCCTCCCACATGGCAGCTCTCAGCAGCTGAGCCAGGAGTGCCCCTGGAGCCTCTGCCAGCCCTGCTGTGGCTGAAGGCAGCTGGGCTCCTGGGGCTCCTGGCAGCGTGGCAGAGGTGCCACCTTCAGGTGAGGCAGGCTGGCACCAGAGCTTCCTGAAGCTCCCCCGTGCCTAATGGCCATTGATTTTATTTGAGCTGTGAGGATCTGTGTCTTCATGTCTTGCCTGAGGTCGTTCAAGGATGCTGTGGAAGAGCTGGGAAGTGAAATGAGATTTCCTGTCCTACTCCAAATACCTTAATCAAAAAGCAATGTTTTATATCACAGTTTATGACAAGAAAGCCAAGAAACCTTATTAAGTAATCTGACTCTGATCTGGACTGTACAAAGAAATCAAGTGCAGCATTATATCATCCTCCTGAGGATACACACCTAGATTATGTTGAGGTGATCAAGAGTTTGCTCAGTTATACCTTGGTTATTTTCCTTTGGAGAACTTCATAACACTTTTAATGTCTTAGATTTCCATGAAGTTATGTCCTCCCTATCTGTTAATGTCAAAATAGATCATCCTTTTCTTTCTCCTCTGCTGGTTTTTATGGTTTAAAGGTAAAATCTAGGTTAATACTGCAAAATGAGCTATTTAAGCTGCATTTTGTCTCCAGTAGTTGGCATTACTCTGTAATTACCACATCCTTTCCCCAGTTTGTTGAGGGGGTTGGCTCTGTAACAGCTTTTATTAAGGACTTGCTGAAAGAAACTTATTTTTAAGCATTTGTGCTCCATGTGAAGAAGTGTTTCAGGTGGGCAGTGGTGCAGCAGCCAGGTCTGGTGGAAGGGGGGTGGAACTCAGTGATTTTTAAGATCCTTTCCCCCTGCAACCATGCTGTGATCTTTAAAGTCACCTTCAGTCACACTCTGCCAGACTGAGTTCTAATTCTGTGCCATTAATTTTCCTTCCATTGCTGTGACTCAGCCTGGTCCCCAGGTGTGCTCCCTACAGAACATTGTCAGCCATGGCTGGGAAGAGGTGCAGGAGAGCAGGAGGTGCAGAATGGCAGGACACAAGCCCTGAACCCTTCCCCAAGCTGGGCAGAGCTGTCTCAGCTGCAGCACAGAGTGCTCTGGGGTCCAGTCTGACCAGCAGCCCCTGCTGGCTCTGTCCCTGCACCTGGTGACAACAGGCTGCAATGCATGCCTGCAGTGAAGAGTCAGATGTGCCCTGTAACTGGGGGATGGTGGGGTTGTGCTCTCCTCCATTTTTATGTCATTTGGTAAGTGCTGATCTTGCATTGAGATGTCACTGTCAAAACTGGAGGGCATTAGAGAAGAAAGGAGTTGCTGAATTTCCAGCAGGTCGAAGAATTCTCGGATCCCTGGGCACTTTGAGTAAAAATCTGTTGGAATAAAGGATGGCTAAAAAATGTTTTTAATCTAGGCTTTTTAAAATTTCTCTTTTGAGAGTCGCCGTAATAAATCGAAGTTATTGATTTAGCCCCTAGCAGTGCTCAGATCCACTCATTTAAGAGTGGGAACTGCTCTATTACTTGGAGCAATAACCCAGCACTGTGAAATCTCTCACCAGAGACTGCTGGGCCACGCCTGCAGATGGGCATCCAGCAAGGCTTTCTGGCTGCTGATGGCCCTGGCAGCAGCTGAGCTCTCTGGGTGCTTTCCTTGGTCACCCTCTGCCCCTCTCCCCCCTGCCCTGGGAAACCTTTGCAGCACAGGCCTGGTCACTAATGCTCAACTCAGTGGGCACTAATGCTCAACTCAGTGGTCACTAATGCTCAACTCAGTGGTCAATAATGCTCAACTCAATGGTCACTGATCCTGGCCTCAGTGGTCACTAATGCTGGCCTCAGTGGTCACTAATGCTCAACTCAGTGGTCACTAATGCTCAATTCAGTGGTCACTAATTTGGGGCTCAGTGGTCACTAATGCTGAACTCAGTGGTCACTGATCCTGGCCTCAGTGGTCACTAATGTTCAACTCAGTGG
Source organism: Serinus canaria (assembly GCF_022539315.1). Classification (NCBI taxonomy): domain Eukaryota; kingdom Metazoa; phylum Chordata; class Aves; order Passeriformes; family Fringillidae; genus Serinus; species Serinus canaria. The sequence continues at coordinate 13,021,619 of NC_066329.1, forward strand.
TCACTAATGCTGGCCTTAGTGCAGTGGTCACTAATGCTGAACTCAGTGGTCACTAATTTGGCTCTCAGTGGTCACTAATTTGGTGCTTAGTGGTCACTGATCCTGGCCTCAGTGGTCACTGATCCTGGCCTCAGTGGTCACTAATTTGGGGCTCAGTGGTCACTGATGCTGGCCTTAGTGCAGTGGTCACTAATGGTGAACTCAGTGGTCACTAATGCTGGCCTTAGTGGTCACTAATTTGGCACTCAGTGGTCTGATGCTGGCCTCAGTGGTCACTGATCCTGCCCTCAGTGGTCACTGATCCTGCCCTCAGTGGTCACTGATCCTGGCCTCAGTGGTCACTGATCCTGGCCTTAGTGGTCACTAATTTGGCTCTCAGTGGTCACTGATCCTGCCCTCAGTGGTCACTGATCCTGCCCTCAGTGGTCACTAATCCCAGCCTGAGCTCAGCCC